>NC_084828.1:74385856-74688887 GCF_033115175.1 Lepus europaeus | reverse complement strand
CTCCTGGCGTTGGCCTGTTCCCATTGGTGTAGGCAGTTGAGAAATGATCAGTGGAAGTAGGACATCTCTCTAAATCTATGTCTCTCTTGCCTTTCAAATAAAAATAAATGAAACATTTCTAATGTATTAAAATTTTTAAAATGACATATTTATTTGTTTGAAAGACATAGTTACAAAGAAAAGAGGAGAGTTAGAATTTTACATCTACCGATTAACTTCCCAAATGGCTGCAGCAGCCAGGGCAAGGCCAGATCAAAGCCAGGAGCTTCTTTCAGGTCTCCCACGTAGTGCAGGAGCCCAAGTACTTGGGCCATCTACTGTTGCTTTCACGGGCACATTAGCAGGAGCTAGATTGGAAGTAAAGCAGCCAGGACTCAAACTGGCTCCCATGTGGGATACTAGAGCTACAGGTTGTGACTTCACCTGCTATGTCACAAGGCTGACCCCTAAAATATTAAGTTTTAAGTAATGCACATGAGTTCTTGTTTCTGATTTGTGCTCCTTTGCTTTATACATCTTTTGCAGGATCATTTTTTCCAATAAGTCTAATTCTCATGTTTATTTTTAATAAATTAACAAGACTTTTCCCCTTCATTTGGTTCTCCAACCAAATATTTAAGAGACACCTGATTGTGTGACTTACAGTTATTAATACCTATGTCTTCCTCTTTTAAACATCTATCCATACCTCATACACATGCTTCGTCTCTCTCCCTCCTTACGAACCTACAGAGCACAGACCTGACATGAGATTTTCCCCCTATGTGTCCTCTTTTGCAGTTCTCTTCTATAGATTTAACTTAAACCTCACGCTATTTGCCTATCATAGAACAGCAATTTTCATTTTTACAAATTCACTGGTAACAGTATTTTCCAGTGTTCTAGTGCAAAGCAACATATTTTATTGGATATAATTATTGGTTTATGGTGAATTCCTTAAATGACTGCAATTGTTGGACCATCCATCATCGATCTTTTTTGCAGAAATTTTCAATGCATTCTATGCTAGAAGAATCCTGGGAGGCTGATTTAGTCTCCAGTCAAGAGAGGAAGGAAGCTGTGCTTTTCTGTGTCCAGTGGACAGTGGCTGCTGATGCTCCTTGTTCCAGAAAAGAGATCTGTGTTCCCAAATAGCAACAGCCATCTGGAACTGAGTGGCACCAACCCTCCACAAGGCAGAGCATGAACCTTCTAGCTAATCCAGTCTCTACTGCTTCCTATGTCTCCCAGAAAGCCAGGAGTCAGCTAGAATTTATGATTCCAGGTCAGCATCTCTCATTTCCAGGGTCTGCCTCTTCCCTGAAAAGACTGAGTTTGTGAACTCTAGCCCAAGACCAACAATAATCAGAAGCCCATTCATCATCTAAGTGACTCAGATTTGCTTAGAGTATTCTCTTTTGTATAGAAACAGAAGGTTGATTACTGCTTTTCTTAGCCCCCTTGGGTAAGAACAATCCAGACCTTAGGAAGAACAGAAGCTTAGCTCTCTTTCAGTAGGTTAAAAAAATGCGTCCATGTTTCCCCCAACCATGTTAAAAAAAAAAAAAAAAAAAGTATAAAGCAGTTGCTCCTGAGGCTCGCCAGCTACCTTACCTAACCAGCAAGCATCCTGTTCCCAGTGTAAGCCGCATTTCATTTGAGGGAGCTCATGCTTCCACATGGCTTCCTGAACCACATACATTTCCTGGCTGCAGCTTCCCCTGGTCACTGGATGATTGTAAGCAGCAGCAAGTGTTCAGGGCACAGAAAATAAATAGAATTCTAAGAAGTTCTCCAGAAAGGCTGCCAGCTGACAAGATGCCAGCGTGGGCACCGAATAACCACCAAGGCCTGCGGGAGAGGAAGCAGCTGCGTGCACACTGCCCCTCTGAGAGACACGGATGTGGCTGCTGTCTAGTTTATTTTACTTCAGAGGGGGAACTGTAATGGCGAGGCATGGAAGAGGGTCTCTCAGGATTCCCTCCTGTCTCCGACACAGGCAGGCTATCTGGGCTTCCTGAGAAATCGTTTCTGTCCTAAGTCTTTCCAGGCTCTGCCAGTGGTAAGTAGCTTACACTCTGGTCCCTGCTGGCTGACCCTGGAATGGAAGACGTATCTGTTCCTACTCTGTACATGGCAAGGAGCCAGAACTGAGGTATTGTTTTGGTGGTGTGTCCAGAAGTCTCATCCAGGACCTGAGCTGCTAGAGAAGATGCTTACGTTTGTTCTCAGATGCACCTGTCAATGACAGGGAAGAGAGCAACCCCTAATTCCTCCTGAGTCCTCAACCGCTCTTCCCTGGAAGCTGGTAGTGTGGTGAATTATTCATTACTGCAATGCCTCACATTGTCATAGCACCTTTCTTTTAAGGTCTTCTCACAATTTCTGAAAAACCTTGCCACGTTTTTATACTTAAATTCTGCTAGCTGAGTAGGGCATGAGAGTGTCATGGAATAGGAACACAGGTGCATGAATCTGGGAAGTTACTTCAATCAAACCAGCAATGTGAATGAAATTCAGGCAGTGGTTCCCTTTCAATGACTCTTCGAGCTTGTGAAGACTCCCACCCCATCTGTCCTATTGTGATTGTTTTTAGTACAAACCTGGGATTCCGAGAGGTCTTGAGACTTCCTTTTGTATTACCACAGGTTTGAAGCTCATTTGTCACCAGGTACTTGCAACTCTGTGTTGCAACTGATTCCAGCCCTTGGTACCCTGAAGCAGGGTGATTTTCCAAAGACAGATTGTATTAGTCAGGTATTGCCACAATTATGCTGTGTAACGGATCTTCAAGAAATGTTCAAAGTGTATAGAGACAGGCTTTGTATTCCATATGTAAAGTTCTGGTTATCAGCTGGGGCAGCTCTACTTCGGACTGAGGAAATGCTAGATTTGGTTTCCGGCTCCAATTTAACTTTAGGCCATCTCCATTTTTTGCTTTGGGCGAGTGGCTAGCTAGGATTATTTCTTTAGTGATACACTAGAGGATAAGAGTGCAGATGGAAACACATGAGACCTCTGTAGGATTCACCTTAGAGTTGAAAACTACATTCATCTACATTCTGTTGGCAAAAGGCAAACATGGGGATAATTCAATGTTATTCCCAGGGAAAGTATACACTGCTATTCCAGCAGTAATACCACAATCACATGGTAAAGGACATGCACAAGCAATTCATGAAGTGTGTGAAAAACTGCAGATCATGATTTCATCTCCCATACCAGCGCCCCACACAGGAGAGGAATCTCCTTGAAATGAGGGAATGTAGGAAAAGATTCAGTATTAAACAACCAAATTAGAAATAGTAGGAATTCAAATAGATGTAGATTCAAACACATCTTGCCTAGAAAACATGGCCTATTAAATGATGTGAATGATATTAAAACAGGCCATTAAAACTAAGTTTTACAAGTTATTAATAATTTTTAACCCCAAGAGGTTTATCTGGCAACTATTACTCTGCTAAGATGAGATAAGAAAGGAGAGAGGTTGAGTGAAGAAGAATTGAAAAGATAAAGAAGAAAGAGTTCAAGAAAATTTCTCTAGAGACAAACTACCAGTGAGATACGTTCAGGAACAGTCTTTAGAATAAGTCCAGGAGGTCAGCATTCCAGAAACATGTTCCTCATCTTGACCACAAAATATCTATTTTCCCTAAATATTTATTAAGGGAACACAATACTCTTGTGAGTGGCAAGTTGCCAAGCTAGACATGTATATATATCTTCCGAATTCTCTTACAACTATAGATGGTCCTGTGACACAGTCATAGCTGATAGCATGGAAATTTAGAGGTGAAATTTATAGGTAAGTTTAACAAGGGAGATGGCTGCTCTGGAACTTCTCTTTTGTACTTCATCCTACCTATATGCCTTGCTGGAGACTAAGCAGCAGTCTTGAAATCAGAGATGGAGGCATGAAATAGAAGTTACTCACTAAGCAGAAATATTGGAATATTATGGCCTGCTGACACTGGGGATGATCATCTACATCAGCCTCTGCACTAATGCCCAAACTCAATATTATGGAAGGAACAGCAAGCCTCTTGCACAAGGCTCAGCTGCTGTAGTTGGGTTTTTGCTACCAATGCTAAGCACATGGGTCTTTCAACAAGTTCATGGAAAATGTAAGCTATGAGAAAAGTATGCATGGATTTCAAAATAATTTTGCACCAAAATCAACATACCTTTTAATTCAATTTTCCATGAAGTTTTCTTTTTTTTTTTTTTAAGATTTATTTATTCATTTGAAAGTTGGAGTTACACAGATAGAGGAGAGGCAGGAAGAGAGAGAGAGAGAGGTCTTCCATCCTTTGGTTCACTCCCCAATTGGGCACAACAGCCAGAGCTATGCCAATCTGAAGTCAGGATCCAGGAGCTTCTTCTGGGTCTCCCATGTGGATGCAGGGGCCCAAGGGCTTGGACCATCTTCTACTAATTTCCCAGGCCACAGCAGAGAGCTGGATTGGAAGTGGAGAAGCCAGGACTTTCCACAGCGCCAGCCCCTGCATGAAGTTTTAGAAGTGTTCATGTATTCTCTTACAAAAGGAATAGTGGAGGGTCACTGGAGGTCACTGGATTCGTCCTTGCCTCCTTACAGTGAATGAAACAGTACTCTGAAGAGCAAAGGGACATGCTCAAGGCCAGGCAGCAGGAGGTCTCAATAATCCTTTCAGCGCTGTGATACTAGGATTGCCGCCACAGAACTATGGTGGAATAACTCAAGAGAGACCCGTAGCATAACTTTGTGCGGTTCCAAAACCCTGAATTCCAAGCATATTTCTGCTCACATAAACATGAACTTGAGCATGCTGGGCACTTCTCATCTCCTAGGCCCAAGTCACCTGACCCCAATTGTGTCGACATTCTCTGTGACCTCCAAGGTGAACAGAACTTTAGACAGCCATACCAAGAGGCCCTCTCAGCATTTTGGAGACTCACATATATGAGAACAATCAGAAGCGGCAGTACTTAAGGTAGCCAGGAAGTCCCCCTCTATTTCCCATGAGGAGCAGCAGCTGGCAATCCTGCTGGCGTCATCCTCTTGAGGTGCTCTTTGATGCCACGGGTGGGCTTGAGTTGCCAAAAGCGTAAGTGTGGCACCAGCATTGTGAGATCAGAGATCCAGGGTGTGCAGACTAGAAGTTAATCATCTAACTGGAGTTAGGAAACCCCATCCTTGTATTTCATTCCTTCCCTTGTAACTGCTGCTTCGGGAGGTTCTGAACAGAAGCCCATGAAGGAAAAAAAATGATCACTTCTGCTTTGGAATTTTTAGTGAAGTAATTTTGATGCTTCAGGCCATCTTAAGGAGTCTACTGACAAGGCTTGCATCCCAGCCCTATATGTACACACACTTGAGGGCCCATTATTCAAATTACTTGCATTATGAATTTTTAGTGTATTTACATTTCCTTTTGATGGAATGGAAGCTACTGTATTTCTTTTGGAGCAAGAGTGGGCAAGAGGAACATATCTGGAGCTTCCAAACCACCTCACTCAAATTCTTTTTACAAATAGCAGTAGTTTTCTTACTGACATCAGTTAAAAGCCCTTTCAGTTGAAATTGTCTAAGTGACAAGATAAACGGGTATATTCATCTTAAAGCTTGAGAAATACACAAGGGAATGAATCTCTGTAAGAATTATAAAAAAGCCATGAAAATCTTTAGATTGAGCTAAATATGTAGATGCAGTGAATTTTCACAGTTTTAATTTACTTACATAAGGAACTGAACAGTGTAATGGTCAAATACTTGAATGTATTCTTCTTTTTCTAATTTTGAAATTGTTTCCTTCCTCTTGTACTCCTTTATATATTTTTGGCCATTTACTAGCTAATATTTTTCTTCCTTTATACCTTTAAAGGATCTTGAATTTGGTATCAGTGAGATCAGATCCGGCACTGTTTTTTATATAAATATTTTGATAAGCAAATAGGAATAGACAGAAAAATTAAAGGGAATTTCAGAATGAATTGGGAATATTTTATTGGAGCTAGCATTGTAGTACAATGGATTAAACTAGGTTCTGGGATACCAGCAGTCTCAGAAGAGTACTGATTCAATTCCTAGCTGCCCCTCTTCAGATCCAGCTCTCTGCTGATCACTGGAGAAAGCAACAGAAGACGGCTCAAGTCCTTGGGCCCCTGCCACTAATGTGGGAGACCTGGATGGAGTTCCTGGCTCCTGGCTTTGTCCTAGCACAGCCATTTGGGGAGTGAGCCAGTGGATGGACTATCTTTCCCTCTCTCTTCTCTGTTTTTCTCTCTCTGTAACTCTGTTTTCTAATAAATAAATCTTTAAAAATTAAAAGCCAGTGAAAAAGAATATTTTGTCAATTTGGAGGAAATGAAAATGAAACATGCTTTTTCATGACAGGTCAAACTGCAGGATAATAGTTAAGAGGTGAGGTTGGAAAATACAATTTTTAAAATTTGTATGAAAAATGAGAACTCCAAGCTTCTTCAATTTTCCCTGTGTCTGAAAGCTTTCTGAGAAAGATTTCTAGATTTACCAAATAAAAAATGCAGGATACCCAGTTAAATTTGAATTTCAGATGTATAATGAATTGCATTGTACATAATTATAGTAATGATTATTTGCTGTTATCTGAAATTCAAATTTAACTGAGTTGCCTAGAATTTATCTGGCAACATTTGCCCTAGGCCTCCAATTGTTTCTTTTTCTTATCCATTAAAAGTCTTCTGAAGAGGTCTGTCCCCTTTTCTACATCAGAGAGCTTTGTGATCTTTCTGAGATAGAAGGGAGTATTGTTAGCAGCACTGTCCGGGCCAGGCTACCAGAAAGGGAAATAGGTTGCTAGTTTTCTCCATTAGTGCTATACTTCCAGAATCACAATTTCAGTTTCTTTTTAAAATAACCTTTTCTCTCTTAGATGTTTTTAAATGATTTTCTAATTAAAACATTTTAATAGCCATAAAAATTGTAAATATTTATGGGACTTACTATGTGATGTTTTAGATAGATGTATCTATGTATAATGATTGATCAGGATGAATATGTCCTCAAACATTTAACACTCCTTTATTGTAAAAAAAAAACAAACCCTGTATTTTAGGTTTCTTTTTTACAATGAAATATACAGTATATTAACATTAGCTAAATTAGCTGATATATTAGCTATATTCTATTGTGTAAAGGAGTCTCAGAACTTACATCTGAAAAGGTGTAACTTAGCTAATGAATCTCTCTCCATCTCTACTCCACCCACACCCTCCTCAGTCTCAGTTAACTACCTTTAGACTTTTAATTTCTGTGAGAACATTTTCTGTTTAGACTCCACATATGGGTGAGATCATATAGTACTTGTCTTTCTGTGCTTGGCTTATTTGACTTAACATAATGACTTCCAGTTCCTTTTATATTTTTGTGGATAGCAGTATTCCATCCTTTCTGATGGCTGAGTAGCATTCCATTGTGTGTATGCATCAGATTTTCATTATCTATTCCACAGTGGATGGGCACTTCGACAAATTGAACACAATTTGTCTATTGTGAACAGTTATGCAATAAACATGAGAGTGAAGATGTCTCTGATTTCATTTCCCCTGGTGTATATCCAGTAGTGGGACTGCTGGATCTTATGGTAGTTCTAATTTTACTTTGTTGAGAGACTTCCATAGTGTTTTCTATAATGGCCATACTAATTTACATTCCCATTGACAGTACGCAAGGGTTGCCATTTTCCACAGTCTTGCCAAAACTTCTTTTGACTTTATTTTTGATTATAGCCATCTAGCTGGAGTGCTGTCATGGCAGTTATGACTTATATTTCCCTGACAATTAGTGATGTTGAGTATTTTTCAATGTATCTGAGGTCATTTGCAGATCTCTCTTTGAGGAATTATTAATTAGATCTACTTCTCATTTTTTTGATTGTTATTTTGCTATTGAATTTAGTTCCTTCCATATTGTAGATATTAACCCTTTGTCATATGTGTTGATCACAAATATTTTTCCCAGTATGTAGGTTGTTTCTTTATTCTGATTGATGATTTGTTTGCTTACAGAAGCTCTTTAGTTTCATGAATCCCATTTCTCTATTTTCCTATTTTTGCTTTTGTTTCATGTACTTTTGAGATATGATCTTTGTATTTTTAACTATTTCCAATGTACTGAAGCATTTCAACTGTTTTCTTCTATTAGCTTCAAAATTTCTGGTCTAGTATTTAGTCTTTATCCATGTTGAGTTGATTATTCAATATGGTGAGAGATATGGGTCAAGTTTCATCTTCCTACACATATCCAATTTTACAGCAGCATCCGTTAAAATTATTGTCCTTTTCCAAACACATGTTGTTAGCAACTTTATCAAAGAACAGTTTGCTGTAGAGTTGTAGATTAATTTCCAGGCTCTGTTTTGTTTTATTGGTCTAAGTATCCATTTTTATGCCCATATCAGTCTTTTAATTACTATAGATTTATAATATATCCTAAAATCAGGTTGTGTGATGCCTCTTGTTTTATTCTTTTTTACTCCATACTTCCTTGGCTATTTATCTATTGTGGTTCCATATAAATCTTAGTGGTGTTTTTTCTAGTTTTATATAACATGTCATTAGTATTTTAATAGTGATTGCACTGAATCTGTAAATTACTTTAGAGAGTGCATTTTAATGCTATTGATTCTTTTAATTCATAAACATAGAATATCTTTCCATTTATTTGAATTCTCTTCGGTTTATTTCACCAATGATATATATTTTTCATTATAAAGAACTTTCACCTCTTTTATTTTATTACATTTATTCATAGGTACTTTATTAGAGTTATTGGAAATGGGATTGCTTGATTTGTTTTTTAAGCACTTTTCTATGGTTGTATAACAATGCTAGTGAATTTTGCACCTTGACCTTTGATCCTCCAACTTCTCTGAAATTTATTAGTTTTAATTGCTTTTTAGTAGTCTTTGTGCTTTTATATATTTTCATGTCATCTGCAAACAGTGAGAATTTGACTTCCTCCTTTCTCACTTGGATGTCTGATATTTCTTTCTCTTGCCTAATGGCTATGTCTGGGACTTCCAAATTCTATGCAGAAGTTGGATCTTTGTCTTATTCCAGATCTTAGAGATAACCTTCAGTTTTACTCTATTCAATGTGATATTAGCTTAGATTTGTTATATATGACCTTTGTTATTTTGATGTCTCTCTATTATGCACCTATTTAGTCAGAGTTTACAAATGCTTTGCTACATCTATTAAGATGGTCATATGGGGGCCAGCACAGTGGTGCAGTAGGTTAATCCTCCAACCCATATGGGCGCCAGTTTGAATCCCAATTGCTCCACTTCCAATCCAGCTCTCTGCTATGGCCTAGGAAAGCAGTAGAAGATGGCCCAAGTCCTTGGGCCCCTGCACCCCATGGGAGATTGGAAGAAGTGCCTGGCTCCTGGATTCGGATTGGTGCAGCTCCAAGCCATTGCAGCCATTTGGAGAGTGAACCAACAGAAGGAAGACCTTTCTCTCTGTCTCTACCTCTCACTGTCTGTAAACCTACCTCTCAAATAACATAAATAAAATATTTTTTTTTAACTTTTATTTAATGAATATAAATTTCCAGTGTACAGCTTATGGATTACAATGGCTTCCCCCTCCCATAACTTCCCTCCCACCCGCAACCCTCCCCTCTCCCGCTCCCTCTCCCCCTTCCATAAATAAAATCTTTAAAAAAATGGTCATATGATTTTTGTCCTTTAATTTGTTGATGCGTTGTATTACATTTATTGATTTGTGTATGTTGAACCATATTTGCATCCTAGGAATAAATATCACTTGATATCGTTTGATAATCTTTAAAATGTGCTATTGGAACTTATTTTCTAGTATTTTGTTTAGTATAAATCAGTGTTCATCAAGGATATTGGTTTGTATTTTTTTCTTGTGCCCTCGCCTCATTGTAGAACTAAGATTTAGCTGGCATCACAGAATTACTTTGAAAGAATTCCTTTCTTTTCTGTTTTTGAAATAATTTAAGAAAATTTGTTATTAGTTTCTCTTTTAATGATTTGTAGAATTCAACATGAATCCATCTGATCCAGGACTTTTCTTTGATAAGAGAATTTTTATTACTGATTCAATCTCACTGCTCATTATTGGTCTGCTCAAGTATTCCATTTCATCATAATTCAATCATGATAAAATGGTTTTGCACATGAATTTGTCCATTTCTTATTATTAATCAAATTTGTTGCCAGATAATAGTCCATAGGAATTTCTAAGAATCCTTTATATTCCTGTGGCATCATGCATAATGTCTCCATTTCTATTTCTGATTTTAAAAATTTTATTTCTATTTTCTTAGTTGATATAGCTATGGTATTGTCAATTTTATTCCCATTTTCAAAGAACCAGCTCTTCTTTTTATTGAGTTTTTATAGGGTTTTCAGTCTTTATGTCATTTATTTGTGCTTTGAGTTTTGTTATTTCTTTGCTTCTATTAATGTGGATTTGATTTGTCCTTGTTTTTCTAGTTCTTTGAAGTGCATTTGTTCATCTGAGATCTTTCTGCTTTTTTCAATACAAGTATTGGTAACTATAAGCATTCTTCTTAGTACTGATTTTGCTATTTCCCACTGATTTTGGTATGTCGTATTTCTAATTTCACTCATTTCAAGAAATTTGCAAATTTCCTCCCTAATTTCCTCCTTGATCCATCGATTGCTCAGAAGTAAGTTGTTTTTTTATTATATAGCATGTTGAAATAAGTTTCTAGGACCTGGTTTATTGGTTATATTATATACAATCATATCTATACTATACTCAGAGTCTTTAACTCCATTTTATTTTACAATGAAATATCCCAGGCCCTCCCCCCACCCCACCATGTATCCTTCTCGATTATAAAGCACTTATCCCTAGTCAGATAATGTTATTTATTTTTTAATCCAAAAAGAAGTATATTTTTCATTCTATGAAAATGCTAGGAATATCACAAGACACATTTTTTTAAACTTTTATTTAATGAATATAAATTTCCACAGTATAGCTTATGGATTACAATGGCTCCCCCCCCCCATAACTTCCCTCCCACCCCTTTCCCACTCCCACTACCCTTCCATTCACATCAAGATTCATCTTCAATTCTCTTTATATACAGAAGATCAGTTTAGTATATATTAAGTAAAGATTTCAACAGTTTGCCCCCACATAGCAACACAAAGTGAAAAATACTGTTTGAGTACTAGTTATAACATTAAATCACAATGTACAGCACATTAAGGACAAAGATCCTACATGATATTTTTAAAAATTGATTAATTTTCTATGCAGTGTCCAATTTAACACCAAGTTTTTTTTTTCATTTTCAATTATCTTTATATACCGAAGATCAATTCAGTATATACTAAGTAAAGATTTCATCAGTTTGCATCCACACAGAGACACAAAGTGTAAAAATACTGTTTCAG
Organism: Lepus europaeus; assembly: GCF_033115175.1. Taxonomy (NCBI): domain Eukaryota; kingdom Metazoa; phylum Chordata; class Mammalia; order Lagomorpha; family Leporidae; genus Lepus; species Lepus europaeus. The sequence goes on along the minus strand of NC_084828.1, from coordinate 74,677,479 downwards.
TACTAGTTATAGCATTACTTCACATTGTACAACACATTAAGGATAGATCCCACATGAGATGAAAGTACACAGTGACTCCTGTTGTTGACTTAACCATTTGACACTCTTGTTTATGGTGTCAGTAATCTCCCTACGCTCTAGTCATGAGTTGCCAAGGCTATGGAAGCCTTTAGGGTTCGCTGACTTTGATCTTATTCTGATAGGGTCATAGTCAAAGTGGAAGTTCTCTCCTCCCTTCAGAGAAAGGTACCTCCTTCTTTGATGGCCCCGTACTTTCCACTGGGATCTCACTCGCAGAGATCTTTCATTTAGGTCACACATTTTAAAAGTAGTCTGAATATCACACTTAGTGTGGTGAAATTGTCCATCCAGATGGAGGACATGTGAGTAAAATCTGTAGCGTAATATGGAATAGAAAATTGTTATCACTTTTTTTTAAAAAATATTTATCTATTTAAAGGTCAGAGTTACACAGAGAGAAGGAGAGGCAGAGAGAGAGAGAGGTCTTCCATCCGATGGTTCACTCCCTAGGTGGTCCCAATGGCCAGAGCTGCTCTGATTGGAAGCCAGGAGCCAGGAGCTTCTTCCGGGTCTCCCACGTGGTTGCAGGGGCCCAAGGACTTGGGCCATCTTCTACTGCTTTCCCAGGACATAGCAGAGAGCTGGTTTGGAAGTGGAGCATCTGGGAGTCAAACTGGTGCCCATATGGGATGCTGGCACTGCAAACAGTGGCTTTACCTGCTATACCACAGTGCCGGCCCCTCCTAAGCACTTTTGACAACAGTTTGGTAAATTCAAAAATACAGTGGAAAACTATATTATCTGAATTGTGTTGATTTTTAAAAAGATTTTATTTATTTTACTTGAGAGTTAGAGTTACAGACAGTGAGAGGGAAAAACAGAGAGAAAGATCTTCCTTCCATTGGCTCACTCCCCAATTGGCCGCAATGGCCAGAGCTGTGTTGATCCGAAGCCAGGAGCCAGGTGCTTCTTCATGGTCTCCCTTGTGGGTGCAGGGGCCCAAGGACTTGGGCCAGCTTCTACTGCTTTCCTAGGTGATATCAGAGAGCTGGATTGGAAGAGGAGCAGCCGGGACTAGAACCGGCGGCCATATGGGATGCTGGTACCGTAAGCAGAGGATTAACCTACTGTGCCATGGCGCCGGCCCCATACTATGTTGATTAAAATATTGTGTTAATTTTGAGGTTTGTTCCTTTATATTGGGATTGATTAGGCTCAGATTGTTGTCTAATAATTGTTTTTTTTCAATATTACTCTTATTTCAAATTGTGTTTATTTATAAATTAACTAGGGTGTACCCAAATATTCATCTTCAAAGAATGGATGAAAATAAAGTAGGTTGTATCATATATGGGTTGCTAATGAGTTTAATTACAGGTAAATACGAATAAAATTAATTTGGGGGGAGAGTTTATCAAAATGCAAAATTATGTCAATATTTTTGATTCAGTAACATCCACTTTTTGAGCCATCCTACATTTACCATTTATTGGCTTGAAGAATGTGACAGAGACTAGGTTATTACTGGGAACAAAAGGAGGAATGAGCAGAATCTGAATCATAAAGAATAAATAAATATTATTTCATGACAGTGATAATAGAAGAAGCATGTTCTTTTTTTTTTCATGTTTTGTTCTGACACATACGTGTATGTGTCCCTCAAATAAAGGAAATTAGAAACCACAATGACACTAAAGAGAAAGAAGTATAAGTTATTATGTAAACACAAAAATGAGAGATCTTAAAACTGAAACAAAGCAAAAGGAGAAATATCCACTTATTCACTAACAGCCTTGGATATATTCTACACTAACAATTCTGGCAAGGATATCTCACTGGCCAGCAAACCCAAAGAAAAGACTGTAAAGTACATAGAATATCTTGTTATTCTGATAAATGATATAATTGACAGCAAAGATATAAATAAGATTATGTCCTGAACATCACTATATAAAAATGTAAAAATAGGAAATTATGAGTTCTGGAAAGACTGGGAAAAACTGAATAAAGAGACTCTGTACTCAGCTCCACCATAGAGAACAAAAATAACAAAGGAAGGACCCTGTTTCCAGGCTTCCTGAGTAAGGAAGTGATGGAGGGTCTACATAGCACAGAAGCTCAAAAAGTCAACACACATAGAGAGGAACAAAGCATACCTGGCTCTCCAGCCTGGAGGAGGTCTTGCAGAAATCTCATGCCCCCCACCATCTCTATAGACCAGCACTCCTACCTACAGGAGAATTCCGTAGTCCTTACTGGTTTCAAACACAGTCTGGAAAACTGACTAGGGTCTAAGTGATTCTTTTGCTCCAAAAAGTGGACACATATTGCTTCTTTCTGCCTCCAGAACCCCAGGTCAAAGCTGGTAAAGCGCAGTGACTACTAAGCTCTATTCTGTAACATGTAACATCAGGTAGCCACATCACCACCAGAAACTCCCCACTCAGGGTACTGCACAGAGCAGGGAGCAGGCATCTCTGCATCCTGGAGCTGCAGAATTGCTGGGCACAACCCTTGGAGCCATGATTTCCCACTCTGCATGACCTAGGGCAGTTTCCCTCTGCTTTTCGGGGCTTGCAGTCAGGAGGAGTCAACATGCAAACACAGAAGACAAAGCTGAGGTAATGCCTTTTTGAATCTTTTAGCATAGGGTGCTGGATGAACACACTTCCTTACCCTGCAAGAACTAAGGACAGTTCCTTCTGTGTACTGCAGCCCTGGGTCTATACCTGTTAGTGCTATATTCACTGGGGGTAACTCTCCAAGTGCAAACTGGAGAGCTTTAGCTGCATTCCTCTGCTTTGGGCTTGTGGCTGTCAGTTCACAATCCCCAGCATAAATGTCACTTACCCTATGAGACCTGAATAAAGAACCCACTGCAACCTGCACTCTGGGACTGGAAGTACTAATTCTGTAAGTGCCAGGTACATCTACATCCACCTTCAGATCCAGGGAAGACCCTATATGCATTTTTTCTGCACCAGGCCTGCTGTTAGCAGTACACAATCCCATACCCCTTCTGTACCTGCAATTCTGGACCTGGGACTGTTTATTCTCTGTCTTTGCTTACCTGTTGGGCCTGGGAAAGGCCCTATCTTCATCTCACTGATCCAGTATTGCACCTGCTCGTATGCAATCCCCCGTGTAATGTGTGGTCAATCTGTAGGATGTGAGCAAGTGGCCCTCTGAGTCCTACAGCTCTTGAACTGGGTCTGTTGGAGTTATATTTTTCTGTCATATGAGTTCATGCCACAAGACCTGGAGAGTATCCTATCTGCTTTCCACTTCTCCAAACCCATGTCTGCTTGTGCACCATCTCCAGGATAACCTGCACATAAAATGTGAAATTTTGGTACAGTGACCATGGCATTCTGCAGCTCTAGAACAGCAACTGTTGGCTCTATGAGTTTCAGGAACACCTGCACTTTCCTGTTGGAACTGGGAAGGCTCTATGTCATTCCATTGCCACTGCACAATCTCCAGATTCCTTATGTATTTCCTATGGGACTTGGGCAAGTAACCTTCCTATACTGCCACTCCAGGGCTGTTACTATTAGTGGTATATTTCTCAGAGTCATGAAAACAGATGAAAATTGAGGAAGACCCAGTTGCTTTCAAAGGACCCATAATTTTTTTTAACTTTTATTTAATAAATATAAATTTTCAAAGTACAACTTTTGGATTATAGTGGCTTCCCCCCCCCCATAAACTTCCTCCCACCTGCAACCATCCCATTTCTCACTCGCTCCCCCATCCCATTCACATCAAGATTCATTTTCAATTACGTTTATATACAGAAGATCGGTTTAGTATATACTAAGTAAAGATTTCAACAGATTGCACCTACACAGAAACACAAATTGTAAAGTACTGTTTGAGTACTAGTTATATCATTAATTGACATAGTACAGCACATTAAGGACAGAGATCCTACATGGGGAGTAGGTGCACAGTGACTCCTATTGTTGATTTAACTATTGACACTCTTATTTATGACATCAGTAATCACCCGAGGCTCTTGTCATGAGCTGCCAAGGCTATGGAAGCCTCTTGAGTTCGCCAACTCTGATCTTATTTAAATGAGGTCATAGTCAAAGTGGAAGTTCTCTCCTCCCTTCAGAGAAAGGTACCTCCTTCTTCGAATGCCCATTCTTTCTGCTGGGATCTCACTCATAGAGATCTTTCATTTAGGTCATTTTTTTTTCTTTTTCTTTTTCTTTTATTTTTGCCAGATTGTCTTGGCTTTCCATGCCTGAAATACTCTTCATGGGCTTTTTAGCTGGATCCGAATGCCTTAAGGGCTGATTCTGAGGCCAGAGTGCTGTTTAGGACATCTGCCATTCTATGAGTGTGCTATGTACCCCACTTCCCATGTTGGATTGTTCTCTCCTTTTTAATACATCGGTTAGTATCAGCAGACAATAGTCTTGTTTATGTGATCCTTTTGTCACTTAACCCTATCATTATGACCAATTATGAGCTGAAACTGATCACTTGGACTAGTGAAGTGGCATTGGTACATGCCACCTTGATGGGATTGATTAGAATCCCCTGGTCCCTTTCTAACTCTCCCATTAAGGGTAAGTCCGATTGAGCATGTGCTGAACTGTACATCTCCTCCCTCTCTTATTCCCACTCTTACATTTAACAGGGATCACTTTTCAGTTAAATTTAAACACCTAAGAATAATTGTGTGTTAATTACAGAGTTCAACCAATAGTATTAACTAAAACAAAAAAATACTATAAGGGATAAAGTAGTAAGTTGTTCCTCAATAGTTAGGACAAGGGCTGATCAAGTCATTGTTTCTCATAGTGTCCATTTCACTTCATCAGGTTTCCTTTTTGGTGCTCAGCTAATTGTCACTGATCAGGGAGAATGTATGATATTTGTCCCTTTGGGACTGGCTTATTTCACTCAGCATGATGTTTTCCAGATTCCTCCATTTTGTTGCAAATGACTGGATTTCATTTTTTTGACTGCTGTATAGTATTCTATGGAGTACATGTCCCATAATTTCTTTATCCAGTCTTCTGTTGATGGGCATTTAGGTTGATTCCAGGTCTTAGCTATTGTGAATTGAGCTGCAATAAACATTAAGGTGCAGACAGCTCTTTTATTTACCAATTTAATTTCCTTTGGGTAAATTCCAAGGAATGGGATGGCTGGGTCATGTGGTAGGACTATATTCAGGTTTCTGAGGAATCTCCAGACTGACTTCCATAGTGGCTTTACCAGTTTGCATTCCCACCAACAGTGGGTTAGTGTCCCTTTTCCCCTACATCCTCACCAGCATCTGTTGTTGGTAGATTTCTGTATGTAAGTCATTCTAACCGGGGTGAGGTGGAACCTCATTGTGGTTTTGATTTGTATTTCCCTGATTGCTATTGATCCTGAACATTTTTTCATGTGTCTGTTGGCCATTTGGATTTCCTCTTTTGAAAAATGTCTATTGAGGTCCTTGGCCCATCTCTTAAGTGGGTTGTTTGTTTTGATGTTGTAGAGTTTCTTGATCTCTTTGCAAATTCTGGTTATTAAACCTTTATCGGTTGCATAGTTTGCAAATATTTGTTTTCCCATTCTGTTGGTTGCCTCTTCACTTTCCTGACTATTTCTTTTGCAGTACAGAAACTTTTCAATTTGATATAATCCAATTGTTAATTTTGGTTTTACTGCCTGTGCTTCTGGGGTCTTTTCCAAAAAGTCTTTGCCTGTACCTATATCTTGCAGGGTTTCTCCAATGTTCTCTAATAATTTGATGATGTCAGGTCATAGATTTCAATCTTTAATCCATGTTGAGTGGATTTTTGTGTAAGGTGTAAGGTAGGGATCTTGCTTGACATCTGCCAAGGTCCAATTCCAAGCAGAATCTGTATTCACATTGTGGAACCTGGGCAAGTTCCCATTCACATTCCCTATTGCTGGGACTGGGGATTTTGGTATAGGCAACCGCAACAGTCATGCCCATTCAGAAAGACCTGGGGAAGGTCCTGCCCACATCGCACTACTCCAGGGTCATAAGCTCCAATATCGCTCAAATATGACCCTGTTTCCCAAAATAATTAACACTGAACTCTCTGGGTCCTGAGAAAAATGCTTTTGGAAATTCACATATGCTTCAAAGTCATGTTACTATTTCCATGAACTACTGGAGACTAGAAAACTGTGGCACTTACAGACACTTCTGATGTTGATTACCACTTAATAAATCACTCAGAGATTGCACTCATGGACTAGAACACTCCCCTAGCACCGAAACCAAAGCAAGTACCCCACGGCCATGCCACTGTCCATCTCAACCAAGAGTGGAGAACCTTTTTTATTCTGCCAAGGGCCATTTGGATATTTATAACAACATCTGCAGGCCATACAATGTTATCAGCTTAACAATTAGATGCAATATATTTATTGAATTTTGAGCCCCACCTGTGTTCCCTGGCAAGCCCAGACCAAATGTTTTACAACCATGTTCCATAGCCCTGAGCTAAACAAAAAGATCTAAGAAAAGAAAGAAAGCTACAATAGTTCTCCAAAATAGATCCTTATTTGAAGGCAATCTATGAAAATATGAAAAAGTATTTCATTATCATAAGGAATTTTGATAAGGAGAGAATACAGAAAATTCAAAAGAACTAGGAAAACAATGCATGTTATAAATGAAAGCTCAACAAAACGATTTAAATTATGAAAAAGAATCAGAAATTTTGGAGATGAAAAGTTTAATAAATGAAATTAAAAAAAAAAACACAATTGAGAGTTCCAACAACAAAATAGACCAAGTGAAAGAATTTCTGATCTAGGCAAGAAGAGATTTAAAATAATCCAGTCATGGAAAAATAAAGAGAGAAGAATTAAAACTAATAAAGAAAGCCTATTAAACATAAGGGATATCACTTGGCCAACATAATTTTTGTAGGGATTATTGAGAACCTACTAGGTGAAATAATGGTTGAGAACTTCCCAAGTCTTGAAAGAGATATGGATATTTAGATAGGAATCTCAAAAGCCCCAACTGCATTCAGCCAAAAAACTCTATCCAAGGCACATTATTGGAAAATTGTCAAAAAGTAAGGATGAGGAGAAAATCTTAAAGACAGTGAGAGAAAAATATCAAGTTACATATAAAAGAAAACCCATTAGACTAATACAAGACTTCTCAGCAGAAACCCTACAGGCCAGAAGAGAATGGGCTGTTATATTGAAGGTCATTAAAAAAAAAAAACAAACAAAAAAAAACAACTTTCAAGTCTGTTATTTCCAGTGAAGCTATCCTTATAAGTAAAGGAGAAATACAGAAATATTTCCCAGAGAATCAAAAACTGGAAGAATTCATCACTACCACACCAGCCCTACAAGAAATCCTGAAGGGAGTCTTACTTTTGAAGCAACAATCATGAAAACACATGAGAGTGCACAATTCACTAGGAGAAAATGTACAGAAAAGAGAAAGAGAATCCAACCTTATTGTAACAGAAAGCTATCAAACCACAAATATGAATAATATAAGAGCCAGAAAAAAAGAATGTTAAAAAACAGAAAGCACTGAATAAAATTATGAGTTAATTCTTACATATAAAATTAACCTTGAATGTAAATATATTAAATTCTCTAGTGAAAAGATATGAATATGTTTTTAAAAAAAGACCCTAATACATGCTGCCTACAAAAAAATTCACTTTAGAAAAAATTAACATAGACTGAAAGGTAGGGTTTGGCTATAATATGCAAAGGAAACAAAAAATGAGCTGCAATAGCTATATTCGTATCATATAAAAGAGACATTGATTACCTGGTGTTGTGGCATAGCAGATAAAGCTGCTGCCTGTAATACTGGGATCCCACATGGATGCCAGTTGAAGCTCTGGCTGGTCCACTTCTGATCCAGCTCCCTGTTAATGTGTCTGAGAAAGCACTGGAAGATGGCCCAAGTGCTTGTGTCCCTGCACTAATGTGAGAGACCTGGATGAAGTCCCTGGCTCCTGGCTTCAGCCTGGCCCAGCCCTAGCTGTTGTAGCCATTTGGGGAGTGAACCAGCAGATGGAGGATCTCTCTCTCTCTCTCTCTCTCTCCTTCCCTCTCTGTTACTCTACATTTAAAAATATATAAAATTAATCTAAAATTATTTTAAATTACAAAAAACTAAAAATAAAGAATAACAGTATATATTGATGGAAAGATTCATTCAGCAAGAATACATAACATTCACAAATGTATATGTACCCAATGCAGTATCCTTCAAATATATCAAACAAATAAGACTGAAAGGAAGGGATAGATAGACATTGAGGTAGGCAAATTTTTTTTTTGGAGAATACTCCAAAATTTCAGGCAACAGTTATTGTCTAGAATTTATCAGCAGCTTAAAAAAAATTTCTACAACAAAAAAGAAACTACTCCAATTAAAACATGAGAGAAAGACATGAACACCTGAGCAGATATTTCTCAAAAGAACTACACATGACCAACAAAAATGTGGAAAAATACTCAACATGACTGTCCATCAAGGAAATACAAATCAAACCAAAAGGAGATGTTACCTTGTTCCTCTTAGAATGACTATTATGAAAAAAGAATATAAATTAGTACAGCAACTGTGGAAAATAGTATGGAAATTGCTTTAAAAACTAGAAATAGAATTATCTTATGATTTAGCAATCCCACTACTGACTATATATATAAAGACGTGAATTTGTTCCATGAATGAGATGCTTTCTCTACTATGTTTACTGTAGCACTTTTTGTGACAACCAAGACATGGAATCAACCAAGGTGTCCATCATCAGGTGAATGGATAAAGAAAATATAGCATACACATATAGTGAAATATTCTTCCGCCATAAAAAAAGAATGAAATCCTGTCATTTTCAGCAGAATCAATGGAACTGGACATCATCATGTAAAGAGAATTAACCCAGGCACAGAAAGACAAATAGTACATGTTTTCCTTCATGTATGGGAGCAATAAAATATAAGCTTGATATGAACACAGAATGGTAATTGCTAGAGCCTGAGAGGTGTAGGAAAGGACAAAGGAAATTTGGAATCCAAATCACCCCTCCAGCCTCAGCCTCTGTGCTTGTCCCTCCTCTGTGGTCCTGAGAGACTGAACACTTCCCATATGAGAAGGTGCCAGGTCCCCTCTGCTTTTTGGCTCTTTGCATCTGAGCTTCTATCTGAGTTTCACACTTTCTTTGCCTGGAGGCCTGCGGCTTAATTATACTCATCATTCAGTTGTCTGAGAAAATTCCATTTTGACACACTTTTCACAGAGCTGCAAGCCAGTGGGAGGCCATTTTCTTATGTGCCCCGTCAGCAGCCCATTGGCCACCAAGGAGCTCTTGGAACTCTCAAATACAATGTGCTATAATTTACTGGTCTGCATTTTCCCCTAGCCTGTGAATGCCATGAGGCCAAGGACCAAAAGGAACTCCCTCACATTTGGGCACTGTGTTACAGGACTACTCTGTGTGGATCATAGCTTCTAATCCAGTTCTCCCTAGTTCTGATACTAGGAAAAATATGTCATAGATTGGTTTGAGGAATGTTTGCCAACGTGGACAAAAGCTTTTATATATTTGAAACAGTTTTAGTTTAGACCCCATTTTAAGGCACAGTAAATATATTATGAGGAATAAAAAATAACATTAATTTGAACACAATTATGTGCCACCTTGGTGTCTATGACATTCTTCTAACCAGGTTTTCTATCTCCATTTTTGTTTCTTTTTTTCCCCTTCTGGCCACTTCCCATGTCCTTTCTTTTTTTTTTTTTTTTTTTTTTTTTTTTTTTTTTAATTTGACAGAGTTATAGACAGTGAGAGAGAGAGACAGAGAGAAAGGTCTTCCTTCCATTGGTTCACTTCCCCAAATGGCCGCTACAGCAGGCGCTGTGTCGATACGAAGCCAGGAGCCAGGCGTTTCTCCTGGTCTCCCATGCGGGTACAGGGCCCAAGCACTTGGGCCATCCTCCACTGCCCTCTCGGGCCACAGCAGAGAGCTGGACTGGAAGAGAAGCAACTGGGACTAGAACCCGGTGCCGCAGGCGGAGGATTAGCCAAGTGAGCCATGGCACCGGCTCCCCGTGTCCTTTCAAAGAGTAATTTTCTTAAGCTCCACTCAACTTATGTAAGTTTCCTGGATGAACTTTGTCACAGATTCCCCATTTTCTGTGTGCTTCCTGATGATCCGTTGCTGATTCTTCAACAGAACTCCTCTTTGCCCCACACCTGCTCGGTTGACAAAGGATTCCTACATTGCTTTTCATAAATTGTTCTCCCAGATGGGAGGGAATGTTCTTTCTCTATTTGTTGTCTAGCTAGCACCTACTTTCTTTCAACAATCAATAATTTGGATTCTACATGTACAAGAAGCTTCTTTGCACCCCTCTAAATACTCTATTACTCTGGACAAATGCTTCTGTCATGCTACATAGGAGGCTTTTTGATATTATCTGCTATTGATCTGTCTTGCTTATTTGTAGAACTTCTGGAATGTGCATTCTCTGTCTTTTGTGTTTGATTTCCGGTTGTTACCACAATGCTGACATGCATTAAAAAACATTTGAATGAATGAACAAATGAATGGATTCTAGACATGCTGTAGGTAGGTATTTCTCAGCATTCCAAGAACAATTATCTTTGTAAGACATTATGAGTGATTTCCAGGGAGCATGGCATATAAATTTTAGCTTTATGTAATAAAATATAACCGATGTATAACAAGTGCCAATTCTATGAATCTTAAAAGGTGGTATCTGCATTATATGTATCTGTATCTATATCATATCTGTAAGCAAAGTGAAGCCAAGAGCACTAAATAACTTGTATAATACCGTGCAAGAATTAGACCAAACAGCAGGAGTAGAACTCTGGCTTGTCTGACTCCAAAGGTCAATGCACTCTACAATTTACTATTTTATAAATAATATAAAATCTAACCTACTGAATATTTATGGTGTATCCTTGTTCTATTTTTGCATAAATTATTTTGCTAAGTCCTTATAATTACCCTATGAGTTAGGTATTATTACTGTAATTCCAGTTTTATAGATTAAAATTAAAAAGTTCACCAAGGTTAAATAACTTGCTTCATCACATTCAGCTAGACTGAAGAAAAACTGGCCTGGAAATTAAATGCTCTGACTCCAGAGTCCGTGTTTTTTCTCTACCAAGTTATATTACATCTCAGATGAAGAAACCTATCAGGTTTCCAGATTTTCCAATAAATACCAACGTGCATTTAGTCATGTGTTTATCACATACATTTAGAAAAGCATTTCTGGGGCCAGCGTTGTGGCACAGCAAGCTAAACTGCAACTTGCTATGCTGGCATTCCGTATCAGAGCACCAGTTTGAGTCCCAGCTGCTCCTCTTCCTTTCCAGCTCCCTGCTAACATGCCTGGGAAAGCAGTGAGGGATAGACACAAATACTTGGCCCCTGCCACCCATGTGAGAGACCTAGATGGAGTTCCAGGCACATGGCTTTATCCTGGCCCAGCCCTGGCCATTGCAGCCATTTGAGGAGTGAACCAGAAACTGGAAAATATCTCTCTCCCTCTGTCCCTCTTACTCTTGCTCTTGCTCTCTTGCCCCCACCATATAAATAAATAAATATCTTTAAAAGAAAAACATTCCTGAGACCTAAATGTGAGATTTTTTTGATTAATTATAAATTATCAAGATTAATGAAGTGATCCAACTCCAATGAAAAAATTTAGTAATCATTAGAAGATAAGTCTATATAAAAAGTGTTAAAGCATTAGAACAATAATTAGACTGCCAGAAAGAGCCACTGTAAAATGTTAAAATTGACATCAGTGAAATGGAAATGTCGTCTTAATTTTAAAAATCATTACTTTCTGCCATGCTCACCTGATACAATGGTGGTCTGTCATGAATTTTAAAAAAGAGAAGAGCTCATTGTCTGAAACAATTCAACTTTCATCTAATTTGATATCAGAATACAGATTTGTAATTATTTAATATTTATCTAAGTTATTCATAGTTTAAGTTCCAAGGGAAATGATGGAACGTATGTCTGTTTTTTAAAAAAAAGGAATTTGTCACTTTAACTTTTTCTCAAAAGAATTTGTGCAAGGTACTTGCTGGCAGAAAAAAAGGATACAAGGACAATTACCAAATTATTTGCAACTGTTGTCTTTTTTTTCTTGCATTGTTGATAATGTTTCTAACATCATAGAGAACAGGAGACTATAGTGTGAACAACAAAAGTTTTACACTTGGAGGTATATTAAGCACCTTGTGGGGGATGGTTTGAGATTGATTTAATGTACTAGCTGTGTGTACATACTCATAGCTAGGGCCACTTTCCAAACAAAGTGGTATTACTGCCTCTCTGTATAGACTATCTTAACCCCATAAATAACGAAGGAGAATCCTCTGGCAGCTCAGGCATAATGCTGTTCTAAAGAAACTCACAAACGCAGGTCAAAGTAAGTGTTTGCCGATATGAATGTAGCATTTCACAGAAAGAGTATTTGTCGGGGGGAGCGCTGTGGCGTAGTGGGTTAAAGCCCTGGCCTGAAGGGCCGGCATCCCACATGGGTGTCGGCTTGAGACCCAGCTGCTCCTCTTCCCAAGTTTTTGGGCCCCTGGACCATGTGGGTTGACCCACAAGAAGCTCCTGGCACCTGGCTTCCGATTGGCATGGCTCCGGCTCTTGTGCCCATCTGGCAAGTGAACCAGCAGGTGGAAGACCTCTCTCTCTGTAATTCTGTCTTTCAAATAAATAAAATAAATCTTACTTTTTTAAAAAAGAAAGCGTGTTGGTCATGAAAAGTCATTAAGCATTACCTCAGTAGATATTGGGCAGCCCTAACATGACCATTTGTGTGCTTACATGTCAGAAGACTGAAGATCAGACAATATACCAGGACTCTGTTAGTGCCTGCACCTGGAAATCCTTTTCATTGTCTGAATGAAAAAGTTGGCTTTATCCCGTAAACTTTACCAAACATGGAGCTCCCTACTAGCTACAAGGTTACAAGGTGAAATGTGGAACTACTACCCTTTCCTCCATATATCTTTCAGGGATTTTTAGTCTTTTCTGTACTGTTAGATACAAACAAGCCAACCTCACCTGGTACTTCAGCCATGCCCATAACCAGAGTTTCGCCTAACCAAACCTGATTGTTTTCAGGAAAAGCATCTTAAAACATCCTGAATCGGGATATCTTCAAGCCCAAATCCCCATTTGCTGTGTGTCTGGGTGCTCTGCTCACATTGCTCCCCCCCATGCCACGCCTACCCCTCAAACCATGCCTACAGTTGTGTGTGTGCCTGATGTGGAGGCCTGCACTTCTGCTCTGTAGCCCAGAGTTTCAGGGCTCAGCATTCAGAGCCAGGGAGACACGAAGAAGTAACTTAGCTCAAATTGATGAATAGTTTTAGAACCTTGAACAAATTTTAAAACCATTTTGTATATAAATTTATTTCATTGATATTTCCTTATTTATTTTTCTGCCTCTCTTCCCTATCTCCCTCCTCCTTAAATGATTACATTTTTTAACCTGAAAACAACAAGATTTATTTAAATATTAACAACTTTTCCTCAATAAGTGATAAAACTAACAGTCTTTCTAAATTCCTGTTTAGGTTTTAAACCCTTCTCTAGTGACTTTAAGCAAGTCTCTTTCTCAGATGTCTCAGGGAAATCTCTTATTGCCATCTCTCATTAAATGTGTATTGCAGGGCGCCAGCGCCGTGGCTCACTTGGCTAGTCCTCCACCTGCGGTGCCGGCATCCCATATAGGCTCCGGGTTCTAATCTCAGTTGTTCCTCTTCCAGTCCAGCTCTCTGCTGTGGCCCGGGAGGGCAGTGGAGGATGCCCCAAGTGCTTGGGCCCTGCACCTAGCTCCTGGCTTTGGATCGGTGCAGCACCAGCCGTAGCGGCCATTTGAGGGGTGAACCAATGGAAAGGAAGACCTTTCTCTCTTTCTCTCCCTCCCTCACTGTCTAACTCTGCTTGTCAAAAAAAAAAATGTGTATTGCATGGTAGATACTCTGAAATTCTGTATCATATTGATTCCTGCAGTTCTTCTGCAGAGAGTCTTATACAAGTAACCTTTTTATCACCATTGTACTAAAATTCACTCTGAGATTAGTTTACTAAAACTCCCAACTACCACTCGAAAATGAGAACTAGAATACTGTTTTATAGAATGAGCAGAAGAGATCATTTATATTTTTTATATAAAATGCCTAAAACAGTACCTAGGACATAATCTTCTATCTATATTATTATTATTATATATGTCTCAATTTCTTAATTCACTTTTCCCTTTTACTTATTTATTTTTTGAAATGTAAGCATCAACTCTCTCCCTGGCATCCTTACAACCTTTAATCTCAATTCTTTCCAGTCCCATTTTTTCAAAATCTGAGATGTGGTGGTTTGTTTGTTTGTTTGTTTGTTTTTTTTGCCATTATCCTGTTTTAAAGTGATTGATGCCTCTACACATTTGATGTTAATATACCGTTCTCTGCATATTCTTAATCTATTTGTATGTGTTGCTGTACAGATCAGAGACTCTGGGTCATCAGTTCCAACCCATGTAGAATCTTGGACACTAGGAAGTTAGTTATTCTCTGTAATGTCACATCTGAAAAGGTTAGTTCCCTAATCCTGGTCTAGCTAGTATCTTGTTAGCTCCTCTGCCTGGAAACCCCATGTTTAAGACTCTTCAATTCATTACCACTGAGATAGCATGGCTAATCATTTTCTTTAGACATTAAAAAAAAATGAGAGAATGGTAGAAATCATCCAAAAACTTAGTCCTGTCTTTATTCATGTCAACCATCTCAACGGAAAGAACTTTATGTTTCTGAGGACAAAAACAGGTAATATCTGGGGCTGTCAAATCTAGGTACTTTCTTTTATAGTGATTTTTCGTTCTACGTGTCTGTCATAGAAATCTGATGCAAGAGCTGTTACAATTGGGCTATTGTAGGAGCAGAGATTTAATCACATTAATATCTGAAGAGGTCTTCTTGAGAAGGTGAGTCACTTAATCTTTCTGAACCTCAGTTTCTTCATTTATGAAATGAGGATAATGTGATGATCTAACATAATGAAGATAATTAGGCAGTGATCAAGGATAGAATTATAGGCTTAACAGCTGTGGGAAACAGAAAGCAGAGTGGTAGCATGTCCTTTGTCATAGCGTTGTCCTTGCCTCATTTGAGACTAAAGAGACAGACAGAGAAAATGGTCCCACTCCCCATTAAGCAGCAAGAAGAATAAAATCGAAAGGCAGATAATGGATGGCAGCCTGGCCTCCCTAACTTCCCTCTGAATTTCTCACAAAACACTAGATGCTTTCTTTTGACTCGTCTTCTACGACTTCAGTGTGAGTCTTAGTTCTTTGGGGCCTTCACAATAGGGTTACTGGAGTGCCTTTATTTTTCAGATCTATTATTTTTAAAAATCTCCATAAAGAGCTGCTCCAGTCTCTCACCTGTGTTTCCCATCTTCCTGTATTTTATCCTATTTCTTTTTAACATTGAGGTCGCTGCCCAGTGATGAGCTATACAGTACGTATGACTCACTGCCCATGTTTATTGAGAACCTGCATGGATCTCAGTTATGTGCTAGGTACTGTAATGTTAGGGAAGATTGTGATGTGATTTTGAGGTAAGTATTATTGTCTTCATTTTTTAAAAAAATAGATTTATTTAATTTATTTGAAAGACAGAGTTACAGAGAGAGGTAGAGACAGACAGAGGACTTCCATCTACTGATTCACTCCCCAAATGGCTGCAATGGCTGGAGATGGGCCTATCCAAAGCCAGGAGCCAGGAGCTTCTTCTGGGTCTCCCACGTGGGTGCGGGGGCCCAAAGATTTCAGTCATCCTCCACTGCTTCCCCAGGCACAATAGCAGGGAGCTGGATCAGAAATGGAGCAGCTGGAACTTGAACCTTGATGCTGGCACTGCAGGCCAGGCTTTAACCCTTTAAACCACCTCAGTGCTGACCCCTTATTGTCTTCATTTTACACTGGGGCAATCCAAGCCTCAGAGAGGCAAATGCCTTATCCAGGTACTGGGATTTGAATGCAAGTCTTTGTGGCTCTACAGGTCCAAATAAGGGGCTGTTTGAATGAACATGATGCAAGAGGGAGTCACATTGGTCAGGAAAATGATACACCGCTTCTATTCCGAGTCCACACTTGTATACTGAGGTTCATTTGTTACATCAGTGTCCTAGTGGGGATAGGTGGGAAGCTGTTCCATGTTGATGAAGTTAGATAAGAGAAAGTTTGGGACACAGAAGACTGGTCACATTAGGAAGTAATGGGGTCTATATTAATGTAGGCTTAACTATCAAGAGGTTGGGGGGGGGATGGCTGGGAATGTAAGTCGAAAGTAACAAAGTCTGGAGAGCAGGAGAGGCAGCTGGAGTTAGGCAGTGAGGGAGCATGATACATAAGATTAAGTTGAAGACAAGGGAGGGGCATTGCATCAAATTAAATTGGGCAAAGAGAAAGTGCTTATGGCATGGTCTTCAATTTCTCACATGACTGGAAGGAATTATCTTTAAATTCCAGCACAGGAGGAGGCCAAAGGACACATGATTAGGTCCAGGAAGCCTGGGGAAAGCTGCTTGAGTCATATAATTGGCAACCTCGATTAAAAAAAGGATGGGGAAGTGGCCATTGGCATTAGCACGAAAATGTTCTTTGAGACCAGCTGTCTGTGGTGTGCTATGTTCCTCTAGCAGCTGGCAGAACACAGGGAGGAATGGAGACAGTAGGCCCTGGGTGGATTGAGGGTTGGGTAACACAGTATGAAAAGACAGAGACGGGGAGCTTGACTGAGCTGAGAGTAGTGGAGAACGGGGCTGCGGGGAGGCTGGGGCTGGTCTGCTGACAGGAGCGGCCTGGTAGAACCACTGCAGTGAGACCTCTGAGGTCACTGAGGACCAGCGGGTGAACTCGGAAGAATGCGAGGGGAGCGAAGGAGGGGAGTGGAAAGGAGATTGTGAAAACAGCCAGACCCAGTTGTAGTCCTGGAGGACTCAAGAATCCCGGCTTCCCAGGCCTTTAAGATTGAGTCCTGTGGCCTTTATCATGGTGATAATGGGAGAAGGTTGTCAGGATTTCTGGATGTAGCTGAGAGAGGAGGCGGTCTTTCCTTCTCTGTTCTTCTCCTTCTTTTTATTATTTTTCTTGTCAGTATTTAATTGCCACTTTTATTTCCTTTGAGAACCAAGGCATCTGCTTTCCCAGTTGAGAGATACAGTGCACGGAAAAGACAAAGAGAAGGAAGATGAATACATTTTGCTCCATCGTGAGTCAGTCCCCCCCACCTTATTTTAATTATTCCCCACCATCCTCTTCCTTTATTCACATATCCTCTCATCTCAATGTTCTTGTCACATTGTTATTCTTAAATCATACCCACTGGAGGGGAAAGAGGGTTGTCTAAGACCTAAAATATGGAGGTTACTAATTTATAATGCACATATGTAAAACAGTTCAGCTGTGTTTCCTCTGGCCTCTGAAATACCACTCCCAGACGCTACACCAGGACAGAGCACAAGGGCATGGATGCTTCCCATTAGCCTCCCAGTCTTTCTCTCCCTTTCTACCCCTCCCTTTGATGGGGACCTTCGAGCACAGACGCTCATAAATTAAAGTGTGTTGTTGATTATTCTTAGACACCAGAAGCAGCTCTTTCAGATGAAACATGTATTAGACTTCAAAAAGCAGTTGCATTCCTAGCTTTTTGAGACTAACTCATCAGTAGGTTCCTAAAGAAGAAACTTTAAAATCCAATAAACATAAATATGTAGAAAAATTTCTTCTTGGTGTAAACCAAATGTCCTATTTTTGCAAACATTTGGGGTGGTTTTAATCACTAGAAATGACAGAATAATGATAAAATGCAACATTTAGTCTGGGCTGTGTCAGGGTGGACTGGTATGAGATTATTTCTTCCTAAAGCACTAGTGCATTCTGTGTGTGTGGGTGGGTGGGTGTGGGTGGGTGTGTGGGTTGTCTCCTCTCTGTGTTCATTCCTTTACACATTTATTTAACACTTATTAAACACTGAGCTAGGATTTGAGAACTTTAAGTTGAATGAGACTGAATCACAGCTTTCACAAGTTCTTACATCACAGAGCCACCACTAATTCAATTATTTTTAAAGAAGCAATTGTGGAAGATGAAGAAAAGGGACCCCAGTGTAGCAATTAGTGGTAACCCCAAATGGCCAGCTCTGCTGTCCAGTAAGGGTCTCCAGAGGGTGGCATCCATTATTTGATTCATTCTTTTTGGTCTGGTCCTTGTTGCTTCTCTGCACTCTAAAGGTCATATATCGGCTGATCAGTGCAAAGCAACAGATCCATCTGTAAGGAGCAGCTTCACAATGCGTGATCTCATAGAGATAGATAATAATCTAGAATACTAGACTGAAATACTATACTATAGTCTAGATCAATTGCTATACTGTAATCCTATACTATATTCTAGAACAATGCTATAGTATTATAATAGAGTATAATACTATACTATAGTCTAGAACAATATATATGAGAGAGAGATCTGCCACCAAGTGGTTTACTCCCTAAATGCCTCCAACAGCAAGGGCTGGGTCACAGCAAATCCTAGAGTGTGGACCTCATTCTGAGTCTCATGTGGGTAGCAAGGACCCAAGTAATAAGGCCATCGCCTGCTTTCTAACAGGCAGGGCAATAGCAAAATTTAATCAGAAGTAGAGACAAGACTTGAAGCCAGGTAATCTGAAATGTGATGTGGGCAACTAAAGCGGTGGCTTGATTGCTCTACCGAAATATTAGCCTGCCCCACCAGAAGCGCTTTTTATAAATTATTTTTTGAGATAATTATTAAAGACACCAAAGTGTGAGAGCAATCATTTTGCAAGAAGAGATAATAAAAATACACTTTTTCTAAGATTTATTCTAGAATAATGAAGATATAGCCAGAGTCAGGTATAATGTGAGGTAAGGAAATTAGAAAATTATCCAATCAATTCTGGCTACATATTACAAAAGTGTTGTCTCTTGATCTTGAATGTGGGCATTGGTGCTTTGACCTTCATAGGAGAGTAACTCTGGATGTCTGAATCATAATGTCAAGTCCAAAAATAAGGCAGGGTTCAAAGGCAATGTGAGGAGGATGCCAATTTCTCATTTTTGGAGAACAAATTCAGAATTGGTACATAATTGGTTATCAGAAAGACACAAATTTGGGCAGGGAATGACATATCATGTAAAGTATAGGACGAATCTGATATTGCTGATGGCAGGAACTGACCTAATAGATAAGAGGCGTCATGCAGGTGGTTTGTGGAGGACATAATTCAGTTCTGACAGCCTTTTTTGCAGTCAGGCCTGTGAGCTTATCTTCCCCGACATCCGAAGCAACCCAAATCTGACTTCCGTGTTTTTCAACTCAGTCTACTATCTTAGTCATTGAATTTGTATTTTCTCTTTTTTTGTACATATGTATCATTTCCAGTCCTGCCCCTGTTCCAAATTTCAAAGGCAGACTTGCCCCTGTAGCCCATTGCTAGATATTTCCCTTCCACTATGGACAGGGGGCTAAAACTCAAGTCTCCAGCTTATAGCATTCGTCTATAAAACCATCTCCAACTTGCGGCACTTTATGCTGATGAGCGATTAATTTTTGTGCTATGTTTCCCTCTCTTGAAATTGAACCAGCAAAAATAAATATATCAAATCACAGTTTGGCCACCACAGTTCTTGTGAGTCAGATTTCCCAAGGAAAGAAAGAGAACAATAGAATCCTCACGTCCTTTATCTTGCTATCTTTGACTCTTAGTGGCATGTGAACTATCTATCATACCTAAAAGCACTCAACCTCTGGAAAACCTTTTCTCCAATTACAGTCTTTCAGGAAAGCTTGCTTTTCCGTTCTGTGAAGAAGTGCACCATTCAGACCAGAGCAGACTGATTGCCTTCTTAGTGAAATTCAGAAAAACGGAGCAATGACAGTAATAACCCTTTGTAATGACGTGTGTCAGTGTTCCCCCACTTAAAGCAGACTCGTTGATATTAACAAAACATGAAAGCATAGAACAGGGGTTGGAATTGAGCTCAACTGCTTGGTGCTGATTTACTGTTCTAAGAAAAAGATGATAGTAGAAATCCTTTTGAAATGTGTTTGACATTGGGAATGTGTGTGGAGCACAGGTAATGCTTCTGTCATTTTGAAAGGACTTTAGCTCTTTCCCCTTACTCAGAGTAGTTGAGTAACATCCAAGGGAGGCAGGGATTGTTGGTTCCTTTGTTATGTTTTGTTTGTTATTCTTCCTAAAAGGAGAAGGACAATGATGTTGATTCAGGACAACAGTGTTAAGATATGGAGTACCTCCAGGGGACTCCAAACAAGTCTTGAGTCCCTGATTTGCAACTTGTCTCAAAATTCTTTACATATAGATTGTAAAATTAAGATACCTTTTATATAACCTTTTATTCTGCAGGATAGGGAGTCTTCAAATAGAACTCAGAAAAGAATTCACCTCCTTGAGAAGCTTCTGTGAACTTTCAATTATTTTCCATGATTGATCTGTCAATAAGGTTTGAATTGTTCTCCTGTCTCCCTACCCTGTCTCCGGGTGCCAGATCTCCTTCCATGGTTAATTGCTAATAAAGAGAAGTCTCTGCATGATGTGAGACTCATTAGATTCTCTTGCTAGAAAAATCCATTTTGTATGAGAAGCCAAGCATGATACCATTCTCTTTTTAAACATAACATTTTATTTTCTGATTAAAATGTTTCAGACAATGTGATGATATGCACAGAAAATATCAAGAGGGAAATATAATATCATAACCCAAACATTGCCACAGAAATTATGCATATATAGATATGGTTATACATGAAAAGGCATAAATGTGTGTGCATATTTATGTAATATAGATTACATACTATACATATTTTTATTCTTAAGTTATGCTGTGCTAATCTTTGATATAATTAAACACATTTAAAGACAGTGTTTCCTTCATGGCCACATGATTTATTTTGCTATACTTTCATAGAATACTTATAAAAATAAAGTAGCATGTAGGGCACTATTTTCATGAATCTTCCACACTTCTGCACTTTTCTTTCATTGTCAGTAGATATAGTAAGCTAAGATAAAAATTCTTCAAAGATTTCCATTCCCTAGTCCCTGGAATCTGTGAATAGATTACACAATATGACAAAAGTATGACAAAAATGCATGATGTTAGGAACTCCACTATACAGAGATTACTCCTAATTTCAGGTAGGCATAAGATAATCAGATGGACCCAAAGCTTAGTACTTTCTCTGGATGAAAAAAAGAAAAGAAAGAACTGGCAGATACTATAATCATGGGAAGGATTTGACATGCTGTTGCTGGCTATGAGAAATGGGGGAAGGATTGGGAGAGGCCATTGGGAGCGATCCTAGAAGACACTCAGCAAAGGAAAGTGGAGCTCAGTCCTCTAATTGCCAGAAATTACACATTCTTCCCAGAGCCTCCTGATACAAAACCAGCCAGTTGGCAACCTGATTTGGACCTGGTGAATCCCAGACCAGATTAAAAAAAAAAAAATACCTGAGCCAATCCAGACTTCTGACCTACAGAGCTATAAATGATACATTTCTCTAGGGGCCAGTGCTGTGGTACAACAGGTTAAAGTCCTGGTCTGAAGTGCCGGCATCCCATATGGGTGCCGGTTCTAGTCCCGGCTGCTCCTCTTCCCATCCAGCTCTCTGCTATGACCTGGGATAGCAGTAGAAGATGGCTCAAGTCCTTGGGCCCCTGCACCCACATGGGAGACCCAGAGGAGGCTCCTGGCTCCTCGCTTCAGATCGGCACAGCTCCTGCCGTTGCGACCATCTGGGGAGTGAACCAGCAGAGGGAAGACCTCTCTCTCTGCCTCTACCTCTCTCTGTAACTCTGTCTTGCAAATAAATAAAAAAATCTTTAAAAAAAGATACATTTCTCTAATTTTAAAGTATCATTTTATGATAATCTATTAGCACAATAATGTGATACCGTGTGGCAACATAGTATATTTTATTAATAATCAATTATTTTATTTGTGCTTATCCTATGAGCTTTCAGACTGGGTCATCGTTGTTTTGGAGAGCCACTCTTCAAAATGTTTATATATCAACTCAAATTTGATATATGAATGACTTCAAAGAGTTTGTGGCAAAATTGAAGTAAAGAATCACAATAAAAACATAAACTTTGTTTCTCAATGTAAGGTCTATCAAACTCCGATCTTATTTAGACAAGGTCGTAGTCAAAGTGGAAGTTCTCTCCTCCCTTCAGAGAAAGGTACCTCCTTCTTTGATGGCCCCGTTCTTTCTACTGGGATCTCACTCACAGAGATCTTTCATTTAGGTCATTTTTTTTTTCCCAGAGTGTCTTGGCTTTCCTTGCCTAAAATACTCAGTTTGTCAGTGAGAAATGGGATTTGCAACAAAATGGATGAAATTGGAGATCATTGGCTTAAGTGAAATAGACCACAGAAAGACAAATATCATGTTTGAGCATATTTTTTTCCATAAGCATTTGTGAAACAGCATTCATTTCACCATTCTTCCATGCAAATTTTATCAATTTGATATTTGTTTTTGCTTCAGTTTTCATAGAATCCATGTTGCTCTGATAGGAACTGTTTTCAACCTGATTCCTTATCGTTCTTAATGCCTCAAACTAGGTTTTATTCAGACATGTCATAACAAGTTAGTATGAGTTTATTTTGGTGCAAAAAAGTTTGAAATTTGTGTATAGTTTTTTTCGTAATGTGCATTTCCACAAAGTTTTTGATGATTCTGCTAGTACAGTGAAAGAAATGATAAGCCAATATTGCATTGTTATCATCTAACCTAGTTTAACATTTTATATTCTACCATATATTCCATTTCCGGTTACTAACAGAGAAGTATTCTCTCATCCTAATTTGTGTGACGTTGTTTGATGGATTGTTATGATGCAATGCATAGTCTTGCAGTGTGTGACATTATTGAACTTAAAGATGAATATAATATGAAACCAATTACTCATTTGACGTCTAAGTTATATGTTAAAGGGGAATCCATTTAAATGACTGCTTGTTCTGTTTACATATTAATTTCACTGTCACTTAGGATTCTATCAGAATAAATTTTTGTAAGGAAAATATTCTTCTTTCTCTTTGTGGATTTTACTATAGAATGATTGAAAATAAGTGAATTATTCATTACATATTGATTTATCTTTTGCAACATCATGTAAACATAATACTTACAGGACTTGTCAGGAAAAAAATTACTTTTCTGGATTCTTCAAAACATCTTTTTAGAAGTAATTCACTCATGATCCCATTGTTAAATAACAGCCCTGGCACAAGACTTACAAAATAATATGTAAAAAACTCAACAACTGATTTCTCCCCAAAAAAGACTTCTGTTCTAATATAATAAATCTATGGAATTATAATTAGTGCTATACTACAATCAGACACTCTTTTCTGTGAAAACACTGTGTTCTCGCCTGAGCAAACAAAGTTAAAATAAGGCAAAATCTTTCTAATTAGCAAGACCTAAAATTCTGTCATTGAGAACTCTACATTGGTTACAGAGATAAGAGAGTTTTCTGTAGCTGGAGCAAAAATGGACAAAGGGGCTTACTCAGAGAGTACTGCTCCAGGTGGAGTAAGATGCTAAGGAGACCAGTTTAATAAAATAAGAGAAAAGTGATAAGAGGCCATAAATACCTTAGGATATAGGAGAGAATGTGAAAGCCACAAAGAACAAGTGAAGAAGATAAAAAGCTATAAATGCTCATTTTCTGTGGCATCCACAAGTTGAGTGGTCTTAATTTCAGTGTCAGGGTTCCAAGAGAGATTCAGGAAGCCTTAACAACTTCCCCATACTAAATATACAATTGAAATAAATTAGTGGGATTGCTTTACAAATACAAGTTTTTGTAAAAAAAAAAAAAAAGATTTATTTATTTATTTGAAAGATAGAGTTACCGAAAGACTGAAGGAGAGATCTTATATCCCCTGATTCACACTCCAGATGGCCACAACAGCTAAAACTGGGTTGGTCCAAAGGCAGGAGCCAGGAGCCTTGTCCTGGTCTCCAGTATGGATTCAGGCACGCAGTGATCTGGGCCATCTTCTACTGCTTTCCCAGGCACATTAGTAGGGAGTGGATCAGAAGTGGTGTAGCCTGGACTGGAACTGATGCCCATATGGAATGCTGGTGCCACAGGCAGCAGCTTTCCCTGCTAAAATACAGCGCCTGCCTCACAAATACAGTCTTTAAGCAAGTTAAGTTTCATCACATCCTCACTGTTGTTTTGCTGCTGCTGTTTTTTAAACTATTATTATTATTATTATTATCATTATCATTATCATCATTAGTATTATTATTAGAGAGACAGGGAGAGAGCTGCTAAGCATTGGGCAGGACTGGGAGCAAATAGAACATTCCAGGTCTTCCACTTGGGTGGCAGAAACCTAATCCTGCAGTCTCCCAGGAATTGCAGAATTCAGGAAGCTGGAGTCAGGAGCCAGAGCTGTGCGCTGAACCCAGGCACTCTGATGTGGGGCATCGGGCATCTTAACCACTGGGCCAAACACTGACTCCATACCCTCACTTTCAATGCAAATGATACCCTCAGGTCCCTCTTTCATAAATATGTGGACTCTATTACTAATGGGAGATGTTCTGAGCATTTCAAGGCTCTCAGCCCCCCCTTTGGAAGTCCAATAAAGGGATGTTCTCCATTTCCTCTGCCTTCTCCTAATGTCCACGCCTTTATAAGTAGATGTCTAGCCCTTGCCTCTTCCCACTGTTACTGTCTCTGTTGCCCTCTAACTGATAGTGCATGTTAGTCACTGTAACTTAACACAGCCACTACCCATAGCTTCCTGAAGCCAGCCAAGCATTGTTAGAGCAGTTGTGTATAATAACCCAATAAACTAGTGTCTTGTTGCATTTTACTTGTCAAACTTCTTCTTCAGTGAAGTATTAAGCCTTTTTACTGTAATGTAAGTTTAAAATGTTATCTCAAAAACTAATAAAAAAAAGTAGAAGGAAGAAGAGGGGGAGGAAGAAAGGAATACTATTGTATTCTTAGACTTGTATCTATAAACCATATTGAATATATTAAAAATTAAAATAAAAAAACATAAATGAAAAAACTCAGTAGAATCTGGTGAGTCTATAGCATACGCTAACATAAGAGTTGTTGGGTTATGGTCACTTTGCTCATATTCCTATTCCCCTTGCTTGTCATATAATTTTAAAGAGCTAATTATCTTTTGTACTCATCCTTTTGGTGGTCGGTTTCCTATATCTGTCCAAAAGCTCTACTTCTTACTTTTCTCAAAAATCTTTTGAGTTTTAGAACACATTTCAGAATCCATGAGCTCCCCTATACTTTTAAAATATTTCTACACATTTCCTACATCTAAGAGCCTTAGCTGAAACCTGGGTAATCCAGGAGATGCCTTGTTCTCTTCACTTTTCATGTTCCTAATGCTAAGGAGATAGAATAGATGCCATCATCTCTCAAATTTACTCAAATATAAAGAAGCCATTTTATATTCAGCGTGATATTTTAAAGTAAGCATAACAATGGAAGAATACTATAGTCAGTTTCACATTATTTGAATGTACTCTTTCTTTCTTCATCCTGTCACCCAACAAGTTTTCATTGCTCTACTCTGTTTGTTGAAACATTTCTCTCCTGTTCCAAATCTTTCTGTGCAAACCAAGTCCTATTATCATTCTGAGACCATGGTAGAGGTCTCACCCATCCAGGATATGTCAGTTCTTTGATCTTATATCTTATACCCTAGTCCCTTAACTCTATAGTAATATTAGGTATATTGTCATTAGAAACCATCTACATTTTTACTTAAGTTATTGAATATCATGGCCTCTTTTTTTTTTTTTTGGACAGGCAGAGTTAACAGAGAGAGAGACAGAGAGAAAGGTCTTCCTTTTCTGTTAGTTCACCCTCCAATGGCCACTGTGACTGGCATGCTGTGGCCAGCGCACAGCACTGATCTGAAGCCAGGAGCTAGGTGCTTCTCCTGGTCTACCATGCAAGTGCAGGGCCCAAGGACTTGGGCTACCCTCTACTGCACTCCCTGGCCACAGCAGAGAGCTGGATAGGAAGAGGGGCAACCGGGACAGAATCCGGCGCCTCAGCCGGGACTAGAACCCAGTGTGCCGGCGCCGCAAGGCAGAGGATTAGCCTAGTGAGCCACGGCACCAGCCTATCATGGCCTCTTAACCAATCTTCTTGCTTACACAGGGGCTCTTCTCCAATCTGTTCTACAAACTAGAGTAATCTTTTGAAAGACTTTAGATTTTGAGTTCAACATGAAAAGAGCTTAAAAGTAATCACTATTTTCCTGCAACAACAACAACAAAAAACCTGGACAAACTGAAAATCAATGACTCTTCTTGGCTTCGTCAGAGAATTGAACTCACAAAGCAAACTGGCATCCCACAATCTGAAGACACAGGCTCATAGAGCATACAAGCAATAAAACAAACAAGTTTGTTTCCTGGATCGGAGGTCGATGGAATCCATTCAGTTATTTGTAAATATGTTTACAACTAGGTTTAGTGTTGAGCAAGATTGATAAAAGCATAAATAATTTTATAAATAAAAGCAGATGCCAATAACCGGGTAATTTACACTTATTTCTTAAATGGAGCCTTTTATCTCTCCCCATTATATTTTCTATAGTCTTTACATGGCATTTTCAGGCAGTGGAAAGTCTTAGTATCTCAGCTTGCCCTTAGCTTCCTGGCAAGACACCCACCTTTCCAGCCCTTATTGCACTTTTTGTTATTGTCATTGTTAATTAAGAATTATTGATGGCATGGCTACTTCAACTCTTTGTTCAGCTTCACTAGATAGGCAATTTATCTCCTAAAAGAGAGAGAGAGAGAGACAGAGAGGGAGAAAGAGAGAGAAGAACAAAGAGAGAAAGTTCTTGTTAGTCTCAGGAAAAGCTTGATATAAAATCTCCAGATTTTATTTTTTCTCTTTCAGATAAAAAAGTAAAGTGATCTTGTGTCCCTTTTATCAGTTTTCATGGTTTGTTCCAGTCCATGACCTCCAGCTAGAAAATAAAAAACGAAACCCAATCCAGGAGCAAAATAAACCAAAATATTCCCCACACATCTTTGTGACTAAATTGCTACTTAATTCAACGTTCTTTCTCTTTTATTAATGGTCAGTTGAGTGTTATTTCACCATTTCTTCCAGTTTTGAAACCTTTATAGATAATCTTGATTTTCCTTTGTATGTTATATCTGGCTATTTCAGTAAGTATATGTCATACAATCCTCACAATGGCAACACCCCTGAGTATGCCCATTACATTTTAAGAACTTAGTTGCTATAAAGATGTATGCAATATTAAGACACTTTCAAAGCAAGCTCCCCAGTAGAAATGTATACAACTGAATGTCTTTTCATATAATTTACAATGATGCTTCTTTTAAGACTTTTGAAAAGGAAAGTTCTCTCAGCTTCATTTATACTGCTTATAGTGTTCTTCATATAAATTATTATCTCTTTACTTATCTAATTCTGTTAATAACTTAATACTTACTGTAAGCAGAATTCTTGCCTGTCTGTTGGTCAAGCACTTAGAACAGTTCCTTGCATAGGGTTTCCCATAAATGTTTTTTTGAACAAATAAGTGAATGGATCAGCCAATGAATGTGTGTATACATAGAGAAATGAAAGAATCAATATATTAAATATTTTTTGTCTACTAATAAGTAGGCTTAGCATGAAAGCAAACAGAAATTTTGACTTTAGAAATAACCCAATAGAGGCCTGCGCTGTGGCATAGTGGGTAAAGCCACTGCCTGTAGTGCCGGCAACCCATATGGGCTCCTGTTCAAGTCCCAGCTGCTCCACTTCCAATCCAGTTCTCTGCTATGGCCTGTGAAAGCAGTAGAAGATGGCCCAAGACTTTGGGCTCCTGCACCCTCATGGGAGACCCGGAAGAAGCTCCTGGTCCTGGCTTCAGATTGGCTAAGCTCCAGATGTTGCAGCCAACAGGGGAGTGAACCAGCGGATGGAAGACCGACCTCTGTCTGCCTCTCCTTCTCTCTGTATAGCTCTGACTTTCAAATAAATAAATAAAGCTTTAAGGGCCGGCACTGTGGCTAACTTGGTTACTCCTCCGCCTGCGGCGCTGGCATCCCGTATGGGCGCTGGGTTCTAGTCCCAGTTGCTCCTTTTCCAGTCCAGCTCTCTGCTGTGGCCCAGGAGAGCAGTGGAGGATGGCCCCAGTGCTTGGGCCCCTGCACCCCATGGGAGACCCGGAAGAAGCACCTGCTCCTGGCTTCCAATCGGTGCAGCACCAATCATAGCGGCCATTTGGGGAGTGAACCAGCGGAAGGAAGACCTTTCTCTCTGTCTATCTCGCTGTCTATAACTCCAAATGTCAAATAATTTTTTTTTTAAATGAGAGAGAAAGAAGCCAACAAAGAAACCTCTGATTTCATTAATGCCTGCACGATACTGCTTCTGATGACTGGTTGTACCCCCTGTTCTGGTTGCCTTTTAGGCCCTAGTGTTAATTTGCTTTTCCTCAATAGCAGTTGTTATTGTTACCCATTCAGCTTCCTGTCCAATTACATGTAAGTTAGAAAATTGCAACAAAAAGTTCTCTTAAATAGAGAATAAAAATGGATAAAAATAACTAGAAAAACTTGCTTGTCTGATTTCCCTTTTAAAAACCAACTGTTATTGTGTGCTGTCACACTTTCTTCCATGTGCAGAGCTCTCGAACAGTTCTACATACATATTTAAGAAGGTCCAGAGGAAAGGTCTTGGATATAACAAATGATGGTGTGAATTAACATATACCAAGAAAACCTAATAGCATGAGGCCTAGAGGTTGGTGTTTGAAACACATTTTGTGCCTTATTTTATATGATGGAAGTAAGGAAGAAAGATCATTGTCAAAGCAGAATTTTGCTGCAGCCCTATGATAAGCTCTCTAATTAAAATAAGCAGAGTATCCAAGAACAAAGATTTTTAAAATTGGCTTGCAGTGAGTGCAGGTGATGAAGCAGCTGGCAGAGTTAATAACATACCTTCTATAATTGCCAAAGACCTAGTTCCAAACAGAGTGGCTAATGCCATATTGGAAAGAGATGAGGAGAAAATTAGGGATGAGGGGGTAGTGCACAAGGGGAGTGCAAAGAAGTTGCACAAGTGGGGAAAGATTGTTTGAATGTGTGTGTGGACAATGCATGTATACCAATGACAAAGAGGATTGGTTGGAGGAGATAATGAAAGACAGGTAGGAAGACCGTTAGCACACAGAATACTTGCAAAACAGTAATACTTTGAAGGACAGAGTTCTGGATGCTAAGGCCGAAGATGATTTTGGCTGTAACCAGTTTGAATTGGAAGGACTATGTTTGGAGAACCCTTGAAACTAATCCTGAGTGTTTTTTTGCACAATTAGCACTAAATGTAGTATTACATGTTTAGATTGGAGAGAAAAATAATAGAGAATGATTAGCTTGGTTTAATACTTATTATTGAAATGTCTTAGGAAAACAATAGAGGGATGGTATCTATCGTGGTTAAGTTCAATAAGGGGAACCAGGGATCAATTTCAATGGATAAAATGTCACTACATACGAATTTCGCTAGTTCCTCTATTCTGTCTGAAATAGCTATAGTGTTGTCATCACCTGGAATCTTATCTGTAACACTTCATTACATTCTTCTTAAATGTTTTCCTAGATAATGCACCATTAATCTTAGTTTTGTAACTGGGAAGGGTATATGATTTTTTTTAAAGATATTTATTTATTTATTTATTTGAAAGGCAGAAAAAGACCAAGTGAGCAAATGAGAGAGAGAGAGAGATCAATCTTTTATCCCCTGGTTCACTCCCTAAACAGCTTCAATGGTCAGGGCTGGGTCAGGACCTTTTTCTGGGTCTCCCTCATGGGTGCAGGGGCCCAAATACTTGGACCATCTTCCACTGATTTCCCAAGAGCATTAACAGGGAGCTGGATTGGAAGTGGAGAAGCCAAGACTTGAACTGGCATCCACATGGGATGCTGACACCCCAGGTGGAGGCTTAACCTTTTATACCACAGTGCCATCCCAAGAGTATATGATTTTTTAAAAGAATGTAACAAACCATAAATTTATTTTTGGTTAAAAATTTATTTATTTTACTTGAAAGAGCTACAAAGAGAGAGGGAGAGACAGAGAAAAAGATCTTCTGTCTGCTAGTTGACTTCCCAGATGGCTGCAATGGCTAGAAGTGGGCCAATCTGAAACTAGGAGGCAGGAGTCCCCTCCTGGTCTCCCACATGCATGCAGGGGCTTAAGCCCAAGTTTACCCCTGCGCATTAGCAGGGAGCTGGATTGTACTGGTACCTTTGCGGGATGTGGGCACTGAAGGTGGCTGCTTAACTCACTACTCCACAGCGCCAGCCCCACAAAACATAAATTATTCCTAATGGTATGTTATATACAGGAAGATAATAGCCATACAGAGCATATTGTTTAAAAGCCTAACCGAAGCACAGAGACCATGAGAAATAGACAGTCAGTTTAACACTGTCTGGCATCGGTGAAGGATAATGAAAAAAATTGTCTAGCACCAATATACTTTTGATTAGGAAAATATTTTACTGGCTAAACAGGCTCAAAAGAAAAAAAAAAAACTGCATCAGGTTTATCAACAGGAAAGGACTGTGCTGGCACAAAGTAGCCTCAGATGCCAAAACACTATCTGAAGCTAATAATAAAGAACCAGAAGTGTCTGCTTAACACGGCCCAGGATAAGGTAGCCCCAAGGGTGGTTTTGGACAAAATGTTGATGATGTGATTATTTCTTCTGATGGGAGTTGTTGGTAGAATTATATGTGGGTGGGTGGGGGTGTCTAAATATATGAGCCCAGGTTTGATACATTCCTTAATGCTGCCAACCTGTGGTTCTACTTCTCTGGATGTGTGATCATGATGGACAGTCGTGGAGGTACAGACCTTTGCAACTCAAACACAATTGCTTTCCCTGTTCTGTTGCATAGTAGGCATTGGATAGAGAGGAAACCAAGGGCCGCAAGCTTACTCTCCTTTTCTGCGGATCACACTGAGATCAGCACTGTCCAGGCAGTCCTATTACTATGTTATTCTACCTGCGCTCTTAGCATTTTGCAGAAAGAAGGGCGTGTCCAGAAGGACAAGTTAAAAAATGAACATATTCTCCTTATACAAAGAAAGCTAAATGCATGTGAAGATTCAGCAAATAACTGGGGTATGAAGAAAGTGGAAAGAGAGAAAAACCATTTTAAAATGTGCAAAAAAAAGGAATCGAGTTGGAGTAAGTGTTTCTTCTGGTTGTGTCATGTGACCTATTCATTGATTCCCTATCACTGTATTCCACTTGTCTGCTAGGGGCCTCCGGGGAAAAGGGGCTCATTCACACATCTGTGCCTCCCCTGGATCTCATGACCTCTTGCAACAGAAATTTCTCCCTACATAAGCATCCCTGAGGTCCACTTCCACCCTTCCAGATCTAAGCAGCTCGGACAAGATGAGCTCAGAGCCTGTAGATGCCCTTGCCCCAGCACTGCCTGTCCACAACAGGAGGGAAAGCCTGTGTCTCCTCTTTTCCCACCAGAGTTATGGCCATGAATGATGAGAGCCATGATGGAACCATCGATGCCCAAGGAATTGTTTAATTTTTATATTTAAAATAGCAGCATTCTGTTTCAGTGAGGATTTTTTTTTTCTTAAACATTTGCTCATTTCTGGAGTTTGCCCAAATCCACATAGTAAGTGAGCTAAGCCTCATCAAGATGGCAGACATAATAATACCAGTTCTCCAATGCTTTTAATTTGGATTTTTCTGGCCCATAGGCTGAATCTGCTGCTAAATTAAATAATTCTTCATATTTAGAATTGTTTTAAGTGGATTTCATTTAAAAAGGTTTACATAAAAAAGCTCTGAATTTCTGTGACAAGCGACAGATGGCCAAGCCAAATGCTGACAGCTATGCAGCTATATATCTGAAACAGGAAACATTTTTCAAGATGTGGTATAGTCATTTCCTTCCAATTCAATAATAAGTGCAAGCTAGGAATCAGATGTAAAGGATTCCTAAAGAAAACCAAAAAAAAGTACATGTTGCTCACCTGGATTCTCTTGTTAATTTTGTTGTTGTTATTGTTAGACTTTACCGTCAATTATGGGTGCAAGGGAAATAGGGGCTTCCAACTGTTTAACTTCCATATTCTATTCATGGCAGCTTGGAGACATAAACGCCTTGCATTCTCGTGTACAGCTCTTGGCTCTTGGCGTTCTCACTTGTGAAATGCCCTGAAGCTGGCAGTCCCTGTACTTCTGCAGTGGAGAGGAGCTGCTACTTCAGGAGAAGTGGGAAGTGAATCACGTGTAGGTGAGCAGATTACCCTTGGTCCTTATTAGATGGCCCAG
This sequence comes from Lepus europaeus, assembly GCF_033115175.1. NCBI lineage: Eukaryota > Metazoa > Chordata > Mammalia > Lagomorpha > Leporidae > Lepus > Lepus europaeus. The sequence continues at coordinate 74,644,965 of NC_084828.1, read as the reverse complement.
TCTGGCAGAAGGAAGTCAAGTCTAATTTCAGTGTATTGGTCCCAGATCCAGCCGGATATGTGTGCGTGCTCTTACTCTGGACAATTTAGCTTCCTAGATCCCAGTGTGCTGATCTAGAAATAAAAGACGAACATTTTCTCTTTCCTACTTCCAGGGTTGTTGTGAGAATCAAATTAACTGGCTTGTAAGAAACCTGTAATGAACTATAGTGTTGCCACTGAACTGGCAACTGGCATCTTCATGTGAATCTAAAAAAAAAGTGGTTGTGGGTTTGAAGAGACAGGGAGTTCCTATCTATAGTTTGGTTCTTAATCTAAACAACTATCCTAAGAAGTTGATGCTTTGGACATCAGGGCTGAGACACAGTCTCTGAGTGTCACATCCATCTGTGTCACCTCTCTCCTACTAGCACTAAAGACTTGATAACAAACAAACTGGAAAGAATACTTGGTAACAATTACTCTTATCCTACTCCCCTCCCAGGCTCGCTGCCCAATATCCAAAACAAGGATTTTGTTTTGTTTTGTTTTTCCTCCAACATGAAGTATTTTGCAGTAAGATGAGAAAACACGAACTATTTCTCCAAGAGGGAGTTGGGGGACGTTCTTGGTACTAAATTCTTGAAAGCCGCCAGGGCCAGATCTCTGAGTCTGACACAGTCCCATTAAATGGATGCTCAACGGTCAATTGTTTTGACACTGTCCTATATATTACTGTAAACATCAGTTAGCCTTTGGCACTGAAAATGTACCTTCTGTGATTTGGGACAAATGGGTGAGCATTATCTGTTCAGCTCTCCAGTGGGGTAGCAGTCACGAGGTCACGACAGCTTTGAGATCTCGGTTTGTCTTTTAATCTATATTATTAAAGACCACTGGATAACTTTTCCGTCTTCCCTATCTCTCCCACACATCTAAATGATCACAAGGGTTTTTGAGTTCACCTCTTAAATGCCTTTTGAAACTTTCTTTTCCTTCTCAGACGTTGTCTTGCTTCATGTGAACTATCACAATAATCTTCATGCAATTAACCTCCTTGTAGGCAGCTTTCTTCCCTCCAATCCATCCTTCCTCTACTCAGCTACCATAATCATCCCCAGTACAAAAATCATGATCTGTCATTCCTTTGTTAATGCTCTAGTGCTGCCCCAAACTCTCGGGACTATGTCCAGATTCATTAGCCTGGACTAGAAGTCCTTATTGTTCTACTTGATGGGAGTGCAGTTCTCAAGAGTGATTCTCAGCAGGTCTGTGTCAAAGTAAACCAGGGCTTTTGTTAGAAATGACGACTGCAGGGCTCTACCTAGAAAGTGATGAATTAAGATTTGAAGGCAAGGGATTATCAAATCCGCATCTTAAACAACAGCCCCAGATTACTTCTCTGGGTAGTTAAGTAAGGACCATTGTCCAAGACCATGAATGCAGAAATACCTTTGGGATAAGAAAGGGACTGTGGCTATTCTTTCTGTGTCTGTTCCCTATGTTTTCCCAGCACTACTGTTTGTTCAGTAAATATTTAATGAGAGAAAGATATAAAATGAGCTTAACTCAAAATTCAAAGTGGGATAACTGTTGAATGAAAAAACGGCATGAAGAAACCTGAAAGTATGCTAAGAATATTCTATATTGATATGGAATGTGGCTTCCTATATGCATATTAATTAGAAAATTATCTTGAGATGATTACACTTTATGCATATAACTATATGTATATAATACTTAAATATAAATGAGTGAATTAATACTAAATTGATCTAGCTCAACATTTTGCCTTTTCTCTCTTCTATACCTAAAGTAGACTTTTTATCCTGTGTATCTTAATAGTCTACCTCTCTCCTACCAACAGATTAGCTCTTCAGTCATTTTAAAAATAAGTTTTTTTCCTAATCTTTGTGAATATTTATTTGAAAGGTAGAGTTACAGAGAGGCAGAGAGACAGAGAAAGAGGGAGAGAGAGAGAGAGTCGATCTGCTGGTTCAGTCCCCAGATGGCTGCAATGGCCTGATCTGCGCCAATCTGAAGCCAGGAGCCAGAAGCTTCTTCCAGGTCTCCCATGCAGGTGCAGTGGCCCAAGGACTTGGGCCATCCTCCTCTGCTTTCCCAGGCCATAGCAAAGAGCTAGATCGGAAGTAGAGCAGCTGGGAATCGAACCAGCACCCATATGGGATGCTGGCACTGCTATGCCACAGCTCCAGCTCTGTGAAAATATTTTGTAGGTCCAATTTTTCCTCTAAAGTGTCTCAAATGACTCCCTTCTTTGCCTATCTCAATAACCTACTCCATTCACACCTTTGTTATTTAGAATTTATGCCCTCTCAACCCAATTTAAAACCCACATAACACTATATTTCATAGAAAGTGATCCTTTTATTTGATCCTTATTACCTGATCTCAATCTACATTTTTATTGTGAAATAAAGGACCATAATATAGCATCCATCCTTCTAACAGTTTCCAAGTATAGAGCATGATTGTTTTAACTACACTAACATTAACGTGCAGCAGATCTCTGGAAATCCCCTCACTCTACACGACTGAAACAGGATGCCCACAAAATGGCAAACATCTACACTCTCCTTCCCCCACCCTTTGGCAGCCAACATGCAGTTTTTCTCTTTCTATGAGTTTATTTATTTTTTAAAGATGTATTTATTTATTTATTTATTTGAGAGTGTTACAGTGACAGTGAGACACAGAGTGATCTTCCATACCGTTTCACCTCCCAATTCTCCAAGGCCTGGAAATCAGGAGCCAGGAGCTTCTTCTGGGACTCCCATGTAAGTGTCAGGGACCTCAGTCATTGGGCCATCTCTGCTGCTTTTCTCAGGCCATGGGAGGTGAGCTTGTTTGGAAATGGAGCAGCTGGGACATGAACCGGTATCCATAAGGGATGCTGGCATTGAGGGTGGTGGCTTTACATGCTATGCCACGATGCCAGGCTCTCTGAGTTTATCTTTTTTGTAGAAGTAAGTAGAATTAGGCAGCATATATCTTTCTGTGTCTGGTTTGTTTCACTTATCATATAGCTCTTAAGGTTTATTCAGTAACAATAGACATGTTTCTTTCCTTTTTTAAGGCTAGGTAATATTCTACTGTATGCGTATACTACATTGACTCTATCTGTCTACCTGAGATAAACATTTGGGTTGCTTCCACTTCTTGACTCAATCTATATAATCGTGATTCTATGAACATGGGTGTACAACTACCTCTTCAAGATCCTGCTAACAATTCTTTTGGATATACAATGAAGATTCAAAATTCATGTAATATGTACATGTCTTTCAAATACCATTTTTCTGTGAACTTTTTACAGCACTGTCATATATCCAAAAGTTGGAATGCTCAATCATATAAATAGTTCTACTTTTAAATTTTTGAGTTGCTGTCATACCGTATTCCATAGTAGCTATTCCATCTTACATTCTCACCAACAATGCACAAGGATTCCAATTTTTCCATTTCTTCACTGACATTATTTTCTATGTTTTTTATAGAGGCCATACAAATGGGTTTGTGGAAATATTTCATTGTGGTCTCGATTTCTATTTGCCTGTTGACTAGTGATGCTATGCACTTTTCATGTATTTGCTCACCATCTCTTTGGGAAAAATGTTGATTCAAGTCTTTTGTCCTTTTTCTATCATGTTAACATTTTTTAAAATTAAGTTGTGGGAGTTCTGGCCATTAATCCTGTTTCATGTATTGCAAATGTTTTCTCTCATTCTATAAGTTATCTTGTTTTGTTTTTTTTTTAACTTTTATTTAATGAATATAAATTTCCAGTGTACAGCTTATGGATTACAATTACTTCCCCCTCCCATAACTTCCCTCCCACCCGCAACCCTCCCCTCTCCCACTTCCTCTCCCCTTCCGTTCACATCAAGATTCATTTTCAATTCTCTTTATATACAGAAGATCAATTTAGTATAAAGATTGCAACAGTTTGCACCCACATAGAAACACAAAGTGAAACATACTGTTTGAGTACGAGTTATAGCATTAAATCACAATGTACAGCACATTAAGGACAGAGATCCCACATGAGGAGCAACTGCACAGTGGCTCCTGTTGTTGACCCAACAAATTGACACTCTAGTTTATGGCGCCAGTAACCATCCTAGGCTGTCGTCATGAGTTGCCAAGGCTATAGAAGCCTTCCAAGTTTGCCGACTCTGATCATATTTAGACAAGGTCATAAAAGACAGAGTGAGGATAGTAACCAATGATCCTAAGAGTGGCATGAACCAGGTTTGAACAATTATACAGCATTAAGTGGGGAAGAGGACCATCAGTACACACAGGTTGGGAGTAGAGCCATTGGTGGTAGAGTAGAGGTTATGATTACAAAGGAATGAGGCCCAAGTGCACTAGGCAGGGCCTAGAACAAATGACAGAGTCATTATTAGAGGAGCTAAGAAAGGTGCTGTCTAAGCTACAAGTAATTTTTCTGATTGAGAGGCAAATAGAACCTGATAGAAGGGGCTTGATAATAATCTGGTGGGCTTTAGGCCTTGTAAGTTAAGAGGCCCAGACCTATCTATCTCTTCACATGGGGTACATCCTAAGGGAGGTGTGAACCTCCTAGGGGAAGGCACTCTGTTGACTTTCATTACTTGGCTGGCCTGGGAGGAAAGCTGGCCAGGTAAAGGCAGGGGGCATCTCTAACAAGAAATTTACAGTTCTGTCTGCAATGTTGCTGACCCTACTTGACCATCCCCTCAGCTGCAGTGGTCACTTTGGAAGTTGGGCTCAGTGAAGGGCTTTTCAGCTTAGAGCCAATAAGATCTGTGGCTCTGACCTGGGCATCCTTCGACTCCAGGGCAGGTCCATTTCCAGTGATCCAACTCTTGGCAGAGCTGCCAGGGCTCTTCACAAGTTGACTTCTGCTGAAGCCCAGGCTTACCACATTGAAAGCCACTGCAGTGGACTGGCCTGTTGGGTCTCCTTGAGGGCAGATCACTGTACAGATCAGCCATTAATAGGCCTGCCACCCATTGCTTCTGATGCCTAGCTTTCTTTTCCTCCTGGTTTGTGTTAAAGCAGACCAGAGGATGCAAGTCAAGGGAGTGCCCGTGTCCCATCTCTAATCTTCGGTGGCCTAAACTACAAGTCTATAGTCACAGGCATGTTCGGTAGTAGTTGTTCTAAGGTAGACAATGCCCATGAGGAAAATTATATTCTCACTTAAAAACTTTCTTTCCCTTTGGTCTGAACGGGAGGTTTTTTCTACTTACTGTATACTTGGCTGATGGCGATGTGAATCTAGCTATGAGATTATTATTTAAGTTCTTATTTTGGCTATGCTATTACAGAAAAATGTTAGCCATCTCTTTTATAAGATCTAAAGATTAAATTGTGCGTCCTACAGATTCCTTCATAATAGAATTAGTTTCCTACCTTGAAGAGAATAGAGAAATGAAAGAACAAGTTGGGCTTAGAATAGAGAAATGAGGGAGCAAGTCCTAGATCGCTTACTGACAATAGCAATATCACATGAATGCTTAGCAAACCGTTTCAACCATTAGATAACAAGAAAACATTTACCAGAAGGTCCAATGCCTTCTATAAATTTTAAGAATCATGTATTTGAAAACACCTCTTAAATATCTAACATGGTGTAGTTTGTTTAGCCAGTAAACTTAAGCACAACCATCTAAAATGTTTTTAGTTTCTTTCTACCAACGAGTTTAAAACATATGATACACAGATTCAGGTCACACAAATTAAAATGTATCTTTGATTAATTTTAGCAGCTTAAATTTATGAACAATCTTATCTATAAGCCATTTAAAATAAAACTCTTAATAAAATTTCCCCATGTGGACATACAATATGTACACACATATAACATAGCATAATAGACCAATATAGCAATTTTAATAATAGTTTTTAAAATCTTTAACTCTTTTTGTAGATTGCCAATTGATTTGAATTGCTTTTTGTTTTTAGTAACCTCAGTTAACCATACTTTCTCTCAGTTGGTACTGTTAATACATTATTGGCTTCATCTGTTCACAGGCCATCCCAAAGTACTGAATACAATAAAAGTGGCTGGAAAAAGTCCATAGGCACCTAAAGGAGGAAAGCTAAACACAGAACCAACAACGCTTTAGTTTTATGAGCAGCACATCATATATAACTATGGATGACAAAAGACTTTAAGTCACCATGTTTAAAATTATAAACTCATCAACCAACAAGAGGCACTTGCTTACTTCTCAGTATTTTTGAAAGTATTTAACCCTTTAGGCCTCTGGGGCTTTCTCATTAATATAACTATCATGTCTAGTAACACAAGATCATTAGACTTTTAATTCTCAAACATTTGTATTAATAGCATTTCCATTATAGAAACTTAAAGTTTGGTACCACATCACATCTTGACAGTACTTCTAATATAATCCAAATAACCTGATTGGTTGGTGTCTCTATAAGATGAGAGACATAGGTCCTTCGATTTCTTCAGTTGGGCCCAAACTGGAAAAACCAAAGTCCAGGATTTACTGGAAATTTTAGAGACCAGATTGTTTGAAACTTTGATTTTTTGAATGCCTGGCAAGAATGCCAAGAAGGCTCAAAATCCAAAATATCTGGTTGAAATAAGATTCCTTAAAATCATGACATAACATAGACCAAATTTGATCATTGTTACAGGTGATTATTCAAATCTTTGAAAATAAGCACATATTTAAATAACCCATAGCTCTTAATAAAAATTCAGCTGTTTTTGAACAATTAGAATTTAACAGACATCAAGAGAACATAATAGATTACTTTAACACATTGATTTAACAGAGCATCAGAGTTTAATTCTATGTCAAAGAGAAATTGAGCTTCCTGTGATCTTTTACTGTGAGGTTTCCTTCCTTTACCTTATTTCATATTGGTGACCATGTTTCTGTGTCTCTGTGTGTAACACATCTTTAAGCATCTTTTGCAGGGCAGGATGAGTGGCAACAAATTCTTTCAGTTTCTGTTTGCTATGAAAAGTCTTAATTTCACCTTCATTCATAAATGAGAGCTTTGCAGGATACAGTATTCTGGGCTGGCAGTTTTTCTCTCTTAGTACCTGGGCTATGTCTCGCCATTCCCTTCTAGCTTGTAGGGTTTCTGATGAGAAGTCTGCTGTGAGTCTAATTGGAGATCCTCTAAGAGTGATCTGACGTTTCTCACTTGCACATTTTAGGATTTTTTCTTTATGTTTCACTGTGGTGAGTTTGATTACAACATGTCATGGTGAGGATCTCTTTTGGTCATGTTTATTAGGGGTTCTATAAGCTTCCTGTACTAAGATGCCTCTGTCCTTCTCCAAACCTGGGAAATTTTCTGCTAGTATCTCACTGAAAATGCCTTCTAATCCTTTTTCCCTCTCCATGCCTTCAGGAACTCCTAGAACCCGAATGTTGGGTTTTTTAATAGTATCCTGTAGATTCCCAACAATATTTTTTAGATTTCTAATTTCTTCTTCTTTTCTTTGGTTTGCCTGTTTCCTTTCCTGTTCTCTGTCTTCTAAGTCTGATATTCTCTCTTCTGCTTCGCCCATTCTGTTTTTAAGGCTCTCTAATGTGTTTGTCATTTGATCTATTGAATTCTTCATTTCATTATGATTTCTAGTCACTATCAGAGTTTCTTGTTCCACTAGTTGTTTCATTTCATTTTGATTCCTCCTTAATATTTCATTTTCACGAGAGAGATTTTCTATCTTGTCCATTAGGGATTTCTGTAGTTCAAGAATTTGTTTTTGAGAAGTTCTTAATGTTCTTATCAATTTTTTGAGATCCGCTTCTTGCATTTCTTCAATCTCATCATCTTCATAATCTTGAATTGGGGTGTCTTTTTCATTTGGGGGCATCATAGTGTCTTCCTTGTTCTTGTTAGCTTGGTTTTTGCGTTTGTTGTTTGGCATGTTGGAGATATTTGGTTTCTTCACTGTGGTGTTTTTTCTTGTTACACTATGGCTCTATATTAAGTGGACTGTCTGCTTTCGGTGGAGCCTTAGAGGCTTGAGATGAGTGTGGACTGAGAGCTGTGTTTGGTTCCTCAGGGTTGAGGGTGTGTCAAAGATGACACTCCCAGGTTAGGTGTGGTAAATCTCTCTTTCTTTTTTTGATTCAAAGGGGAAGTAATTCTGCACAGCTGAACGTAATTGGAGGTAGTTAGCAGGCAAATGATATACCCACAGGAGCCAGAGATCAGAAGCTCTTTCCCAAGGACCACACAGGAAATCTCTGCTGCCCTCAGTGTGGGCTCCAATTCTCCTGCAATCTCCCACTGGGTTGCCAAGTTAGATGCTAATCTCCTGTTATTTCACCCCTCCCCCCAGAGTCAGGTGTTTCTGCTAGGCTCAGGGCTGGTGCAGACCTGAGGTCGCCCTGCTTATGACGTATGTCCAAAATGGCGCCTGCTCTGTCTTGCTCGCCTTTGAGAGGTGAGTGGAGAGAGAGAAACTTGTGTCCGTATCGGTCACTTTTTTTATTTTTTTCCTCTCTCTCTTCTAGTTAGCCTGGTGAACTTTTCCCCATGGAGTTTCAAGCCTCGTTCCCTCTAGCCTCCTCTTTCCGCTTGCCCGCTGGTGTTTCCGGCTATTGAGGTTCGGCTCACCTCGCGTTCCAGCGCTGGTGTGTTGAGTCTGCCGCTGGTGTCCCGAACTTGGGCTCCCACGCTCTCCACGCAGGTACACTGTGAATCACTAGTTCCGGAAGAGTTTCCTCTGCTGTTTCATCCCCTACTCTTCCTTGACCCTGCTGTATCTCCACTTATATTAAACTGTCTCTGCCCCGGACTAATAGTGTGCTCCCTGCCTATTCCGCCATCTTGCTGCTCTCCAAGTTATCTTGTTTTAAAAAGATTTATTTAGTTATTTGAAAGAGCTACAGAGAAGGAGAGCCAGAGGCAAAGAGAGACAGAGCGATATCTTCCATCTGATGGTTCACTCTCCAAATGACCAAAACAGTCAGGGCCGGGCCAGGCCAAACAAGGAACCAGGAGCTTCATCGGGATCTCTCACACGTGTCCAGGGACCCAAACACTTGGGCCATCATCCACTGCCCTCCCAAGCACATTAGCAGGGAGATGGATCAGAAGTGGAGCGGCCAGAATTTCAATCAGTGCCCATATAGGATGTGGGGCCACAGGAAGCAGCCTCACCCACTATGCCACAGTGTCAGCCCCTGTAAGTTACCTTTTAATTTTGGTTATTTTTTTCTGTGCTGTGCATACATTTTTACATTTAATGTAATCTCATTTGTTATTTTTGCATTTGTCACCTGTTTTCAATGTCATACCCATGACATCATTGCTAAGACTAATTGTTCAAAATTTCTCTACAGACAAATCCCTCTACCTACAAAAGATGAGTGATTTTTCTCCCAGTTTTGGCTGGAATCAGCTTTCCGGTCTGTTGGGTGTTCCCCAATAAACCCTTTCTCTTAAAAAAAAAAAAAAGAGGGAGGTGTCTTTCTCTGAAGGGAGGAGAGAACTTCCACTTTGACTATGACCTTGTCTAAATATGATCAGAGTTGGCGAACTCGGAAGGCTTCCATAGCCTTGGCAACTCAGGACGGGAGCCTAGGGTGGTTACTGGCACCATAAACTAGAGTGTTGGTTTGTTGGGTCAACAACAGGAGTCACTGTGCGCTTGCTCCTTATGTGGGATCTCTGTCCTTAATGTGCTATACATTGTGGTTTGATGCTATGACTAGTACTCAAACAGCATGTTTCACTTTGTGTTTCTGTGTGGGTGCAGACTGTTGAAATCTTTACTTAATATATACTAAATTGATCTTCTGTATATAAAGAGAATTGAAAATAAATCTTGATGTGAATGCAAGGGGAGAGGGGGCGGGAAAGGGGAGGGTTGTGGTGGGAGGGAAGTTGTGTGTGTGGGGGGAGCTATTGTGATCCACGAGCTGTACTTTGGAAATTTATATTCGTTAAATAAAAGTTAAAAAAAAAGACTAATCTCATAAGTTTTCCCCTATGATTTTTTAGTTTTATATTTTACATTTAGGTCTTTAATCTATTTGGAATTAATTATTGTATATTGTGTAAGATAAGGCTCCGACTTATTTCTTTTATTTGTTTTCCTGTACCACTTGTTGAAGAGATTATCTTTTCCTCATTACGGTCTGGGCACTCATGTAAGAGATCATCTGATATATGTGAGGGTTTATTTCTGAGTTTTCTATTCTGTTACAATGGTTTAAATGTCTGTATTTATGCCAGTACAACATAGTTTCGATTATTATTACTTGGTAATATGTTTTGAAATCAAGAAGAATAAGATCTCTAATTTTGTTCTTTCTCAGAATTGTTTTGACTATTACGGGTCCCTTGAGATTCCACATAAATTACAGGATTGTCTTTTCTATCACCTCCACCTACTTTTACTGCTTGTCTCCTTACTTGACATCAACTTCCAATGTACCTGTCTTAGTCCATTTTCTGTTGCTAAAGCAGAATATCAGAGACTGGGTAGTTTATAAAGGAAAAAAAGTTTACTTGGCTCATGATTTTTGAAGCTCTGAAACTCAATCGAGGGCAGGTTCTTGTCATTTTGGTGTGCAGTCGAAACAAGGAGCTGCAAGGGCTTTTATGGCAAGCTCCCCCCATGGCAAGCTCCCCCCATGGCAAGCTCCCCCCATGAGTATTAACACTTTGCTTGAAAATTACTTCATGTCAGTGAAGACAGCACTAATCCATTCCTGAGGATAAGGTCCTCATGACCTAAGCACCTCCCAGTAGACTCCACCTGCTTTGCAATGGGAATAAAGTATTTGGGTATTAGCTTAATTCATTAGTTAGTTGGGAATTAAGGTTCTAACATATGGACTTGGGGATTACACATTCAAACCATAGCAGTGCTCATATTTAAGTTGATCTTCTTGGACATCAATCCTTGCCTCGATGTCTCCACTCATACTCTCCTCATTGCCCAGAAGGTCCTTATCACATTTTTAATTTCTGAAAGAATTTGCAGCTCAGCTCATATTCTGCCTTTTACTTGAAGCTGCTGCTTATTCCCATCACTGTCTGGAGGGAATCTTTTATTCCTGAATTATCCTGATTGTGAATGCTTCCTGATTCAGAATTTAAAGGAGAGTTCTGAAAGCCTCCACATGCACAGAGGACATATAAAGATGATGGAGAAAAGCATCCTTCAGTTGTCTTCTAGGAGCCGTGAGACAACGGGTTCAGGATGGCTAGCATGCATTAGGTACATAAGTAGAGCTAGTTCTCAACTCGTACATCTACAACTCTGGTAGAACTGAGGATGGACTGGTCTTTGCACACGATCAAAATGACTAACGTTCCTATGCTGTGTTACCAACAGACAGGGCTCAAAGTCACCATAGGATTTGAGAGAGGAACAAAAAGAATGCTCTTTTTTTTCATTTGGAAATTTAATTCATCAATGTATCAATCCAAACAGAGGAAATATTTTTATATACATATACAAGTAAAATTATTTTAATGCCTCATATTTATAAAATAATTTCAATCCAAGCAATGCTTTTCCATTGAATTGGTGTTGTTACTATACACATTTTTAAAGGAATAATATATCATTCAGAGTTTAAATTATCTAAGAATTTATAGAAAGTGACACATTGGAGATTCAAGTCCAGAATTTTTTAGAAGATTTATTTTTTTATTACTTGAAAGGCAGAGTTACAGAGAGAGACAAAGAGAGGGCGACACACACACATACACACATACACACATCTCCCATCCACTGCTTCACTACCAACTCAACGGGTAGGCTCAAAGGCCAGAGCTGGTCCCATCTGTAACCAGGAGTCAGGAACCAGGAGCTTCTTCTGGGTCTCCCACATAGGTGCAGGACCCCAAGTACTTGAACCATTTTCCACTGCTTTCCCAGGCATATTAGCAGGGAGCTGGAACAGTAGTGGAGCAGCTGGGACTTGAACTGTCGCTCATGTGGGATGTCAGCCCTGCAGATAGCAGATTAACTGGCTATGTCCCAGTGCCAATCCCAAGTCCAGAAATTTATAATTTTTGTGCTAGAAATGAAATTACATTTTTGTTATAATTTTATTTATATTTTGCAAATCAAAGATGAAAGGAGGCACACATATACATACATACCATACATGTGTGTACGTTCCATTTACATATATCTTGGTAGGTATAATTCATAAGCATTCTTTAAAAATAAAACCTCTTCTATATTTTAATTTTGAGCAAACTCAGGGGAAAATAGAACATTCATTATATATGAAATATTCATTATATATGCTTTTAAGAGTTAAAACTGTTGGAAATCGCAGCCTCATGTAGATCTTTTAAATTAATGTGTATGTAGACAGTAGGACTCCATTAATGATACTCAAATTTCTTCAGGCTTTTCATATTAAAGAAAAAAAGACAGTGGAGATGTCTTGATCTTATTTTCCAATCAGATTATTCTTGTTTTAACATGACTGACTTTTATCTAGATGAAAGTCTAAGACCAAGATTCTGTATTCTATGAGGCGATTAATAATAACAATAGTAATAGCAACAGCAAATATTTACTTTGTATTAAGTGCCAGTCACTATCAGTTTTTCATTTAATCCTCGTAAGTATCCGAAGCCACTAATAGCTCCATTGCACAGAGATGTGAGACAAGCATTAAGATAACTGATTTTCTCACCACCACAAATGAGAGAAATTCAAGGATAATGTTTGTTTTGCTCTATTGTCCCCCTCCAGGTAAATCAGATGTTAAGGTGGTGATTGCAGGGATCCAGAATGAGGGACTGAGGGCAGGTATTAGGAGCAGCAGTTACGGCACGGCTGGCGATGCCTCCACCCCATGTCATAGTTGACATATCCACTGCCAGGTGTGCTCCCTATTCCAACTTCCTGAAAATAAGAACTCTGGGAGAAAGCAAGTGATGGCAGAAGCACTAGGGTCTGTGCCACACATGTGAAAAAACCCGATCAAGATTTGGCTCCCAGCAGCAGCCTATCACTGCCCTTGCTATTGTGAGCATTTGTGGAGTTAACCAGCGTATGGAAGATCTCACTCTGTCTCTATCTCTGTCTCTGTCTCTTTCTCTATATCTGACTCTCAGATGATTAAAAATAAATTTAGGGAAAAAAATGAGGGATTTGAGGACAAAACATTAAATCAAATAAGCTCTTAAAACTGTATATATGAAATACCTGAAGTTTATTCCCTTTTTATAAATAAAATATTTTTAAAGTTACAGCCTTAAAAAAAGCCTATTAACAAGAAGGCAACTTAGAAAGCCAAGTGATTATCTATAAATTATTCATCATAGAATTAGCAGAGGCAATCATTTTCTATTGGCTCCCATCTCTCTTCATTGAGAGCTCCTGAGGAGGATTTAATATACCTGCACCCTGACACACAGTCACATCATGTTTGGACTGTATAAGCTTTGTGTTAGTGAATTCCAATTGGATTCCTGTGCTTTAGTGTGGAGATAGAGAGTAAATCAAAGTCCATTCAGAGTATTTTAGTTCCTTTTCTTTAGGATATGATAACAGACATAAAACACAAAATTCCTAGAAATGAATGAAAATGACAATACAACATATCAAAAGTTATAAGATACAGCAAAAGCAGTGTTAAGAGGAAGTTTTATAGCAATTAGTGCCTACATCAAGAAATTGGAAAGACATCAAATAAATGGTCTAATAATGAATCCCAAGGACCTAGACAAACAAGAACAAACGTAATCCAAAATTAGTAAGAAGAAAGAGGGAGGTTATGGGGGGAAAAGCCGCTATAATCCAAAATTTGTACTTTGGAAATTTATATTTATTAAGTAAAAGTTGAAAAAAAAGAAAGAAATAATTAGAATTAGAGGAGAAATACACAAAATTGAAACCAAAAGAATTATACAAAAGATCAGTCAAACAAAGAGCTAGTTTTTTGACATAATAAACTAGATTGTTACACCATTGCCCCAACTTCCAAAAAGGAAGGAGGCAGAAAACCCAAGATCAGTATCACTTCCAATAGCTACCAAAAAATTTAAATACCAAAAAACAAAACAAAACAAAACAAAAAACCTTAAATACCTTGGAATAAACATGAACAAGGTTGTGAAATATCTCTACAATGAAAATTACAAAACATTACAGAAATAGAGGAAGACACACAGAAAATAGGAGAATCTTTCCATGTTTGTGGATTTGAAGAATTAATCACTGGGGCTGGCACTGTGGCATAGAGGGTAAAGCTGCTGCCTGCGGTGCCGGCATCCTATATAGGCACTGATTAGAATCCCAGATCCTCCACTTCCAGTCTAGCTCTCTGCTATGTCCTGGGAAAGCAGTGGGAGGTGGTCCAAGTCCTTGAGCCCCTGCACCCACATGGGAGACCCAGAGGAAGCTCCTGGCTCCTGGCTTTGGTTTGGTGCAGCTGTTCCCATTGCAGCCATCTGGGGAGTGAACCAGTGGATGAAATACCCCCACCTTCTGCCTCTGCCTCTCTGTAGCTCTGCCTTTCAAATAAATAAATAATACCTTTTAAAACAAAAGAATTATGATCAAAATTATGATCAAATAATTTATAGACTAAATGTTATCCCAAACAAAATACCAAGGACATTCTTCTCAGATCTATAAAAAAACGATGCTAAAATTCATATGGAAACAAAAGAGACCCCTAATAGCCAAAGCATTCTTAAATAACAAAAACAAAGCTGAAGGTATCACAATACCAGATTCAAGACATACTTCACAGCAGTTATAATCAAAACAGCCTGCTATTTGCACAAAATAAACATGCAGACCAATGGAACAAAATAGAAACCCCAGAAATTAATGCACACATCTACAAATAACTAATCTTTGAAAAACAAGCTAAAATCACTCCCTGGAGAAATCATAATCTCTTCAATATACGGTGTTGGGAACAATGAATCTATGCACACAAAATTTGAGACAAGAGCCCTACCCTGTGCCTTATTCAAATATCAACTCACAATGGATCTAAGGGTATAAATCTGTGACCTGACACCATCAAATTTCTAGAAGAAAATATCAGGGAAATTGCAAGGCATTAGTATTGGCAAAGGCTTTTTGGAAAAGACCACATAAACATAGGCAGTTAAAACAGAAGTTGACAAGTGGGGGTATATCAAGCTAAGAAGCTTCTACACTGCACAGGAAACACTAACAATGGAAATTACAACGAACAGAATGGGGGAAAACATTTCAAGCTATGCAACTAGTAAAAGGAGTAATACCCAGGATCTGTAAAGAGCTCAGAAAACTCAAGAACAATAACAGAAACAATCTAGTTAATAAATGAGCAGAGGACATGAACAGGCATTTTTCTTAGCATGAATTATAAATGGTCAACAGACACATGAAAAAATGTTCTGGGTTAGTAGCCACCTTGGAAATGCAATTAAAAACTGCTACAAGGTTTCACCTTACCCAGTTAGAATGGCTATCATCCAAAAATCAAAAAGCAATAAATTATGGCAAGGATGTGGAGAAAAAAATACCCTAACCCGCCATTGGTGGGAATGTAAACTAGTACAACAATTATGAAATTATTAATTAATTAGAATTATACCTGTAAGATACCTGAAATCTGTTCTCTTAATATTAATAAAAATTTTAAAATCATGTTTGATCAAATTTACATCTGAAATTGCTAAAAACTACTTTTTACTTTAAAATCTAAATCATAACTTCTTCAAGGTAGTGGGTAATTGCAATGTACAGAAGATTTACTATTCAATATTTACTGGCACAAGCTACTTACAAATGGCCCATAGTTTATATTAATGTTTTATTCTTCCATTCTCTTGCTAGATTTCCATATCTTCAACTAGCACTTCAGCTAGTCTAGGCTGCTTCTCTGGTAGGGTAATCTAGATTTTTATCACTGAGCCAACTGAGCCTCATTGTGCTGAGAATATTGCAGTTGCACATTCACCATCACCACCAGACCTGGAAACAACAAGAGATATCCCAGTGGATTTCTTCAGTGCCAGGCGGAAACCTAAATGTTCCTATTATGGAAAACAAACCTTGCTCTCCCTGAAAATCAAGATTAATGTCTCATAACTATAGAATATCTTGTGGTGGCTCCTGGTCTCTGATGCCAGGCAGTCATTAGGATTTTAGCTCAGTGGAACTCCTCCTGTGTCCTCTAATGCATCTGTTTCCATTCTAGAAACCAGGACCTTCAATTCGTATTCACTCTTAGTTTCATGGATGATAATTATAAATTATAAATTTCTTTTGAGAATCATTTGAAATTTTGGCACTATGTACACCTACCTTTCACATCTACTTTATAGATTCAACTATTCTAGATACTTGGGGATAAGGTACCATATAATGGTTATTGATTTTGTTCATATACTACTCTTAGATTCATCATTCCTAAAACCTATAAGGAGGTGACTCTGAGATGATGCCTTAACTGAGCCTTTAATAGACCATTCCATTATAAGTATTCTACTAATCTTGTTACTTCTAGGTGAGGTAGGATGTAGCACACCTCCTTAACCACTTATCCATTAACTCCCTAAATGACAGTTTGGTCAGTTTGCATTAGTATTAGCTCGGTCTTATTTCCAGTGTCCCTCAAAGTGTTTGATTTATAAATCCTTTTCCCAATACATAAGTTACTCAAGGAAATAAACATTTTAGAAAACATTTGAAGGATACTTATATGCAACTTAGTGACCTTCCGGGGCAGTTATTCAAGGGACATAATTTCTCCTTTAATTAATGAGCGTTAGCTTGGATCTAGAGACCTGATCTGTCCATTGCTAAAGAGTGAGCTGCACATGTGCAGATATAATTGAGTGTACTGCATTGTTTGAGACTATTCCATATACCGCAGAATGAGAAAACTAATGGGATAGTTAAATCTGTAAGTATTTCATAAAGATACTATGTAAGATAGAACTTTGTAAGATGGAGTTAAATACAGATAAGGAATAAACAAATAGTCTGTCATGTATAGAAAGAATTTATGATATGTGTTAAATATACATTGTAAATAAATCAGTAACCTGTAAAACATGCCAAAGATAGAACAAATAGCCAAGATGATTGAACAAACATGAGTGTTACTTATAGACCAAAACAATGGACAGACCAAGTCAAGATGTTGCTTCTGACAACCCCAGAGTCTCTGAAAGAAATGCAGATAAAACCCCTGGATAGTCAACCTGCTAATTAGTGATTTCCTGAAGTACCCAGAGGTATTTGCCCTGGCATATTTTCAATACAGCAAGTATGAGTTGTTGACCCAAGATAACTTACGTCTGTGTATTCTCTAGCTCTGACCTCAGCTCTGCTCCTTATAACCACAGCATTAGTAGGAAGGTTGATGCTGCTAAGAGAAAGAACAAATGAATATTTCATGACCAGGGCTCAAATAGTGCTGTTCTTCTCTGCACTTGTTACCTATCCTTAGAAGTTTAACTGATCCACTCTCTTTCCCTTTGCTTCTTGCTATGATTAAAAATAATTTAATAAATAATTTTAATTCAATCTATATTCTATAAGCATGTTTTTCTGTAACCTTTGGATGAAGTAGATTACCCAGTAATGTATTTAGAGATTCCCGTTGCATAAAGATAATAATATTTTTCATAGCATCAGTGTGAGACTACTACTGGTTTACCAGGGAATAATACCTGTAGGGCTTAGAGAGCAGAGGTATTATGGACCATGTTAAGTGTGCTGGAGAACATTAGAATTCTAGCTCAGTCAGACAGGTAACACTTCCTTAACAGACTTGGCATCAAGGATATTTTAGGTATAAATTAAGATTTTTGGTAAGAACTCCCTCAGGTCTGTATTATCAGAAGCTAGAGTTCTTAAAATTCAATGATAAGATAAACAGCACAACTTTAAAAATAGGGAAGTGTGGTTATCTTCTTATAATTGTGAAATACGTGAAATTTGTTCTCTTTATATTAAAAAAATAAACAAATAGGTAAAAGATTTGATCACTGACAAATCAAGGTGTACAAATGATCTAAAAGCATATAAAAGATGCTCAAAATTTCAGAATATAAATTATTTGGAAAGCACAAACTAAAACCACACTAGTGGGTCACTTCAAACTCATTAGGATGATTAAAATTAAAAAGACTGACCATACTAAGTGTTGGTGAGGATATGGAGCAATTAGAACTTTTGTACACTGTTGTGGAATTGTAAAACAATATAACCAATTTAGAAAACTGAAAGTTTCTTATAAGGTAAAACATATGTCCATTCCTATCAAGTGAAGTAATTACATTTGTAAGTATTTAACTTAAGAGAAGTCAAAATAGATATCTATGTAAGATCTGACATAACTGTTCTTAGCAGCTTAATTATAGCTAAGAACTGGAAGCAATCCAAATGTCCATCAGGAGATGGGTGTATTAGTAAAGTGTGATTGTGGTTTACTATAATCAAGAGAACTCAGAAATAAAAAGGCTTGAATCCTTGCATGCAATAGAATGTTTAAAACTCAGAAGTATTATGCAGATCAAAAATAGAACAAGAAGAAACAGACACATGAGAGTATATGAAGCAGGTGTATCTGAAGATCCTATACAGGGAAACTGATCTGTAGACAGATATTATATAAACCATTGCCTGAGGGACAGAGTGGGGGAAATTTACTACAAAAGGCCACAAGAACATTATTTGTGTTAGCATGAATATTAGAGTTTGCGTTTATCAAAACTCATATGGCCATACATTTAGAATGTGTGTATTTTATTTAAATTATGTCCCAACAAATGTCATCATGTTATCAAAACTTCCAGAGCAAATCCTGCATCTGACTTCAGTTATTATAGATCATCAGAATCTCACAGCTTTGCAGCACCATCTGTTTGGTCAGCCTTTTTTTTTTTTTTTAAACTTTTATTTAATGAATATAAATTTCCAAAGTACAGCTTATGGGTTACAATGGCTTCCCCCCTCCCAAAACTTCCCTCCCACCCGCAACCCTCCCCCCTCTCGCTCCCTTTCCCCTTCCATTCACATAAAGATTCATTTTCAATTCTCTTTATATACAGAAGATCAGTTTAGTACATATTAGGTAAAGATTTCAACAGTTTGCCCATATAGCAACACAAAGTGAAAAAACTACCATTGGAGTACTAATTATAGCATTAAATAACAATGTACAGCACATTAAAGACAGAGATACTACATAATAGTTTTTTTTTAAAAATTAATTAATTTTCTATGCCATTTCCAATTTAACACCAGGTTGTTTTTTTCATTTCCAATTCTCTTTATATACAGAAGATCAATTCAGTATATAATTAGTGAAGACCTCATCAGTTTGTACCCACACAGAAACACAAAGTATAAAAATACTGTTTCAGTACTAGTTATAGCATTTTAATAGACTGAGGTAGGCTAACTTAATGAAGAGAAGAGTTCCTAGTTCTGGAGAATCAAGGGCAAGAGCTCAGATCTAGTGAAGACTTCATGGTAATGGTGTCAGTAGAGGAAGCACTTGCAGGAGGAGGGGATTGCATGGTGAACCAGGAGACAGAGAGACATTTGGGGGGGCCACTCAGGCTTTGGTAACCACTCACTCTTGTGAGGACTCACTCCCAGAGACCAGCATCGCCTTCTGACGGCAGCACCCCTGATGATCCATGGGTCATCACCAGGTCCCGCTCAATTTGCCACACTGGGTACCATGCGGTGAATACATGAACCTTTTGGAGAAAAAACATCTAAACCATAGCATCACCCAATGGCATATTAGCTGTCCAGGTTAGAATAGTAGAATAGTGTGAATTATTTCTTCTTATTCAGGCTTCTACTCTGCTCCTCAATCAAATCCCCTCATGATTAACTGTACACATTAGCCAAAACTTCCATTCTTTTAGTAAAAAAAATATTACCTTCTAGAGAATGCACTGGACTTGTTTGCTTGGGCTTTGGTGAGGTGTGATTGTTGTTACTGATTTGTGGGAGTGAGGAGAAGTGTGCTGGATCTCGAGGAAGTTAAACATGAACTTCCAAGGTATGTCTCAGGTGATAGGGTCTTCAGGCAAGCCCAGGAGGGCCATTGTTCTCTCCTAAGGGAGAACAATTTGTTTCTACTCCCCTAGAAAATTTTAGAGTTCAACATTTTATGGCTTGTCTACCCAGATATTCGCATACCAGCTAGCAGGTTTGTAATCCTCCTCTAATTAAGCTTTTTTAGTGGAGGAGACATACTGAGTCTTTACCTTAGTTCCCTATGAAATTCTGACACTTCAAAGTGACAAAAATTGAATCTTGGATCTAATCTTCAACACAGGCTTCCCTGTGGCTGCAGGAGAAAAGGTTTCTTTAAACACTTCCATAGAGGCATTTATGGCTGTCAAATCTTACTCTGAGTTGATGGTTGGCTTACCAGAGCCTGCTATTTTCTTTGTTCAGTATTGCCAACGCAGCTATCAGAAATCTGCCTTCTGATTGCCAATGTTTTCTGTTCTGTTCCATATCTCCTATTAGCTCGGGTGTATATTTCATCTATATATCATTTCAATCCACCATAGGTGACAGTACTAAACGTGATCTCATAGCATGCTTTGTATTATCACCTCCTAACTTGCCATCAGCAACTGGTGAGTGATTCATATCCAGAATCTTGTTCTAGAGGCTTAATTTCTACAGTTTCTTCTACTACTAGTTGTCATAGTTTGGGTTCCAATACATCATTGTATCTCCCCACTCCAAAAAAAGAAAGCCCCTCCAAAAAGAAAAAGAGCAGAGCCTAAAACAACAACTTGTGGGTATGAACAAGTTGTTAACTTAAGAGGTGATCTCAATAAATAGAAGCTACTAGGCATAGTTTAGGAAGGACCCAAAGCGACATAGGAGATCATTACTGAATTTATTACCATTATGGGAAATGATAGTTTAGTTTTCTGAAGACATATAAAATGCCCCAAGAATTGTGAATAAAGATGGGCAGGAAGGCATATTCACCCACTGACTCCCATCCCAGATTGGTTGAGCATCCCACAGAAGTCAGTGTCTGTGTTATGCAGCTGCACAGGAGTTGTGCCATAAAGTGCCCACTTCAGTCTCAGTATGTGGCATGAGAGAAGTCATCTCAGCAAGCAAAGGTGTGGGCTATGTCTTGCAGGAACTTCTGTAAGTGCAAAGTGAGTTCAAGCCCAAGTGAAAATCTTTGCTACAGTTAGACTGGATCTGAGGTGAGGTCGTAATGATATGAAATGTAAGTCCTGTCTGAAAGACGATTGAAGCATAGACCTGTTTAACCCCATATCCCAGACACCATATCATCATGTGCAATGGTGCCAATGAACCAAGACAAAATTTAACCTCCAAAACTCTTGTGCTCCCAAATCTCTGTATTAGTTTAGATGGATTTGAAACCACAATATTTATAACATCACCAAATGTGTGATAGATTAAGGTTTTGCAGACAGAAATCCAGGATAGTTTCCAAGAATCTTTCTTTAAGCTGCTATGTGGTGAAATCCAATATAAAACAACTTTAAAAATAACTCATAATTAGCACACAGTAAGGGTCATGCAAATATACTGACACAAAACCCATGCTTTCTAAGGCTTTTATGAGAACATAATTCTTTCAAAACCTCTCACAGCCAGAGTTAATTTACCCACATTATTCCCTTAGGTTTTGAGACATGACCTATGGACTCAAAGAATAATGTGGCAGAACTAATGTTTGTGTTTTGGCAAGACTTTATTTATTTAATTATTTATTGAAATGCTAAAAGTGAATCACCCCTTTCAAGCTCAGAGGGATATAATTAATGAGCGGAGAGAAGTTTCCCTTACATTGGAATCAAGAGATTTTGATATGGAGAAACAAGCTTTTTAAAAAAAGAAAAGATTTATTTATTTTTATTTGAAGGCAGAGTTACAGAGAGGCAGAGAGAGAGAGAGAGAGAGAGAGAGAGAGAGAGAGAGAGAGAGAGAAAGTCTTCCATCCGCTGGATCGCTCCCCAGATGGCCACAGTGGTGAGAGCTGCGCTGATCTGAGGGCAGGAGCCAGGAGATTCTTCTGGGCCTCCCACATGGGTGCAGGGGCCCAAGCTCCTGGGCCATCCACTGTTTTCCCAGGCCATAGCACAGAGTTGGATCAGAAGTGGAGCACTGGGACTTGAACCAGTGTCCATATGGGATGCTGGCCCCACAGGTGGCAGCTTTACCTGCTATGCCACAGCGCTGGCCCCTGGAGAAACAAGTTCTTACACAGATAGAAACTGCTTGAACGACACTCAAAACGGGGTCTCCAAACTGCATTGCAATGCCTTTCTGGAAATTTGAAGGATTTAGTCTCAGAAAATGTGGGTTTAAGCTTTGGCCTTCTATCCAATACATGAAGTTAGGTATCCTCTTGTCTTTAGTTTCATCATCTACATTTGTGATATATGGAAAGTTAAGGCAGCCCCTTTATACCCCTTGAACTGCTGTGATGGTTAAAGTGTCTAATGTTTATACAATTCTATACAAATATCTGCTGTAGGGGTTGTAATGTCTCATGAATAAAGCCCTAGATTAAAAGTGGCTTGACTTTTGGACCTTCTTGCCTTCACATTCATTATATTCATTGTTTCCTCTTCTTCCATGATGCCATGCTTTCCCTGTTCAGCTGATTTTTGCTTTATCAGGGGTATGGTCTCTACTCCTAGTAAATTACCCTTTTTGTTCAAAAAAGATTTATTCATTCATTTGAAAGGCAGACTTACAGAGAGGCAGAGGCAGAGGGGGGGGGGAGCTTCTATATGCTGGCTCACTCCCTAGATGGCTGCAACTGATGGAGCTGTGCTGATCCAAAGCCATGAGCAAGGAGCTTTCTCTGAGTCTCCCATGTACGTACAGGGTCCCAAGGACTTGGGCCATCTTCCATTGCTTTCCCAGGCCATAGCAGAGAGTTGGGTTGGAAGTGGAGCAGCCGGGACTTGAACCAGTGCTTATATGGGATGCTGGCACTGCTGGCGGCAGCTTTACCCACTGTGCCACAGTGCTGGCCCCATATTTCATTTTTTACTTACCGTGCTATGCAGCTGTGTTTCAGAAATTAACATAATGAACAAGTTCAGGAAAAATGTAAATAGCTGATTCTTGTATTTCAGTTAAGTATTTAACCCAAAAGAACTTTGAAGCTTATGTGGGCCTTTGAAAAGGACATATAAATAAAAAAATTCCCTTATTTTTATAAATGAGAAAATCTTGTCCAGAGTTCAAGGGACATGCCTAAGTTCACAGGATTAGTCAGTAGAAATGCAGTGTTTGGGCTGGTGCTGTGGCTCAATAGGCTAATCCTCCGCCTGCAGCGCCGGCACCCCGGGTTCTAGTCCCGGTCGGGGCACCGGATTCTGTCCCGGTTGCCCCTCTTCCAGGCCAGCTCTCTGCTGTGGCCCGGGAGTGCAGTGGAGGATGACCCAAGTGCTTGGGCTCTGCACACCATGGGAGACCAGGGGAAGCACCTGACTCCTGGCTTTGGATCAGCGCAGTGTGCCGGCCGCAGCACGCCGGCCGCAGCGGCCATTGGAGGGTGAACCAACGGTAAAGGAAGACCTTTCTCTGTTTCTCTCTCTCACTGTCCACTCTGCATGTCAAAAAATAAAAAAAAAGAAAAAAGAAATGCAGTGTTTGAATCTAATTCTTCCAATTCATTTTCCAGTGGGATTTTAGTTGAAGTAAAGGGTTTTTTTTGTTTGTTTGTTTGTTTGTTTTTTTTGAGGAGAGTCTGGGGTACATATTTCCAAAGTTACCTGTATAGAGATAGCTATGTTAGTGCCACAGTGCACAAACATGAACTTTTCAAGACTCCAGAAAACCATGAGAATATTAATTGAATTTTTTTTAATTAAACTTTTATTTAATGAATATAAATTTCCAAAGTACAGCTTATGGGTTACAATGGCTTCCCCCTCCCAAAACTTCCCTCCCACCCACAACCCTCCCCTTTCCCGCTCCCTCTCCCCTTCCAATCACATCATGATTCATTTTCAATTCTCTTTATATACAGAAGATCAGTTTAGTATATATTAGGTAACAATTTCAACAGTTTGCCCCCATATAGCAACACAAAGTGAAAAAAAAATACTGTTGGAGTACTAGTTATAGCATTAAATAACAGTGTACAGCACATTAAAGACAGAGATCCTACATAATATTTTTTTAAAAATTAATTAATTTTCTATGCCATTTCCAATTAACACCAGGTTTTTTTTTCATTTCCAATTATCTTTATATACAGAAGATCAATTCAGTATATAATTAGTAAAGATCTCACCAGTTTGTACCCACGCAGAAACACAAAGTGTAAAAATACTGTTTCAGTACTAGTTATAGCATCACTTCACATTGGACAACACATTAAGGACAGATCCCACATGAGACGTAAGTACACAGTGACTCCTGTTGCTGACTTAACAATTTGACACTCATGGCGTCAGTAATCTCCCTAGGCTCTAGTCATGAGTTGCCAGGGCTATGGAAGCCTTTAGAGTTCGCTGACTTTGATCTTATTCTGATAGGTTTTTCAATCTCAGCACTATTGACATTTTGAGCTGAATAGCTCTTTGTTAAGGGGGGTGGTCTTCTAAATTCAAACATGTTTAGAAACATCCCTGGCTTTGACCTACTAGATGGAATAGCTCTGGTTCTAGTTTTGACAATCAAAACATCTCCAGACTTGGCCAACTGTTGCCACGGACTTCCTGGTTAAGCTCTCTAGGTAAGCAGATGTGGTATCAAAATATAAGGGAGTCTAGAATAAATGGCTGAAGAAGGACCTAAGGACCAACTATGGCAGTGAGACATAATTTGTCTTGCTATTTCTGCTTTTTAAGCTACCCAGAAATTGTGACCAACGAGAATCCTGAAGAAGCTCTGACTGTATGGAATATACCTAATATGATAAACAAGTAGGTATGAGCAGTGCATGGGATGGACCACAATAGATTTTCTGGTGCCTCACCTAAATTCTTTTACTGACTGGCATCCATCCCTCACCTACTGAAGTTGGTAACAACCTATTGCTGCCAGAGAATTGCTCACAGCTAAATATAAGCCACCTTGTCTGTGGAGAACTCTCATTCCACCTGCTTTGGTACAAGTGTTAGCAAACAGCTGAAGAGCACTAGTACAAAATGTCTCAAGGTGACCCAGTTCTATAGGTTCATTTCTGTGCCAAAACTTTTCTGTGAGATCAGATGGAGGCAAGTCTTAACTGAGATCACAGTCTTGTGTAGCTTTATCTCCTACTGTAACTTATTTTTCATTCTTTTCTTAAGCTAATGCTCCAAAAATATCAGTTGAACAAGAAAGCTCATATCAGGCTTTGTTTCTGCAAAATCTGACATAGAGCGACCTTAAGAAAATGTCAGCCTTAAAAAAATTAGCTTCGGGGGTGGGGGGCTGTGCTGTGGCACAGTAGGTTAATACTCCACCCACAACACCAGCATCCCATATGAGCGCTGGTTCTAATCCCAGCTACTACTCTTCCGATCCAGCTCTCTACTATGACCTGGAAAAGCAGTAGAAGATGGCCCAAGTCCTAGGGTCCCTGCACCCACTTGGGAGACTCGGAAGAAGCTCCTGACTCCTGGTTTCAGATCAGCACAGCTCTAGCCGTTGCGGCCAACTGGGGAGTGAACCAGGTGGAAGACCTTTCCTCTGTCTCTCCCACCCACTGTCTAACTCTATTCTTGAATATGTAAAATCTTTTAAAAAAGTTAGCTTGGAATTTTACCTTCTTTTTCCATTGTCTAAAAGAGTTTGTGACTGTTGTTATTAACTGTTTTTGAAATATTTGAAAGAATTCACTGTAGAAATCATCTAGGTCCAGAATTTAAAGTTCAGGATATAGTTATGGATATAATTTTGTTTGTACTAAATATATATATATATATATACATATAATTTTTATTGTACTTTTCTTATTAACTTTTTGAGATAATATTTAGCTCATCGATTTGCAACCTTTATTTTTTTCGAACATATGATTTTCTCAGACTAATGAATTATCTTAGCACAAATTTCTAAATTTTGAACAGAGAAACTTCTTAGCTATGTGATATATATATATATATATATATATATGTGTGTGTGTGTGTGTGTGTGTAATAAATTGTATGACCTTAGTCCTTTGACATTATTCGACATTTGTTGAGATTTGTTGAGTTACAGCCAAATGCATGCTCCAATCTTGGTGTTTCATATGTCCTTTGAAAAAATATGTGCTCCACACGCTCACTCAGACTTACCCCTAACGGTAGAGCTAGAAACGTGCCATGGGATTCCAAATCCCATTAAGTTGGCATGTACCAATGCCATCTTACTAAAGTGATCAGTTTAAGTTCATAATTGATCATAAAGATAAGATTGTCAAAGGGATCACTTAAACAAGACCAGTGTCTGCTAATAATAATGGATAGAATTAAAAAGGAGAGAACAATCCAACATGGGAAGAGGGATACACAGCAGACTCATAGAATGGCAAATGTCCTAAACAGTACTCTCACCTCAGGATCAGCCCTTAAGGTATTTAGATCTGGCTAAAAATCCCATGCACGTTTCTCAGGCATGGAAAGTCAAGACACTGTAGCAAAAAAATGACCTAAATGAAAGACCTATGTGAGCAAGATCCCAGAGGAAAGAATGAGCCATCAAAGAAGGAAGTAGCTTTCTCTGAAGGGAGGAGAGAACTTCCACTTTGATTATGACCTTGTCTAAATAGGTCAGAGTTTGTGAACTCAGGAGGCTTCCATAGCCTTAGCAGCTCATGACAAGAGCCTCGGGTGATCACTGATGTCATAAATAAGAGTGTCAATTGTTAAATCAACAACAGGAGTCACTGTGCACCTACTCCCCATGTAGGATCTCTGTCCTTAATGTGCTATACTATGCTAATTAACAGTAAAACTAGTATTCAAACAGTGCTTTATACTTTGTGTGTCTGTGTAGGTGCAAACTGTTGAAATCTTTATTTAGTATATACTAAATTGATTTTCTGTATATAAAGATAATTAAAAATGAATCTTAATGAAGAATGGGATGGGAGAGGGAGTAGGAGATGGGATGGTTCGCAGGTGGGAGGGTGGTTATGAGGGGAAAAACCACTATAATCCAAAAGTTGTACTTTCAAAATTTATATTTATTAAATAAAAGTTTAAAAAAAAAAGAAAAGGGGTTGGTGCCGTGGTTCACTGGGTTAATCTGCCTGTGGCACCAGCATCCCATATGGACCCTGGGTTCTAGTTCTGGTTGCTCTTCTTCCAGTCCAGCTCTCTGCTGTGGCCCAGGAGGGCACTGAAGGATGGCCCAAGTGCTTGGGTCCCTGCACCCGCATGGGAGACCAGGAGGAAGTGCCTGGCTCCCGGCTTCAGATCAACACAGTGCCAGCCATGGTGGCTTTTAGGGAGTGAACCAACGGAGGGAAGACCTTTCTCTCTGTCTCTGTCTCTCTCACTGTCTATAACTCTACCTGTTAAATTAAAAAATAAATAAATAAATAAAGTTAGAAAGAGAGAGAGAAAAAATATGTGCTCCAAACTTCATTAGTATGTGAAGTTAAATGATATTCAGTAATTTTAATTTAGTGAAATTTCATGTCATCAGGACTTCTTTATCTCTACTAACACTTGTCTTGTTCAGTAAGAATATTTGTAGTCATTGAACATTTGTGTTTTTGTTTTCAGTTTTGTGAGTTTAAGTTTCTATAAAATGAGCCTTTATGATGAGGTGCATACATTGATAATCGTCAAATATTCCCAGCAAATTGACTCTTTTACCTTTAAGAAACTTAAGGCTTTTGGTCTGTTATTGTGTCCAGTCCTGCTCTGTAGGACATTTTTGTAGTTATGGCAGTTTTATTTTAGTTAATATGTACATGATATATTTGAACAGTTATACAAATTTAAGGTGAGTGGGATGGAAAAGACATTCTTTCGAAGACAAAATTGCTAGCTACTAAGTGCAAAAGCAAGAATAGATATAGAAAATCATCATTTTACAAACATGTGATACTATTTTCAAAAGCAGGAATTATCAATGGATGCAAAAATAGTTGGATGAAGTATTATTAGCGAACAAGATATGACATAATAGCTATCACTTCTGTATTATCATTAATTTTTCAGTGGGCAGGTATTCCTATAGGTGGAAATCTGTTGGGTACCACCTTACCAAATAATCAATCTATCATCATGAATATTAAGATAAATTGATACCATGATGGAACAAGGCATTACGAATTTAGTATTTCTTTCATTTCTTACAGAGGTTTTTATTGTAAGTGTAATCATGACAAAGATATTGGCCAAATCCAAATCAGACTTGTGATACAGTCTCCAAAGGGCTCAGAACTGTTCTAGATTAAAGGTGAATAAAGGCATATGATAGCCTATTGTAATTCTTGGTGGAATCTGTAAGTGATAAGTTTAACTTCAAGCACAGATATTTCTGTATCCCACAACTTTTAATACAGAAAAAGAGAGGGAGAGTAAGTCCATGCAAATATGGAAAAATGTTAAAAATTTAAGTACATAGTTATTTTAAGTGAAGACTATGTTTTACTGCTCATTCAAC
The DNA here is from genome assembly GCF_033115175.1 of Lepus europaeus. Taxonomy (NCBI): domain Eukaryota; kingdom Metazoa; phylum Chordata; class Mammalia; order Lagomorpha; family Leporidae; genus Lepus; species Lepus europaeus. The sequence continues at coordinate 74,616,402 of NC_084828.1, read as the reverse complement.
TTCTTGGAAGGTATAACATATTTAAAAAAAAAACAAAAATTCATGGGAAAATTGGTTTTTAGAAACTCAACATATTTCATATATCTGCTAATGATAGAATGCATCAATAAATTGTGATATTTTATTCAATGACATAATATACAGCAGTAAAAATAAATTGCACATGCAAGCATCAACATTCATGAATCATAGACAATATGGAAACATGTCACAAAACAATACACATAGGAAGAGCCTCCTAATATAAGAGTAAAAAACAAATAAGCTCCATGACATATTTTTTACATGACAAAACTAAAATAGAAAATGCAGAGCAGGCTGAAGGAGGCGAGTACAATGCATTTATTCAGGGACATATAGAAAGCATCTTGGATTATACATAGCACCCTATTTCTTAGATTGGGTGGTGAGTACTTAGTGTTCATACTGTTTTTATTCTACTTTATCCGTTTTATTTACTTTTGTCTATGTTTAATGTATTTCACATCATTCTGTTAAAATCAGGAATTCCATGGCATTCTGGACAGTGTAACCATTTATATGATTTGATTTATGAGGTTTTATTATCAAGAACCATTTTAAAAGAAGATTGCTGTCATTGTTCACCTGTGAGGCTCCTACCTGGAGTGACAGTTATTTTGACAGAGACCAGCTGTTGCAGAGAGTAGAAGAATGGAAGTAGGGTCAAGGAGCTACCTTTCTCCCTTAAAGTCTTTGTGGCAATATATATCTACTCTGGTAGAGGATCCCTTTCAAATGGCTAATTCTCTGACCCATTCACTCGCAGGCGTTTCTTCCCTGCCCTACCAAATCCAGCACTGATTTATTTAGCAGCATTTGCATGCTCTGTATTTGACCCTGTAGGAGAAATGGAACTTGATTCACATCACACTGTCCTTGGGTTTTACTTTAAAATGCCACTAAAGCTCCTTTAACTTTTTATGGATTAACTTTTTCCCCACTTAAATTATTTACCATAGAAAAGATTAGTTAACTTGAGCACTTTCCTAAATTCTGCATAAAGGAAATATTACAGAAAATTTCTTTTTAGGTAATCTGTATTTAGAGCAGAAAATTAAAAATAAAGCAGTATTAATAAAGTTAATCATTTCTTATTAATGCTTGCAGGTTTTTTTTATATTCAATTTAAGAGATTCAAGGGTAAATTAACTTTCAGGATTTGTTTGACTCTATAAGGTGTTCTCTATCATGAAAGGAATTTTATTTCTCTTATTTAAGGATTGCAGTTTGCTTTTAAATTCACAAAAATGGAAGAATAATTAACTCACAGATAAGTTCAATGCTTCTTGATTCTTGCAGATCTAAATTTAAGAGTACTGTACAATGATTCTTCAAAACACAAGGACTTCCCTGAACAGAATTTCTCAGCTTCAGCAATGGCTCTGCGGTTGTAAGACACGGCTCTGTGACACATATCATTCCTGCACTGAGTTTTTACAGATGATTCTACCATACCTGCCCTGGGAAGGCCTCCTTTAGTTTCATCAAAGATGCTTATCTAGCACTTTTAGAAGCATATCACATGTGAAGCAATCATCATTAAGCCTTTTATTTTTATAAAATCTTCAGGGATTTGTGGGAAAAGGCAACATGCAGTACTTTGTAAATGTCAACTCTCTTTACAGAAATGCGAAGGAGGTATTGCAGGCTGTCATCTGTTCTTCGTGCTGCCTACTGACCCTCATTGAGAGCTACCAATTCCCAGAGATTCTGTGCCTGCTAAAATAAATAGCTCTCTCAGGCACAAAGTAAAATGTTAGACAACATACAGAAGAACAGCACCCACTTTAATTATACTGTGCAATGTGTTTCATAAAGAACTTGGGATCTGAAGGGTTAGACATTGAAGGACAGTTCCAGCTGGCAAGCAAAGAACAAGAATGTTTTGAAATCAGCTGTAGCAAAGGACATAAAAAGACTGGAGAATAAAGTGGGGAAATTTCAGTCATATGAAGACAGAAAAGGGAGGTTTTTAGAATGCAAAAGAACAAATATATGTGAATGTTAAAAATAAAAGTTGGATTCTGTTATGTCCAGGTACAACTGAGTAGCTTAGAAAATTAATATCAAAACAGAGTGATTGGATTTCATTTTTTTCCTTTTTTTTTTACCATGTGTGTTAAAATGATCATATAGATAGGATTAAGTGCTAAAGAGATCATATAAATAAGATCAAGTGTCCGGCAATAATAATAGAATTATTAAGTAGAGAATGTTCCAACATGGGAAGCATTCCTCATAGCAGACTCCTGCAACACTCTGACCTTAGAATCATCCTTTAAGGCATTCTAGTCTGCCTGAAAAGCTCATGAGAGCAGTGTGGCAAAAAATGTCCTACATGAAGGATCTCTGTAAATGAGACGCCAGTGGAAAGCCATCAAAGAATTTACTTTTCTCTTAAGGGAGGAGAGAACTTCCACTTTGATTATGGCCTTATCTAAATACTAATGGAGATTGTGGATTCAAAAGGCTTCCATAGCCTTGGCAGCTCATGTCAAGAGCCTTAGGCGATCACTGACATCATACATACGAGTGTCAATTGTTAAATTAACAACAGGAGTCACTGTGCACTAAATCCCCATATAGGACCTCTGTCCTCAATGAGTTGTGTTATGAAAATGAACTATAAAACTTGTTCTCAAACAGTTTTTTTTAATGTGTGTGTGTTTGTAAATTGTTGAAATCTTTACTTAGTATAGAGTTGATCTTCTGTGTATGAAGTTAATTGAAAATGAATCTTAATGGAGAATGAGGCTGTGAATGGGAGAGGGTGTAGGAGGAGGATGGGAGTGGGGATGGGAGGGAGGGTATGGTGATAAGAATCATTATATTCCTAAAGTTGTACTTATAAAATTTGTACTCATTAAATAAAAGGTTTCTTTGGAAAAAAAAAAAAACAGAGTGATTGGATAGATATGGCATTGTTCCCACTGTCCTCTGATTTGTCATCTAGATTGCCACATTGGGACATGAGCAACAAAATCATAGGCTATAAGCTCTGTATTTATTTATCCAGAATTATTACTAATATTCAATTTACTAACAAAAGCTTCTACATTGTAGAAAACTTTATATGTCCATATGGGATGTAGACAGCTATTAAGACAGTATTGTATAGTAAGCAGGGTAATTTTAGCCTCACAGGGCCTAGGCATAGCTACAAGTTTCCTTGGGTAAACTGATATTAAGCAACATATTTAAGTGCAAATGACCTCCAGCTTTGCCATATTGAAGTATTACATTCGTCAAATATTTTAACTTTGGAGCCAGATTGCAGTAAGCAGCACAGTTTTCATTATGCTAGCTTTGCAGGTCACTATGTTTTCTATTACAAGTATTTCTTGGTTTTACATTTGCTAATTGAATTATTGCTTTACAGAACTTTAAATGTCATATTAACCTTTGATATTCTTTGATTTAAAAGCTATTTTTTCTTTTTTTTTCTTTTTTTTTATTAAACTTTTATTTAATGAATATAAATTTCCAAAGTACAGCTTATGGGTTACAATGGCTTCCCCCTCCCAAAACTTCCCTCCCACCCACAACCCTCCCCTTTCTCGCTCCCTCTCCCCTTCCAATCACATCATGATTCATTTTCAATTCTCTTTATATACAGAAGATCAGTTTAGTATATATTAGGTAACAATTTCAACAGTTTGCCCCCATATAGCAACACAAAGTGAAAAAAAATACTGTTGGAGTACTAGTTATAGCATTAAATAACAGTGTACAGCACATTAAAGACAGAGATCCTACATAATATTTTTTTAAAAATTAATTAATTTTCTATGCCATTTCCATAGAAGCTATTTTTTCTATCAATTTATTATTGACATTTTTCCAACTCTAGCATCTCCAAAGATAGTCTTATTAGCTAAACTCTCTTCCTAGATTCAAAGTCATTTAGTAACTCAATCTTTTTTCATGAACCAAATCTAAATATTTTATTTTATTTAGATTTGCAAGACTTCAAATCTTAGAATTAGCTAAGTGCTTCTGCCAGGTCAGTGTATGATATTTCTCAGTTATCTCTTCTAATTGTCTCTCTATTCTGTGCATGAACTTGGTTTTCTGGTTTGGGTTAGCTTTAACTTCTAGAATGGTCATTCATATACTAAACCATCATGTTTTGTAATTAGGTCATTTTTATCTTGGGAATCTGGAGATACTAACTCATCATTTTTAAATTTAATAAGTGGAAGTTGCACTGGGCATTTGCCAAACCTATACATTATTTTATTTTTTGAGTATTCTTAAACTGCATGTTTTGAACCTTTATTAGAGTAGTTTGCTAAGTGTGGCCTGTGGAGCAGTAGGGTCAATGTCATCTGGGAACCAGAACTAATCTGAAACCCTAATAATTTTCCCCCCTCACAGCTGCAAATTAGGAGTATATGTTGGCAATGTGTGTTTTACAAAGTCTCCCAGAACATTTTAATGTACATTGAAGTTTTAGAACCACTGTCTTAGAAAATGTCAAATGAATTCAGAGGATTAAAAGTTCTATTTAAGAAAATAATATTGTAGGATAACAGAGGGCAAAATCTTAACTACTGTGAAATTAAGAAATATATTCCAAGTAATCCAAGGATGAAAAAGAAATACAAAACAGAAAACTCAAGAATTTTTAAATGAAAAAATATGTGTAATTATGTAGTAAAATTATTCTTATATTTAATAAAGATAGATTATAAAAATGTCATTCATATGACAAGTAAAATAAAATAAATAAAGGTATCTTATAAATGTATTACCTCTTCATATAAGTAAAAATGGATGAAAGAGGAAAAAAAAAGTGATCACATACACAGGTAAAAACAAATCAATCTCTGTACCATGATGCTAGTTCAAATCAAAGTTGTATTGAGTTAGCATTGTACACTCATATTTACAATGAATAAAAAGAATGATAAAATCTGTTGCTACAGTGATACATATAGCCATGTATTCTCATATACTGCTGCTAAAATATTAATTATTATAACAATTATAGAATGCTGGGAGAACACATTAAAATTTAAAAAGCCTATGCTTTTCAAACCAGCAGTATCACTCCAGTGAACCTATTTCTTATGTATAAAATACAAAGTTCAAAAGGATACTATTCATACATATGTCTATTACATCATAAAAAAGAAAAAAAACCAAGATGAATGCTCATTGATTGGGAAATGATTGAATAAAAAGAAGTGATTCTTTCTCTAACTTTTTAGTTATTTATATGAGAGACATAAAGATCTAGAGAAATCCCATCCTGTAACTCACAACAGCTAAACTCAATCCCTGATTCCCACCCCAGGTAGCAGGAATCCAATTAGGTGAGCCATCGTCACTGCCTGCCAAGGTCTGCATAGCAGGGAGCTGGGGTCACAGACCAGAGCCAGGCATTTAACCAAAGTACTCCATTATGGCATAAGTATGGCTTAAGTGGTGGGCATCTTAACTGCTAGATTACATCTGTCCCAAGTTTATCTTTCTAACCTGGAATTTGCCCTCAAATAATTGACTTGGAAGGACGGAAGCTTTTGATTTTTTATTGTCGTTGGTTTATTTTGTTTTTTTTAGTTAGTATGTACAATTTATTTTTAAGGGTCAGAGAGACTTTCCATCCACTTGTTCACTTCCCAACTGCCTGCAGGAACCAGGGTTGGGCCAGACCAAAGCCAAGAACACTGAACACAATCCAAATCTGTACATGGGTGCTAAGACCCAAACACTTGAGCCATCACTTGATGTCTCCCTGGGTAGACATTAGCAGGAAGCTGGCTTGGAAGCAGAACAGCAGGACTGAAAGTAGACACTGAGATGTGGCTTGTGGGTAACCCAAGTGGTGACTCAACTGCTGTGCCAATTGTTTGCCCTTCCTTCTTTAAACTGCACTTTATTCTAAAAAAGTGGAGACACAGAAAGTAAATACAGACAGAGGGACTGAAGATTTCTTATGCAGTTGTTAGTTGCAAAAAGTATTAAAAAAACAAAAAGTAAGAGCTATCCTCTGGTCACTTGTCGGTGTTATTGTTAGGTTTTCTATTATCCACTTCTTAAATAGGAAAAAAAAAAAAAAACAGAACAAAATAAACTGAAGTATAGAGGATTTAGTCTAAGGTCACCCAGATAATTAAATCGTTTACCTAGAGTAGTGTTGTTCTGGTCTCATAGTTTATATTCACAACAGCTGAACTCTACTAATTCTCTAAGCTAAACATGGAGAAGTATATATCATCACATCTTTAAGGTAAAATTCCATATGTAATTGTATTTCATGATATAGGTATTGAGAAGCTACAAAACAATGCAGAATCTCTTGCAGGTATTGACTTCGAAATTGAAAGAGCAGTTTTGCTCAGTAAGATAGGAGAAGGTTGTATGAGGATAAGCCAGAAATAAGAAAAGAAAGAGGAAGGAAATGTAAGAACAAGATAAATAAGTAAATAGTAGGCGAGGACAAAGGAAATAGCAAAAGCAAGGATGGAATAAAGAAGGGGGGAAGGAGGAAGGCACCTGCATGCAAAAAGGAGATACACAATTTTTTAAAATTTAGTGTGGTATGATCCCATGCAAGTAAAATTCTAGGTTTGAATTGCATTGTGTGAGCATATGTATATACAAGTATTGTGTATGTGAATAGAGAAATGCATAAAATGATCTCTTTCAAAATATTCCTTTTAGCTACAGTAGTTACTTTTACTTTTCCCTTTACAATTTTATGTATCCAAAAAGCCTTAGATGGGGAGTAATTTTTTTCCATAAAACTAGAGTTAAAAACAATACTACTCCTGAAGTGTAGGCTGATCATAATGAATTTCTTTGAAAGAGAACACAATGAAAAGGGAGAAAAATAACTTTACAGTGCAGAAGTCTGACAAGCACTACCCCACACCAGCTGTTCAAAATCAACTGTAGTGCTGAGTCCTATTGATACAGTGTATGATGAGAATGGAAGTATATTGTATCTGGCGCTGTGGCATAGAAGGTTAAGCCTCTGCCTGCAGTGTCCACATCCTCTATTGGCAACAGTTCAATTCCCAGAAGATCCACTTCCAACCCAGCTCCATGCTAATTCACATGGGAAAGCAGCATAAGATGGCCAAGTGCTTGAGCCCCCTGCACCCACGTGGGAGATTGAGAGGAAGCTCCTGACTCTTAGCTTCAGCCTGGCCCAGCCCTGGCCGTTCTTGGCTATTTGGGGAGTGAACCAGCAGATGGAAGATCTCTCTCTCTCTCCTTATCACCCTGTGTGTGTGCATGTGTGTGTGTGTGTCTTCCTCTCTGTGTAACTCTGATGTTTAAATAACTAAATACATCTCTTAAAAAAAAAAAAAAGAGTAGACTGGCAGTATACCTCCATAGTGTCCTTTAACAAATTGTATCACACTGTAATTTTAATTTTTTAGTGATGCATTAAATCTTTGACTATAATGTAAATTAAAAATATTTTATGTTGGGGTCAGCATCATGGTGCAGCAGATTAATCCACCGCCTGCGTCACTGGCATCCCATGTGAGGAGTAGTAAGAGTCTGGCTGCTCTACTTCCCATCTAGCTCTCTGCTAATGTGCCTGAGAAAGCAGTGGAATATGGCCCAAGTTCTTGGGCCCCTGCCACACTCACAGGACTCCTGCATGGGGTTTTTGGCTCTTGGTTTCAGCATTGTAGCCATTTGAGGAGTGACAGTGACTCAATGGATGGAAGATCTTTCTTCCTTCTCTGTCTCCCTCTCTGACTGTGTAACTCTGCCTTTCAAATCAATAAAATCAAACAAAAAATCTGCAATTATCTCAAAAGCAAAAAAAAAAAAAAAGAAAGAAAAAGACACTTAACATAAACAACCAACCAAACAAAACCTATCACCATAGTCTAGTAAGGAGGAAAAAACATGAGGCAACTCCAAATTTAGAGATTTCTAACATTTGACCAATACTCCTCAAAATTGTTATGAGAGGCTGGCATAGTAGCTCAGCAAATTAATCTAATGACTAAGATCACAGATAGGGTAGCCTGAACTAATTATCCTGGGATATTCTAAAGGGAAACAGTAAAACCAGTACTGGTGGTTATATACATTGGCTAAGTTTATAAACCTGATTCTCAGATTGGACCTTGCCACTTGCCACTGAATATTGTATGCGTCTCTGGCTTTTTTTTTTTTTTTTTTTAATATATGGCTTTACCAGAATGGATCCTATACCTTGTTGTCTCATCACTAGATTTCAATTAAAAAAAAAAAAAAGTTGAGCTAGCTTGTTCTAGCTGGAGCCATACAATATTGTAATCGGGAAATTCTCTTGGTCTTATGTAAAATTTATTTATTTTACTGGATACATTAAGTTGGGTGGTTTCAGAATAAATTCAGTCAAGCCTAATTATAAATTCATTCTAGACTTTTCTAGCACTATATCAGTATTCTCAGTCATTTTCCTGATTTTTAATCATGATTTTCAATGATGAAAGTTTTAATTTGAATCTCTTAACTCAGAGTTTCTCTCTTCTAAAGTTTCATTTAAACTCAGAAACTTTGTGGGGAGGGAGTGTGTGATCTCTTTTGATACTCTTTTTAAATCTTACTGTTTGAAAATGTCACCTACTCATCAAGCTACTTCTGTTTTACCTCAGGAGAGGAGTAGAGAAAGACAAAATAGAAAGAGCTTACTGGACTGGTACTGCTAACACCTGGCACCAGCACCGTCTCTATAAAAAAAAAAAAAATGCTGTTTATCTCTTGAAATGCCTAAGTGATTTTATCATTTTTATCAGGGGAAAATTGATAACACATTAGCTGATTAACTTTTATTTCTCTTAAGTTTAGGGGAGACAAAGGGGCTACACTGTTAGTGTGGACTCAGGAAGGTGAAGGGAGTCCTATGAGATGCTTATCACATGGCAGCTCTCAGAGGCATGAATGAGGGTACCTTGTTCCACTTAGTTACTGAAGTGTTGATTGTTCACTGTGATCCTTTCTGTCCTGTCTCTACCTTATCCAGCTGCAGGCATCCACATTTCTTTAGACTTTCCAGGTAAGAACACCAACTTCTCTGCTACCTTGTACTTCAATGCCTAGGTAGGTAGATTAATGGCTCCTAGTAATACTTGTCCTGTTTATCCTCGGGCAATATGAGGTGGGTTTACACATTTTCTCACTTTGGCAGATTTCCATTGAGGTGTTCAGATGTTGGGCTCTCCATTAGGCCAATTTGCCCACCTTAAGGATGTTTCTAATCCCTCATTTGGATGGAGAGGAATACACTGAATAACTATTCTTAACAGACTTGAAAACACTGTCCCCTTAATCTTGGTGGTTTTTCTTAAATATGGACCAGAAGTTAGGAGGCAGGAGTCACAGAACCTGTTTTGCTAACTCATTGAAAATACAATAAATCTTTTTTTAGTCTATGTTGTCAATTTTATTCTCATTTATCAGTATTCAGCCAAAAGGAAAAGTCCTCATTTAATGCAGTCTATGATGTGGTGTTCAACATGTTAGGGATGAAAATACGATCAGGCATGTATGGACATTCCCATCTATGATACACACAGCTTCTATTTTACCAAGCAGACTTTTATGTTTTAATTATGTTCAGAAAACAATTCTTACCATACATTTTATATTTTAAGAGAATAAATTGTTAAAAGTTAAGTTAAAAGCTATCAGATGTTCTGTCCTATGGAAAATAATACAAGATATCTGAATAGTGGTTGTTTTTCCAGCTTTGTTAAATTTTGTGGCCATGTATCATGTTAGAGATGTTATTATGGAATCTCTATATTTGTTCAATGATTGTTATATTCACATGTTGAACAAATACTTATTCAAATGTGATGTCAAGAATAACAAAGAAATGGCCTCTACCCTCATGGAAGTTCTGATATCAGCAGGAGATGCAGACTTTAAGGAGCTAATTTCACAGTTGGTTATTTAATTATTGTGATAACTCTCAAAATGCAAACAGGTAAAGGGAGAAATTTGGCAGAAAGAACTGATCAAAATAGAAGATTCTACAGAAAATGTTATTCATTCATTTTTTTATTTATTCATTTACCCAGTATGTATTATTAGGTATGTATGATATTTCTTACTATGGTATTCATTAAAGAAAGGATAATAAGGTGAGATCTCATGAATAATTGAGAGTTAAATTGATAAAGATGAGGGTAAGAGAAAACCCTGATGTGTAAGCTGTGAATATTAGATCTCTCTAATGTACGTGACACATTTGAAGAACTAAAAAAAAGTCATTCATTTTTGAAGGATTAATATCAGTTGAAAGCACATGATTCCAGTATAGTGAAATAAATAATTGCCAGATAGCATAAGATGTTGTAAGGTAATTTATTTGTTTTTAAATTAAATTTATTAATATAAAGAGGACATATTTCATGTGTTTCATAGACACAATTCTATGAACTTGACAGTATTTCCCTCCCTCTCTGCCTCCCTCCTTCCTCCTTCCTTTGTTTCTTTTTTCTTTTAATGTTTTGTGATAACATAGTTTCAATTTACATTATAATCACAGACTAAATGCTCAGCTAAGTATAGTGTTCAGTAAGTAAAAAAATAGAAAGACCACTGTTCCATAGACATATAGACAAAGACTATAAACAATAATAAAACCACAGGATGCCAATTTCAGTCCTATACATTCAATATTTTTGTTCTATATAGATTGGATACCACAAATCAGAGAAAACCTGGCATTTGCATTTTGGCATCTGGCTTATTTCACTAAGCCAACTGGTATCCAGTTGCGTCCATTTTGTTCCAAATGAGAAGATTTCATTCTTCTTTTTATGGCTGTATAATATTGCAACATGTATTTAAATCACATTTTCTTTATCCGGTTGATGGATTAGGGTTGACTTCATATCTTAGCTATTGTGAATTGTACTGCAGTAAATGCGGGGTATACATAACTCTTTCATATGCTGATTTCATTTCTTTGGATAAATTCCTAGGAATGAGATGGCTGGGTCATTTGGTAGATCAATTTTCAGATTTTTGAGGAATCCCAATACTGTCTTTGATAATGGTTGTACTAGTTTACATTTTCACCAACAGTGGATTAGGTTCATTTTCCCCTACATCCTCACCACATTTATAATTTTTTGATTTTTGGATGGTAGCCATTCTAACTGGGGGGAGGCGAGTCTCTTGGTCGTTTGTATTTCATCTTTTGCAAGCTGCTTCTGTGTAAATTATCTCTGTTGTTTGTTGTTTCTTTGTTGATGTTTTGATTAGTTGATCTTTCCATTGACAAATATGTGGAGTTGTAGTCCCCCATTATTATTGTAATGTATGTCTGCCTTTAGATTCATTAACATTTGTCTTAAATCTCTAGGTGCCCTAGCACTGGATGGTCTTCTGGTACAATTGACCCTTAATAATTACATAATGACCTTCTTTGCCACTTTCAACAGTTTTTATTTTAAAGTCTATTTTGCCTGATATTAGTTTGGCTACTCCTACTGGTTTCTGATTTCAATTCTCATGGAATATCTTTCCATCCTTTAATTTTCAGCCTGTGTGTACCTTTGTTGGAGAACTGTGGTTTTTATAGGCAGCATATAGGTGGGTGTTGCTTTTTAACTCATTCAGCCAGTCTGCATCTGTTAATTGGACAATTTAGTCCATTTAACTTTAAGGTTATAAATTGTAATTAATGACTTGATCTTGCCATTTTTCCATAAATATTTTTATTGTTTGTTTTGAATTTCCTTTGTGCTTTACTTGATGGTTTCTGCCTTCACTTTCTCTCTTTGTGAGTATGGCACATTTCAAAATATCACATGTAATGCTGACTGGATGGTGACAAAGTCTATCAAGTCATGTTTGTTTGGGAATAACTTTATTTTCCCTCTAGTTATAGTGAGAGCTTTGCTGAGTACCACATTCTGGCCTAACAGTTTTTGTGTTTTAAAACTTGGACTATATCTTCATTTTCTCACAGCCTGTAGGATTTTTGATGAAAAATCTTCTGTCAGGCTAATTGGAGATCCTTGAAAGATAATCTAGAACGTCTCTCTTGCATTTTCTATAATCATTTCTCTAGGTTTTACTTTTGAAAATTTGACTTTATTGTGTTATGGTGACGCTCTTCTTTGCTCATGTCTATTTGGGGTTCTTTGTACTTCCTATACTTGGATTTTATGTTTATTCAAATTAGGCAAGTTTTCTGCTATTATTTCACTGGATAAGTTTTGTAAGCTATTTTGCTTTTCCATTTTCTCCAGGAATTTCTAAGACATGTATATTTCTGTGTTTAATCGTATTTTATAGATCCTGAACATTGCTTTCCATTTTTCTTTTTTTTCCCCTCTGATTGAGATATTCCCAAATATTTGTCTTCCAATTTGGATATTCTTTCTTTTGCCTCATTGAGTTTGTTGTTAAAGCTTTCCACTGCATTTTCTATTGGACATATTGAATTGTTCACTTACAATATTTCAGTTTGATTTTTCTTTAATACCTGCATCTCCCAACAGAATTTCTCATCTTTTTATGTATGAATTTCCTGATTTCATGTAATCACTTCTCTGTATTTTTGAGCATTCTTACAATCATTACTTTGAATTCCCTTTCAGGCATTTAGTCAGTCTCCTTGTTTTCACAGTCTATTATTGAAGTGTTAATGTGATCCTTTCTGTGAACTCATATTGTCTTCCTTATTCATATTTCTTGCATTTATATTTATTTTTATGCATCTGGGGAAACACTTATTGGTATCTCCTCTTAAGGCATTATTCCTGGAAATATGGCTCCGTGGCTTACTGGAACACCTATACCATTGGTGGATATCAAGAGGTGTGTGCTGAGTTGGGCCAGGAAGCTCTGGTGAGCATTTGTTAGTAGGGCAAGATTTAAAAAAAAAAAAAAAAAGATCATAAAAAAAACCACATTTAATGGTTTATGAACATTTTGTAAATTAATGGCAATATGCTTATTTTCTCTTCTTTCCTTTGAGATTAGTAAAGGTCAGCTGAGTGGCTGGGTTTGTAAATCAGTCCTGGACTTCTGTGGCTGTGTGAACAGTTTTGTATTATCCCTGGACATTAGTTAACATGTTTGGTCTCTCTCATTTTATATTCTGATATTTCACAACAAAAAAGATATCACACTTACCTGGACTCCTACCACTGTCTTTATAGATGACTAAAATCGTATGGACACAATAGAAGCTCCATCCTTTAATTGTCAGCCTTGTACTTAGATGTCCTTTAGCCTGTGCTAGAGCTGGAACTTAATCCTCAGAGCCTGTGTTCAGCGTTTAGATTACTAAATTCCTGAATTTTTCTTCAATTGATCTACATTTTATTAATAAAGCAGTGTTTAAAGTATGCCTTTAAGATACCACTTCTTATTTTTTCCTTTCCTGCCATGAAAATATAAAGCAGAGTTTAGCTACCTTTCAGAATCTAGGGGTTGAAAGAAAGCCTATGGTTAACTTGCTGAGGCCAAACTCCTCTGTTGGCAGTGGGAATAAAACTACTTCCTGAAGACTGCTTTAGAATATTTTTCAGTGCATATTGGGCTTTGATTACTGGAAATGCTTTCTCCCATTATGTGGCCTGTGTATTCATTTATGGTGTCTTTCAAAGATTAGGTTTTTAAATTTTGGTTAAATCCATGTTTGAAGAGTTTATAATGTTGTGTCATAGATAAAAAAAATTCTTATTTTCCCAAGGTTCTTTATTTTTGTTTGTTTGAAGTATTTTATTCTACAAGTTTTATAGCTTTAGCTTTCATATTTATGACTATACTCCACTCAAGTTACTTTTTTGGGTAAGGTTTGAGTTAAGTATTCATTTCATGTTTTTCCATATGGACTACCAGTTCTTTCAGTAATGCTTGTTGAAAAGGCTAAGCTTTACAAGTTGAATTACTGTGATACCTTTGTGAAAAATCAGTAGATTGTATATGAGGAGATCTTCATCTGGACTCTCTTCTGTCCAGTTTATTTCATGTATTTTTATGCCAATACCATACATTCTTAGTTATTACATTTTAGAGAGTGTTGAAAATAGGTAGTTTATGACCTCAGGTTATTTTTCTTTTAAGTAATTATTTTAATTCTCTTAAGTTTTGTTATTTCTCCCCAAAATAAAATAGTTTATTAATATTTTACAGGAAAGGCTCCTGGGGATTTGATTCACATTAAAATAATTTGGACATCCATTTGAAAGGAATTGTATTTCAACCATATTCAGTCTTAAATCTATGAACAGAGTATGTTCTCTTATTTACCAACATTGTTAATTTCTTTCTGCTACATTTATAGCTTCCATTAATTCAAGTCTCATTTATCTTATTTCATATTTTCAGATGATTAAAAGTAGTCATTCTTAATTCCATTTTGTAATTGTCTGTGATTATTATGTGTGAAAACATTTGATTTATGGCTCTTTTGTGCAACTTTGTCTAACACACTTATTAGTATTAATCAATTTTTAAAATCCTTTTGTTTTCTGTAAACATAATTATATAATCTGTGAATAAATATAGCTCCAGTTCTTTCTGCCTTAACTTTCTGCCTGGCATTTTTGGTTTTCTTGCCTTATTTTACTGTCTGGGTTCTCCAGTTTACTTTTGAACAGAAATTGTGAAATTGAGCACCAAAATAGGTAAATGTCAGTGAAGGTACCATAATATAAAAATATTAGCATTATTCCCTGCATATGTTAGCAGAAGTAGGTAGCAGTCAATAAATGCAGGAAAGCTCTTTATAGCTTTGCACATATTTGTTTCTGAATAGAACACAAATCACAGTTATGATTTCACAGAAGTTCTACTTTGGCCTAAGCCAATTCAGAGTTCTATACTTTTGAATAATTTAAAATCCCCACTGTGCAATAAAAAGAGAAAACTGTGTTTTTCTCATACCATGTTCTAGCCATGATCTTTAAGATTTGAAATACAAAATCCAACTTAACTAGTTTAAATTTAAATTTAAAAAAAAAAAGAGTGAAATTTATTTACTGCTGAAAAAAAATCTAGCAGTACATCTGGTTTCAGGCCAAATGGTGTTTTCAGGCCTCACTCTCTCCTCACTCCTCAAATTTGCTCTGCAGGCTCTTTCCAGATGGTATACAATCTGACTCCCAGAGGCTGCAGGCTAACATATTCCATAAAGAAAGTGTCCGTTTCCTGATAATGCTGATAGAAGTTCCAAGAATGATGCATGTAACCAGGAGATGCCATGTTCTGATTGTGCACATCTAGTTTATCTTAGCATCTTGCAAAACAGGAGGTGAAGTTAGTCCCACTTGAAGTGTCAGAGAGGGATGGTTCACAAAAAACAAACAAACAAAAAACAGAAAGAATAAGGATGGAAGGAGCCTTTATTATCAAAAGAAAAAAGAGAGGAGTTTCCTGGACAGCAAATAAACAATGAAAGAGCAACAAGGATATATAAATGCCATTAAGACTAAATAAATTTGTTGTAGCAAAGCAGGATATGACCAACTACCACCATAGCACATATCTGATTCTTAGAATCTATATGAGGACTTATAATACTTGTTTAAAATACCTGCATTTCTTTTGCATGTTCCATAGAATGTATTATAATCTACATAAGGATGAAATTCAGGTTTTTGAGGAATGCTCCAAGAATTCTTCTCCTATCTGCATCATATTCAGATCATATCTGAACATTTGACCTTTGGTTGATCCCCCTACATCTTTATATGGTGTGGTTTTTTTTTTTCCCATCCTACTGAAACACTGTAACATACTCTATTTGTTCTTATAACTGTTAAACAGGAATGGCTCCAGGCTCTTCCTTGAGCTACTACTACAGGAGTTGCCACGTGTATGGCAGCTAATGTGGCTGGCTATATATTGTGGCTTAAGTTGTAAGTCAATAAGGAAATTTGTTTTCAGTTCCTAACTCCATCCACAAGGGACTCTTTCTCTGAAGTTGGTACAAACATACCTGTTGTCACTATAGATTATGAAAAATATCAATTCTGATGGGAGAGAACACAAGCAGAATTTCAATGTACATTGGAAAAGGCAGCATTTTCCTCGGTACTATATTTGGCAGAGATTATGGAAGTGGAGGAAAATAAGATAATTTAATGAAGTCTACATTTTTAAAATAAATTTAAGTGATAACTGTTGTTCATAATTAAAGAATGGAGTGCTGTAAATTGTCACACTAGGGAGCATTGTAGTCAGGCCCTTCTGTTCCCTGGGCCATTGTGTTTAAGAATTCAGTCTCAGTTTCCACATACAGAGAATGCAAGCAACCACATATTCCTATTTTTTGTGCATATAAGGTATTGCATAGTCTCATTTCATGTTGTGAGTTCACACATTTTCAGCAAATTTCTTGTCTCCCTAAAGAGACGTTAGCCACTTTTGGTGTTGTTGTATGTGTATCTGGACCGTATTTTATATTCAGAGATTCTAGTGTTTTGAGTAGACAAAACTAGAAAACAGCATTGTTTGCAAAATTTCTCTGTGGATTATTTCTTCTGAGTTATTTCTGAATGTTTCATTCTCACAAAGAACTCAGAATCTAGGGAGGAATCCCTTTAACCTTATTATTCTCTCCTTAGGCAGAAAGATCAACTTGCAGTTACAGTAGTGATAGTGGATATAGCAAAGCATGTTCCCATGCTTTTTTACTCCTAGAATCTCCTTGAGGTTGTAGTTAAATCACCATCATTGTCAAATAAGCCAACTGAAACAAAATTAATAAATAAAATTAAGTGTGATGGCACAGCTAAAACTCATAAATGCTTCATCACTACAAACTTGGATTCTTTAGCTAGATAGATGAGTTTTATCTAACAGATATGTCTTCACTTTAAATTCCATCTTTTCAGATTGAGATATTTCTTCACCATAAAGATATGTCTGCTTTTATATAAAAAGGAAGGAAATATTTCTTTTTTTTAAACTTTTATTTAATGAATATAAATTTCCAAAGTACAGCTTATGGGTTACAATGGCTTCCCCCCCCCCCATAACTTTATTCTCCCCCCGCAACCCTCCCCTTTCCCGCTCCCTCTCCCCTTCCATTCACGTCAAGATTCATTTTCAATTCTCTTTATATACAGAAGATCAGTTTAGTATATATTAAGTAAAGATTTCAACAGTTTGCCCTCACATAGCAACACAAAGTTGAAAAATACTGTTGGAGTACTAGTTATAGCATTAAATAACAGTGTACAGCACATTAAAGACAGAGATCCTACATGATATTTTTAAAAAATTGATTAATTTTCTATGCCATTTCCAATTTAACACCAAGTTTTTTTTTTTCATTTTCAATTATCTTTATATACAGAAGATCGATTCAGTATATACTAAGTAAGGATTTCATCAGTTTGCACCCACACAGAGACACAAAGTGTAAAAATACTGTTTTAGTACTAGTTTTAGCATCACTTCACATTGGACAACACATTAAGGACAGATCCCACATGAGATGTAATTACACAGTGACTCCTGTTGTGGACTTAACAATTTGACACTCTTGTTTATGGCGTCAGTAATTTCCCTAGGCTCTAGTCATGAGTTGCCAAGGCTATGGAAGCCTTTAGGGAAAAAGAGAGGAAATCTTTCTCAACCTGACTTGAGAAATGACTTGAATAGTTGGTCAATTTTGGTTAGAAATAACAAGCAATCTTTCCTAAGAGACCATGATTGCATGACCTATTTATTTAGTTACTTTTAAAAGATTTATCTATCTGAAAAAACAACAGAGTGAGAGGCTATCCATCTGTTTGTTCACTCCCCAAAATGGCCACAATTTCCAGGTCTGGGCTACACCAAAACGAGGGCCCATGAATTCAATCTGGGTCTCCCACAATGTTGGCAGGGGCCCAAATTTTAGGCCATCATCTACTTACCCCATCCTCACAGGTTTATTATCAGGGAGCCAGATTGGAAGATAACCATGTCATGGATGTGAGATAATATTTCCTTTAGCTAGCTTTAGTCCATTATTGTAGTTTTTGAGTCATTTTAATATATACTTAATAATTTCCATAATTCATTTAAATATTATTTTGTTACTTTACTTATTTGAAAGATAGCCAGACAGAGAAAGCACTCCTACTAGTTCAGTCTTAAAATGCCTGCAATGGCCCAAGCTACATTGTCCTAAAACGAGGAGCCAGGAACTCATTCAGGACCCTCAAGTTGGTGAAAGGAATCCAACTTCTTAAACCATCACTGTTGCCTCCCAGCATCTGCATGAGCAGGAAGCTGGAGCTAGGAGCCAAAGCCAGATATCCAACCCAGCAACTCTGGTGGAACGTGGGCATCTTAACTGGCATCCTAACTACTAGGCCAAAAGCCCAGCCCTTATTTTTGAGGTAAAGAAAAATATAAAAAGAACCTCTCATGCTTAGTAATTCTGGGGATAAGATTTTAATATGTAAAATTGAGATACATGGCTATGTGACTTATCAACCAGTTGGCATAATGAGCACACAATAAACCATTTGTAGCTCGAAATGTTTTTTCCTTATCTCAGGCTTTAGTTCTATAAACCACATGCAAAATCATCTTTTACTTTTATTTATTTGAACTGTATCTGAAGTAATAAACTTTAAATGGAAAAGTGTTTCTCTAAGGAAAATTGACCTGAGTTCCCTTTTAAGGTGGTAGAACACATCTCAGCCACAGAGAGGGCGAATGCCCTTTACTATCTTTTTTGGAGGAAATCATCGAGAAGAACTACAAGTTGTGTTTATAACTTCAGAAAATATACAATCAGAGTGAAAATAAACATTATTTTCTGAAAAACTCTTTCTGGAGCTTCATACTACAGGTTCTAGAGAATCTTGCTGTTTTTTGTAGATGCCTGAACTGTTGGGACAAGGGGCAAAGAACTTTATGCTGTGACAAATAGCTGTGCTTATAGCATTTTATCCAAATTTGGTTCATTGTTTACTTATCTCTCTTACAGTACACAGAACATTTGAAGTTAGGATTATATCCTATTTACAAGGATTTCTACAGTTCTTAAAAGTGTCTAGTGCATAAAAATGTCCCAAAATATTAATTATTCAATGAATGGAAGTGGAGAAGAACTTATGTAGGATGAGGAGAATGAAAGTTAGAGAATTTCATGATAGAAAAAAACAAACTCAGAAACCACAAAGGTGTGTGGGTTTTAGGAAAGTGACACTTTCTGTTCCTTAGGATCTTTCAGGAATGTTTCAATTGTTTAAAATGACTCTGTCAAACCAACCACAGGGAGATACATATATGACCTAGTATTGCTTCATGTATTCTTCAGGGCTTATAAGTAGGTTATGAAGAGCAAGACTGATCTACACATGCGTGCGGAGCCTCTCTGTACAAGACAGATGGGAGATTAAGTTACATTTGAATGGGAAACCCTTGACTAATGTTTCTGAGCCTTTCCTTGCATGTACTGGACAAAGGTAGATGATTCAGAAGTAAAACTAAGGTAGATATGAAGTGAGGTTAGGAACCAGATGCAACAGAATGATTTTATTAGTTCCTCCCTATGTGTGTGTGTGTGTAGGCAAAAACTACAGAAAATCAAAGTAATTATCATAATGTTCCAGCCTGTACCTCCCCCTCCATTCCTACGTGCGCACTCTATTCTAGCCCTGCCGTCAGAGATTTCATCCTGGAATCATTTTTTAGGGACGTATACATGGTCTGAGTAGAAAGAGAATAAAAGGAAACAGGACAAAATTCTACACAGCAGAGGAGGAAGTTGGACCCCTATGGTTTCCAGGAGGTCAGGCACAGGGGAAGGGCACACAACAGTGCCCTCATTCAAGGATAGCATCCTTCCATTTTGTTTATTGGAGGGAGGGAGGTTGAAACTCTATGGACCATCTCCTCTTCCTCATTCCTGGATCTTCCTTCACATATTTACTCTCCTCCAAGTTGATTCATACCTGATGGTCTTAGGTTACCCTTTTTCTTAACAGAATGATGCTATATTGGCCCCTGTCTAGGAAGGGGTAAATAAAATGCAGTATATGTCTTCCTTTATTTCTTCATCTCAGCCTCCCTTCATACCATTTCACAAGCATGTACTAATATAGTCAGTATTTCCTAAAATGATGGGCATTGAGAAAATTACAATAATCAATTTCATTGTCATGCTACAAAAAACAACACCACATAAATCAGGGATTTTACATGTCTGTTTCCAAAACTGTCCACTCCAAAGCCATTCAGGTTTCCTTCTGCACAACTCCTCAGGCTCCAGACGCTAGCTGCACATCACAATATTCAGTCTTCTTTTGTTCCTCTCCAAATTTCTTCCTTCTCCTGCTCACAATACCTAAATACATTTATTACTTCCTTTTGAAGAGAAGTTCAATTGCATTTCTTCCTTGATATATCATGCTCTCAAAATCTTATTCCTTCCATTCAATACAGTTATGTAAGATACTTGGTTAGTTTCAAATCAGAGGAGCTTTGGTACCAGCTGTTCACATTATTAAGGAAAGAATTCACTCATTAATTATGTATCAGGTATCATAGAACTCTTTGTGCCACATATCATGTTGAACACTGAGCATACAAAAATGAAGAAGACATCAAAAGTGACCTGAAAGTTATATTATAAACAAACACAGATAATTGGTATATGACACATTGGTGGCAGAAATGTACAGTAGGTATCATGTACACACTAGGAAGTTGGCAGCAATTTTCACATGTGATTTCCAGGAGGATAAGACAGCTGATTTAAGTCTAGAAGAAAAGTAAGACTTAACAACAAGAAGAAGGGTGGTTGTAGTATGAATAGGAAAAAGTATTCCAGGTAGTGAAAATATATGAAAGGGATAAGTAGTGTGGCCAGTAAAAATAAGTAGAGAAGTTTAGTGTCATTGACATATGGTTTGGAAGAAAGCATTTATGGGCAAATGAACTGTAATGATAGGCAGAAGTCAGATCATAGCCTTCCTTCTATGTCTGATTGGGTGTTACAAGGAGAAGGTTGAATGGATTATTGGCTTATAGTGTTTGAGATGGAACTTAGGGGAAAATGAATAAGAGCCAGGAGAGACATTCAATAATTAAGCTAAGGCAGTGATAGCAAGGAAGGATAGTCGTAAGAGCTGGATTAGGGAATAATTTAGAAGATAGAATCTGTGCAGTTTAATGACTCAGTTTGGTAAGCCAAGGGAAGGGTCATCTAAAGACTGCCTATGGTGGTGACTGATAATGGATACTTCAATGAAAGGAGAGATAACTTCTATTCCAATCCTTGGAAGCAATTGCATTATAATCACTTGTTCAGATGCACATCCATTTTTATGGGGAAGAATTGGCAATTGTCCTTTTAAAAATATATTTTCAGGGGTTGTTTTGGGAATCTGCTCAGGACAAAATCATGTACTTGATATATTGGCCAGTATTTAACACAGAATATGTCGATATTTCTAATCACAATAAATATGCTATAAAGACAACTTCAATGCTTATCTTAATTGGCTAACAGATAATCAGGCTCATGCTGCTGTTTAATCTATTAGCATTAACAAGGTAGAGGTAAGTTTTATCAATACTGACACTTGTTCAGGCCTTGGAAAATAGGAATTTACAATTACAACCATCATTTCTTCATTAACTGCAGTTTACTAACCTTAATTGTTTTAAATCCTAAAATTTTCTTATAAAACACTGTAAAATGTACCACCACTCCTTCACTATGTTAGTAGTTTAGAGCCTCCCTATTTGAAGTGTGAGTTGTGTGTAGAAGCAGTTGTACCATCCAGGAGCTTATTAAAAATGCAGATTCTCAGCCTCATCCAAAACTTACTGAATCAGATCCTATATTTGAATGTAATTCATAGATGATTCATTTTAACATTAAAATTTGAGAAGCACTTATCTAGGATGTTGGTTTGGCTGAACATCAGAATTACGTAGGGGACTTCCAGCTCCTGGTAATGGCAGAGAACATGAATCAATATGAAATACCTGCTGGAAACAGAGACAAAATTTAAAAAAAGTATTTTAAGTCATTGGAAAATGATGATATTTTATACATGTTTTAACCAATTTGTAATTTTATGGCCTTATTTTTATTATTGCCTCCCTTGCTTTGAGAATGGAATACTTTCTGGCTTCTTAAGGTAGAATATTGAGTCATTGATTTTCTGGTTCTTTTCTAATCATACACTCAGCATATAACAATGAAAGTTTTAAAAACAT
Organism: Lepus europaeus; assembly: GCF_033115175.1. NCBI lineage: Eukaryota > Metazoa > Chordata > Mammalia > Lagomorpha > Leporidae > Lepus > Lepus europaeus. The sequence goes on along the minus strand of NC_084828.1, from coordinate 74,594,220 downwards.
TCCATTTAAAAACTCTTTTAGTACCCAGCACAATTTTATATAATTTAATTATCATTCAGTATGAAATATTTTCTAATTTCCCTTATGATTTATCATGTACTCTATAGATTATTTAGATATGTGTCATTCAATTTTTGAAAGGATTCTCCTAGACTTCATTGTATTTTTATTGATTAGTTATTCAATTCATTTGTGATATTAAAACACACCCTGCATGATATTGATTTATTTAATCTTTTAGATGCAAATCATATAATCTAGGATATAATCAATCATAATAAATGTTCCAGGTTTTCTTCAAAAGAATGTATGCGCTGAACTTATACTTCTGTATGTAGATCAATTTAGTCATAATGGTTGCCAGTACTTTTAATATAGTTAAAAGCTAAAATACAATGAGACTACATTTTCTAAAAAGAAATTTCTTAATATAAAAGAAAAGATTTTATGCATCCCATAGGTACAGTTCCAAGAAGACAACCATACTTCCTTAACTCCCTTACTCACCCCAACTCCCTTCTTTCCTCTCCTCTCTCCATCAGTTTTTTCAAGGATATAATTTTAATCCACATTATATTCACAAGATTAATTCAACACTGATCATAATATTCAACAAGTAAAAAGTAGGAAGACTACAATTCCACAGGAGTATAAACAAAAACTAAAATGACAATCATATCCCAAAGTGAATATTTCATTCATATATGTATATTTGTATATATGTATATTCATGTATATGTATTTTATTCTATATTAGTTGCCACATATCAGAGAAAATATGATGTTTCTATTTGTGAGACTGGCTTATGTCACTATACATGATGGTTTCCAGTTACATCTACTTTATTTGAAAAATACAGGATTTCATACTTCTTTATGGCTGAGTAGTATTGCATCATGTATTTAAACCACACTTTCTGACCAGTATTCAGTTGATGGATATCTGGGTTGAGTCTATATTTCAGCTATTGTGAACTGAACCACAATAAACATGGGGGTACAGGTTAATCTTTAATATTCTGATTTCATTTCGTTTGGTTAAATTCCCAAGAGTGGAGTGGCTGAGTCATCCAGTAGATCTGTTTTCAAATCTCTGAGAAATCTTCATACTGTCTTCTCTAACAGTTGTACTAGTTTGTATTCCCACAAACAGTAGATTAGGGTAGCTTTTTCCCCACATCCTCACCAGCATTCATTGTTTCTTGGTGTTTGGATGAAAGCCATTCTAACTGTGGTAAAGTAAAACCTCATAGTGGTTTCTCATGGCATTTCCTTGATGCCTAGTGAACCAGAGCATTTTTTCATGCATCTATTGGTAATTTGAATTTCATCCTTTGAGAAGTGCCTGTTTATGTCCTTTACCCATTTCTTGACTGGATTGTTTTGTTGTTGAGTTTCTTGAGCTCTATAGATTCTGGGTATTAATCCTTTATCAGTTGCATAATTTACAAATATTTTCTCCCATTCTGTTGGTGCCCTCTTAACTTTATTGAGTATTTTCTTTGCAGTGCAGAAGCTTCTAGCTTGATGTAATCCCATTCATCCATTTTTGCATTAATTGCCTGTGCTTATGGGTTGTTTTCCAAAATGTCTTTTCCTATGCCAATGTCTTGTAGAGCTTTCACGATATTTTCCTCTAGTAATTTTATGGTTTCAGGTCACATATTCAGATATTTTTCTATTTTGAGTTGATTTTTGTATAAAGTGTAATGTAGGGGTCTTTTTTCATACTTCTGATATATAGATGCAATTTTCCCAGCACCATTTGTGGAAGAGACTGATCTTTCTTCAGGGATTGATTTCAGCTTGTTTGTCAAAAATTAGTTGATTGTGGACACATGGATATGTTTCTGGGGGTTCTATTCTGTTCCATTGGTTTATGTGTCAATTTTGGGGGGCCAGTACCAGGCTGTTTTGATTATAACTACCCTGTAGTCTGTCTGAAAGTCTGGTATTTTGATACCTCCAGCTTTTTTTTATTAGTTAAGACTCCCTGGCTATTCAGAGTCTGTTGTGTTTCCATATGAATTTTCTTTTCTAGATATGAGAAGAATATCTTTGGCATTTTGATTGGGATTGCATTGAATCTGAAAATTACGTTGAGTAATATGGACCCTTTGATGACATTTCTTCCAATTCATGAGTATAGAAAATTTTTCCATTTTTGTGTCTTCTATTTCTTTATTTAATGTTTTCTTATTTTTATTGTAGAGATATTTTACAACCTTGGTTAAATGTAGTCCAGGGTATTTACTATTTTTGTAGCTATTGTGAATGGGACTTATCTTACAAGTTGTTTCTCAGTCGTGGGATTGCCTGTGTATACAAAGACTATTTGTGTATTGATCTTATATCTTGCATATCTTGCAGTTATACCAAATACTCTTATGAGTTCTAATCGTTTCTTACTGGAGTCTTGATTTCTCTACATATGGAATCATGTCATCTGCATTTAGGTATAATTTGATTTTCTCCTTTTGAATTTGTACTTGATTTCTTTTTCTTGCCTAATGGCTCTAAATCTTCCAGGACTATATGAATACCAGTGGTGAAAGTGGACATCATTGTCTGGTTCCAGATCTAGTGGAAATATTTATAGCTTTTCCACATTCACTAAAATGCCTGCTGTGGGTTTGTCCTATATTGCTTTGAGTGTACTGAGTAATGTTCCTTTGATACCCAGTTTGCTTTTGGTTTTCATCATGAAACTAATGTTGTATTTTATCAAATTCTTTCTCTGTATGTATGAGATAATCATATGGCTTTTATTCTTAGATCAGTTAATGTGATATATCATATTTATTGATTTGCCTATGTTGTACAATCCCACTTACCCTGCTTAATCAGGGTGATTAACATTCTCAATACCAAAAATCCCACTTGATTAGGGTAAATGATGTTTCTGATGTGTTGATGAATTCAATCAGATGGTAATTTTGAGGATTTTTGTATCTATGTTCATCAGGGATATTGGTATATAGTTCTCTATCTTTGTTGTATCTTTTTCAGGTTTTGGAATTAAGGTAATGCTGGCCTCATAGGAGGACTTTGGGAAAGTACCCTCCCTTTCAATGTTTTGAATAGTTTGAAAATAATTGGAATTAGTTCTTTAAAAGTCTGGTAAAATTCAGCAGTGAAGGCATCCGGTCCTGGAGTTTTCTTTATTGGAAGAATTTTTATTTCTGATTTAATCTTCATTTTGGTTATTGGTCTGTTTAGGTATTATATGTTATTATAACTCAATAAAGGTAGATTGTATGTGTCTAGGAATCTATTCAGTTCTTCTAGATTTTCCACTTTGTGACATATAACTGTTTGTAGTAATTCCTGATGATTCTTTTTGTTTCTGCAGTATCCATTGTTAGATCTGCTTTTTCATTTCTGATTTTATTGATTTGAGTATTCACTTTCTTTTGGTTAGTTGGGCCAACAGTATATCAATTATGTATGTTTCTTAAAAAAATACAGTTCTTCATGTGACTGATTTTTTTGTATATTGGGGGAGGGTGGGTTTCTGTTAGTAGACTCACAGCAGACTTCTCATCAGAAACCCTACAAGCTAGAAGGGAATGGTGAGACATAGTTCAGGTACTAAGAGAGAAAAACTGCCAGCCCAGAATATTATATCCTGCAAAGCTCTCATTTGTGAATGAAGGTGAAATAAAGACTTTTAATAGCAAACAGAAATTGAAAGAATTTGTTGCCATTCGTCCTGCCCTGCAAAAGATGCTTAAAGATGTGTTGCACACAGAAACACAGAAACATGGTCATCAATATGAAAGAAGGTAAAGGAAGGAAACTTCACAGCAAAAGATCACAGGAAGTTCAAAGCATATATTAGAAATATCTTTGGCAAATGGCAGGGCAAAGTCACTACTTATCAATAGTCACATTGAATGTTAATGGCCTCAACTCTCCAGATAAAATATACTAACTAGTATATTTTATCTGGAGAGTTGAGGCCATTAACAATTCAACAGGAAGATGTAACTATCATAAATGTATATGCACCTAATTACAGGGCACCAGTTTTTAAAAAAATATGTTAAAATATAAAAATAAATATAAAATATAAAAATATATGTTATTTTTAAAAATATATATATTAAAGGGAGACTTAGACTCCAATACAATAGTATTGGGGGACTTCAATACTTTCAGCAATAGACACTAATTGCTATAAACTTCCCTATTAGCACAGCCTTTTGCTATATCCCATGTTTTGATATGTTATATTGATATCTTTGTTCATTTCCATGATTTTTTTAAATTCCTATTTTGATTTCTTCTATCACGCACTGTTCATTCAGGAGCATGTTCTTCAGTCTCCATGTGTTTGCAAATTTTCTAGCAATTCTTGAGTTTTTTAATTCCCAGCTTCATTCCAGAAAAGATACATGGTATCCAAAAAGATACATTGAATGACTTTTATTTTTTTAATTTGATAAGACTTGCTTTATGGCCTACCATATGGTCCATCCTATAGAAACACCCATGCATTGAAGATAAGAATGTTTATTCTTCAACTGTAGGATGAAATTTTCTGTAGATACCAGTTAGGTCCTTTTGGTCCATATTATGAATTAGCTCTATGGTTTCTTTGTTGATTTTCTTTCTAGTTTATCAGTCCAGCCATGAAAATGGGGTGTTGAAGTCTCCCATTTTATTGAATTAAAGTCTATGCCTCCCTTAAATCAATTAACATTTGTTTTAAATAGCCAGTTGCCCTGGCATTGGATGCATATACATTTACTATAGTCACGTCTTACTGTTGAATTGATCCCTTAATCATTACATAATGTCCTTTACAGATTTTTGTCTAGTGTTCCATCAATTGATGAGATAAAGGGTTGAAACTTACATATGTGATTTTGGTATTATCTAGCATTGTTTAATTATGTCAGCATTTCAAAATATTCTTTTTTTGAAAGGGAGAGAGAGGGAGAGAGCGAGAGACAGTGGGCGAGAGAGCAAGTGATTTCCATACCCTGAATGTCCACAATGTCCAAGGCTGGGTCAGGCTGAGGCTAAGAGCTTATAACTGCATTCGTTGCTCCCAAGTGCTTGGTAGAGGCCAAATACTTGATCCATCTTTCACTGCTTTCCCAGGCATATTAGCAGGGAGCTTGATCAGAACCAGAGTAGCCAGGACTTGAACTAGCATTTCATTATGGAATGTTAGTGCCACAACTGGTAGCTTAACTAACTGGGCAATAATGTGAACCTCCATTCTGTCAAGTTTCATCCTTCCAATTCAATGCTTTTATTATGCATCCATAAATTGTGAGCATTGTTTTTCTGAAGAAATAACTGTTGCATCATTAAATTTCTTTTCTATTTCTATTTATGTGTTGTGCCATAAAGTCTGTTTTCTCTAATATTACTTCCAAGCAATTTATGCATTATATTTTATTTCACATAGACAGTAGATTTTTAGGATTTTTCTCACCAATTATAACTTTAACATTTAACAAAATTAGTGATATGCTTGTATCTATCTCTGCAATTTATTTGCTTTTGTTCATTTCCTTGGTTTTTACCTTTTCTTTCATTCTTCCTGCATTTTTTGCACTAATTGAATATATTTAGAATGCCATTTTATCTGTTGGATTTTTAGGTATATATCTGGATACAATTTGGTGGCTGTTCTGTTAATTAAATATACATATTTAACTTTTTATAGCATATGTTGTATACCATTTTGCCACTGCACATAAACCAGAGATACTCTGGTATACTACAGAGCAATTTACCTCCAGATGACCTATCAGTATCTTTCAACACTTTGGGAAGGTATTCCCTTCATCTCTGGTCCCCATCATTTCTCATAGGTTAACCAGTGTGTAAATTCTTCTCCACTTCAATAAAATGTGCTAACCATATTTCCCTGTTGCTTTCCAGATATTTTCTTCATATATTATCCCAGGAGGTTATGTGTATGCATGTTGGTTTTTTAATATTTGTCTGATATGAGTTTTCCTAAACTTCTTAAACATTTGTATTTTTTATCAGACTGAAAACTATTTGTATTATTTTCAAAATTAGTTTGGACTCCTGGATAGAAGATGAAATCTGAGTTCATTTATTCTACTTTCTGTTTGCGTTTCTGGGTTATTTAGGGCCTGAAGTCGGCCACACCCTTCTATAGCTCAGCCCTCAGCCAGATATAGGAAGAGTTTATTTACAAACTATGATGTTGAAGTTCTATTGTTTGTGATCCCTAATTTTCTCATATCAAGCAGCTGAGGTTTTCACAGACTGTGCCTTCTGTTATTTGGATCCAACATATTGTGCCTTAGACATTGTTTAGCTTTTTTTCACTGATATATGGCTGTGATCTAAAATGAATCCAAAGGCCAAAATAAAATATAAATAAATCTGGGATGATTCTTTGATCAAATTTTAACTCCTCCCCAGAGTCTGCTTCCTATTCTTCACCCTCTTATTCATTTGGGGAGAGTTGATGTGGTTAGCAACTTGGCTCTAAAAGATACAGCAGAAGAAACTGCATTTGACTTTATCCATGGGTTCTTACAATTCAGCCTTCTTTTAAACAGAACTTGGCCAAAATCTTCATTTTAGCATAATTTCTATGAGATTTATATATGTATGTGTGACACTTGCAATTTATTGTCTCTTGGATTAGAATTCACCCACAGCTACCTGCTATGATGGAAGTTGACAGTGTAAGTATTCCTATTTGCTGGGCAAAAAATTAAACTATGAGAATAGAGGGTACAGGATGAACATTGCAGGGAAAAGGACATTCTTTGTTTCATTCCAGTAAACTTTCTTTTTTTTTTGCTCTGACTACTTTATTCTCAGGGACATCTAGTGACATCCTTTCCAAACCAAGTGCCAAGAGTACACAATATCTTTGCAAACAGTAGCTTTGGTTTCCAGGCTGGAGATCACTTCACTGTGGCACTCCTGAGTGAACATTGTGTACCTCAGGACCTTCCCTTCGATGTTCACAAATAGGCTCGCATGGTTCTGATTCACTCTACGTATCTGCCTACCACATATCGTATACCTGCAACTCAGAGAAGCATGGCTCACTCTATGGCAATAGTCCCAGGCAACCAAAAAGAAAGAAAATCTCCTCCAAACAGTCAAATGTGAATACATTGTCTTACAAGATCTGACACCCAGGCCTGTGGATAGTTTGGGTTTCTTTGTTCCCTGAAGTTTTTAGTACTGTTCTTTTAACCACAGACTACTTTGTACAATTCTGTTTATACCCTTATAGTTAATATGTTATTATAAATAATTATCTTTATTTAAATTACAGTGATGTTTTTGTCTTTGGCTTAGACTGACTGAGACAGATTTTGTATCACCAGCAATCCTAGCAGACAGAGCTGCAAAGCTGCAATTGGTAGATTGTTTCCATTGTTTCCTTGGTCACGAGCTATGCAGAGCCAGTGAGAAATGAGATCATATCAATCAATAAAATAAAAGGAAACCAATTAAATGAAAAATAAACAAGGAATAGAGAGAATTTAAAAGGCAAAAGTTGAAATTAACAAATTAATATCCTGTCATGAATGACCAAGAAATAACCACGAGATACACAAATTAGTTATAATTACAAATGCCTGTCTGGGTTTTTTTCTGACATCCATTGATTTTTTTAATCATCTTTGAACATCTACCGAGTATTCAATAATTCAACTCAATTCTGACACTAACCACAGAGTTATGCGCCAGACTCCATAGTTTTCAGTTTAGTCTCACAGCTTACCCTCACATAAGGTGCCAGTCACAAGTGGCATCCGTGTTTTTGACCAATGAGTTTTAAATGAAGAATTCTTGTAACTCCCTTCTCCAATTTGATAGATTTATACAACAGCTCACAGATTCGAGGAAACCACTCGTGTTCACTAGTTCAAAATGATGAAAAATGAACAGCACATACAGAAGCTTCTGTCCCTGTGGAGTGGGGTGTGTCACCCTTCTGTCCCATGAATGTGTCAATCAAATTAGAATCTCTCAAAATGTTCTTGTTGAAGAGTTTTTATAGGATTAATTCCCAGCCCTGCCTCCTTCCTTAGAGGTCAGAGGATGAGAGTAAAATTTCCAACCCTGTATTTATTTGGATTTTCTGATGACCAGTCCTGTCCAGTGGCTCCCTGGGACCCCATGCTAAGTTGCCTCAGTATAAATTCAGATATGATGGGGTGGGCTCATTACAAAACAATATATGGCCCTGTCATTCATGAAATCCTAAGGTTTTTATGATTGTGCACCTAAAGCTTGAGTTTTAAAATAGATTCAACAGTAGCTGATAGAACTTAAAAGTAAGTCAAGAGAGGATTCTACAAACACTGCAGAATGTATCTCCTAAGAATGTATCTCCCACTTAGCCAATGACTGCCCTACAAAAATCTGTGTGGAATAACTGGAAACTCTGAAGATTACTGAAGGCTTATGACTTCTAGGGCAAGGCTCAGATAGTAAATTGATGATCATTCAGTAGCTTTCCAGGGCCAGTGTGGACAACTAGCCTGTTTAGTTTGCTGTTACAAAATACCATTAAACTGCATAGCTTATAAAGAATTAATTTATTTTCTCATAATTCTGGGGTATGGAAAGTTCAAGCTCAAGACAGATTTTCTGTCTGGTGAAATCCTGCATTATGGGCAATCAGTGGTATTTTCTTACATGGTAGAAGGGTTAAGGTAGCCCTCTGGGACATCTTTTATGAATACCCATTCTGCATATAAGAATTTCTCCACCTTCATGATCTAATCACCTCCCCAAATCCCTGCCTCCTAATGAAATCATCTTGAGAGTTGTGAGATCACCGTATAAATAGTATTGGAATACAAACCTTCACATCTTAGCATTATTTATTGGCCTCCCAAAATTTATGCAAAAATAATCATTACATCTCAGTAGCCTCAAACGTGTTAACTGCATCTAGTATCAATTAAAAAGCCTAAAGTCCCATCTCATCTGAATATCACCTAAATCAAGTAACATGTGAATAAAGGTATGATTCATCTTGAGGTAAATTCAAACCTGTGAAATCAAACAAATTATGTTCTTCCAAAGCACAATGGTTGCACAGGACCACAGGATATACATTCTTCTTAAAAAAGGCAGAAATTGTGAGGAAGAAAGTAGTAATAAGTTCTGAGCAAGTCTATAACTAGAGGCTAGAATATTGTCTTTGGCTCATTATTCTACCCTCCAGATCCAGTAGGTTGCCTCCCAGACACACTTGGGTAGCAGCTATCCTCATGGCTTTTGATAACCCTGTCCCCACAGTGGCTCTATGATTAAGTCCTGTCTCTATAAGTAGTTTTTTTTTTTAATAAAACTGCTTTCTAAAATGGAGGGGTGGTGGATATTATGGTATGATGCATTAGGCAACAGCTTGGGATGCCTGGATTCAATATCAGTGTGCCCAGAATCAAGACACACCTATGTGTCTGATCCAGCTTCCTGCTAGTGTGTGCACTGGAAGACACTGGATGAAGACCTGGAGACTTGGGTCCCAATAATCTACATGGAAGACCAAGATGGTGTTCCAGTCTCCTAGCTTCAGCCTGCCCAACCTTGGCTGTTTGCAGGCATTTGGAAGAGTAGGCAAGCGGGTGGAAGATTCTCTCTCTCTCTCTCTCTCTTCCTCTCTCTCTCTCTCCCTCTCTCTCTCTCTCTCTCTTTCTTCCTCTCTTCCTCTTTCTCCCTTCCTCCCTTCCTACATCTCTTCCTCCCTGCCTCTCTTTCTCTTTCTCTTTGCCTCCTTCTCTCTCCCCCTCTCCCTCTGTCTGTTTTTCTCTCTCTTTGTCACTCTGCTTTTGAAACTTAAAATAAATGAAGTCTCAAAAAAGAACTGATATATTAAGGAAAGCAAAAATCAGTAAGGATAAAGTCTTGAAAAATATTATCATCAACTTTATTTAATTGATATTATAAAACTATTTTTCCAATAATAGCTGAATACACATTCTTCCCAAGTACTCACTGAACATTTATCAGGACAGACTTCATCTAGAAATTAAAGTCTCAATATAGATATTCAATCATATGAATTATGTTATTTGAAAGCAAATAAATCAATCTAGAACTTGAGGTGAGAAAATATCTGAGAATGTCCAAATTTTTTGAAATTAACTGGCACACTTACAAATAAAATAGAATGTCACAAAGGAAGTTATAAAGTATAATGTACAGAGAGCATTTATGGATAATGAAAACTACAGCTGCATAAGGTGGTGGAATCTGTCAATGCGGAAATGCAACTTACCTCGTGAATAATATAAGCATGACAGTAGGGGCTATCAGTTGGGGAGTTTTGCTGTTTTCATTCATGCTTGGTTTAATTCAGTGAGGTTCTCTGATTTATCTGTGGTTATCTAGAAGGTATCCAGTGTTTGGCCCTTAACTGTGGTGATGGAGATACTGGGACACAAAGCCCCTTATCCGTATGTCCATCCATGTGTGTGATATTCAACCCTATGAAGGGGTTGTAAGTCCATCCATGTGTGTGGTATTCAGCCCTATGAAGGGGTTTTAGGAACACACCACACCCCTTTAAGATGCTCCCCTAGATAATCCTGGAAAATGTGCTAGCTGTGACTTTGTGGTAAAATTGGGCTTGGTCATCCTCTACTGCTGAAGTAGTAACAAGACACCATGTGGAAACAAAATACCTGGTGGCAGGGCACTATCTAATGCTGAAATAGTGGCAATCGCCATAGGTTTAGAGAAAATAAGTAGCCTGTGAATAATTTCCAGAAAAATAGGCTCAAACAAAGCCTGATTATGAGATGGAAGAAATCACAAGGGTGTAAGTAAGTACATTAACAGAGAGATTGAAGTAATTTTAAAAATCAAACAGGAATCCCTGAGGGGAGAGATATATCAAATGAAATGTAAAATGTGATAGAAGAAAATTAATAGCAGACTGGATCCAATAGAAGAAAGAATTAGTGAGATTGAAGAGAGGCTACTTGAAAATACACAATAGGAAAAGATAAAAGAAAAAAAAAAGAATGAAGAAGCTTATAGGACCTCTGTGACTTCACTAAAGCAATAGTGATTTGGGTTATTGGGGTTTAAGAAGTACTTGTGAATTCCAAAAGTGAGAAAGCTTATTCAAATGAAACAGAAGATTTCCCAAATCTGAAGAAGGATACTAATATTCAGTTACAGAAATGTCAAAGGTCACCTGTTGCTGTGGATTCTTCTGAGAGGAGGAGTGTGGTGGGGGCAAGAGGCACAGAGTCAGCACACAGACCCCAGGAGTCAGGTGAAAGCAGACCAGAGGCAGCAGCCTGCAGACTCGTTTATTTCAGTTGCTACAGCAGCTTATATAGCCAAAGCAGCCAATCTGGTCAAGGGGCAGTCTATGCCCTAACCAATCACATCCTGTTGCCAAGCAGTTTCCAATGCCATCCAATCACAGCCTGTTGCCAGGCAGGCTCTGTTGCCATGTGGTTTCCGAAGCCATCCAATCACAGCCTGTTGCCGGGCAGGCTCCGTTGCCTGGTGGGTTTCAAAGCCATTCCTGAGTAACTGACACTCACTTGCCAGCAGCCATCTTGGTATGGCCTTCTCATTCCACCACAGTCACCAATCAGAATCAGCTCAATATAGTCTACCTGAAGGCAGTATAAGCAAACTCTCATGGCTTATCGACAAAGACAGGATTATTAAAGCAGCAAGAGAAAAGAAAGAAAGAATACATAACGGTGTCCCCACTAACTACAGTGCAGAATTCTCAGCAGAAATCTTGCAGGTCAGGAAGGAATGGGATATTCACACAGTGATGAAAAAATACAAAACAAAATTAAACAACACCAAAGCATGCCACTCAGGAATATTGTACCTGATAATATAGCTATCATTTAGAAATGGAGAAATAAAGATATCCCCAACCAAAAGCTGATAAAACCTATCCTACAAAAAAAATACTAATAGGAGTTCTTCAAACCAAAAGAAACAGACACTACCAAATAAGAATCAAACATCTGGATGTACAAACTCATTTGTTAAAGCAACTATACTAATATTGTGACCATGTTGTCTAAACCAAGCAATTTAAAAACATAAAACATGTATGAATATGTTCAGGATAGGCACTAATAAGATCTAAAATGGGACATCAAAAATTCAAAAAGTAAGGAGTAACCGAGTCCCAATATAAAGATTTTTTGTTAATACTTTCTCTCTTTTGGTTCTTTTCCTGTCTTTATGATCAATGTTAACTTGCTACAAATATCATTTCAAATGAGTTGTTATAATCAAAATGTTTCTTTTATGTCTCTTGGTAACCATAAAGCAAAAACCTATAATAGATACACCAAAAATAATAAGCAAGGAATCAGAACATACTAACAGAGAAAATTCATCACAATGCAAGATTGTAAGAAGGAGAAAGAAATAACAGAACCACCACAAAAATACAAAATAAGTAACAGAATGGCATTAGTAGACATAATCTGCCAATGATTATCTTAAATGTAGATGAATTCCCGAATTAAAGGAGTGATTGAACAGATAAAAGTGAGGAGAAAAAGATACAAGTATACACTGTTTATAAGTAATTCACTTCCAAGAACCATCCAACCAAGCCATTCCTAGATGCTGTGAAATGGAATTTTTTAACTTCTAAATTTTTCGGATAATTCACTGCACTGCAGCAGATATCTAATAGACACAAGTACTTGATGCTGGCTGCAGAGTGCTGTCACCATAAAAAGCTACAATGTGGGCATGGCCATGACACCAGGCAGTGAGCTTTACAGGTTGTTAGGGAAAGGTGAAAACACCCTTAAAGAAATTATGAACAGAGGTCTCATTGTCTAGGATAAGGCTACTGGTAAGAACTTTCTGGAAAGGGAAATAAATGGTATTGAAGACTGGAGGAGGGATAACCTTGTGATGCACTGGCAGAAAGTGTAACATGGAAAGCAGCCATCGTGTCAAAGGTAGAAAGTACATCTAAGGGACAGGATGATCTCACTAAGAATATTTCCAATCTATGTTTTGAATGTGCTCTCTGATTTCTTCTTGCTCTTTAACATGCAATTTAAGAAAAGAGAGATAAATTAGGAAAGTACTGCTAAACATGAAGATGAACTTGATGGTTTTGAAAATTCTGTCTGTTGATATCAAGTGCTAAAGTTAAGCAATAGATTTTGAAAGAAAAATAAAACCCGGGTTGTGAGTATAAAATTTTTTTGTTAATATCTTAGGAGGATCAAAAGCAGTATTTCAAGGTGCTGTAAAGTCAAATAAAAAGCTCTCTGAAGACAATGTAGGCATGTCTCTTACACCTTCTCAATGGGAATTTTAGGAATCTTAAAGGTGTTTTCCATCAGGTGGTTTTTTTTTTTTGAACTTTTATTTAATGAATATAAATTTCCAGTGTACAGCTTATGGATTACAATGGCTTCCCCCTCCCATAACTTCCCTCCCACCCGCAACCCTCCCCTCTCCCACTCCCTCTCCCCTTCCATTTGCATCAAGATTCATTTTCAATTCTCTTTACATACAGAAGATCAATTTAGTATAAAGATTTCAACAGTTTGCACCCACATAGAAACACAAAGTGAAACATACTGTTGGAGTACTAGTTATAGCATTAAATCACAATGTACAGCACATTAAGGACAGAGATCCCACATGAGGAGCAAGTGCACAGTGGCTCCTGTTGTTGACCCAACAAATTGACACTCTAGTTTATGGCACCAGTAACCACCCTAGGCTCTCGTCATGAGTTGCCAAGGCTATGGAAGCCTTCCAAGTTTGCCAACTCTGATCATATTTAGACAAGGTCATGAAAGACAGAGTGAGGATAGTAACCAATGATCCTAAGAGTGGCATTTACCAGGTTTGAACAATTATACAGCATTAAGTGGGGAAGAGGACCATCAGTACACACAGGTTGGGAGTAGAGCCATTGGTGGTAGAGTAGAGGTTATGATTACAAAGGAATGAGGCCCAAGTGTGCTAGACAGGGTCTAGAACAAAGGACAGAGTCATTATTAGAGGAACTAAGAAAAGTGCTGTCTAAGCTACAATTAAGTTTTCTGATTGAGAGGCAAATAGAACCTGACAGAAGGGGCTTGATAATAATCTGTTGGGCTTTAGGCCTTGTAAGTTAAGAGGCCCAGAACTATCTATCTCTTCCCATGGGGTACATCCTAAGGGAGGTGTGAACTTCCTGGGGGAAGACACCCTGTTGACTTTCATTACTTGGCTGGCCTGGGAGGAGAGCTGGCCAGGTAAAGGCAGGGGGCATCTCTAAGAAGAAATTTACAGTTCTGCCTGCAATGTTGCTGACCCTACTTGACCATACCCTCAGCTGCAGTGGTCACTTTGGAAGTTGGGCTGAGTGAAGGGCTTTTCAGCTTAGAGCCAATAAGATCTGTGGCTCTGACCTGGGCATCCTTCGACTCCAGGGCAGGTCCATTTCCAGTGATCCAACTCTTGGCAGAGCTGCCAGGGCTCTTCACAAGCTGACTTCTGCTGAAGCCCAGGCTTACCACTTTGAAAGCCACTGCAGTGGACTGGCCTGTTTTGTTTCATCAGAAACTCAAAATAGAGACACAGAAAAATGCTTATCTTAAAGAAATCTACAAGTGTGACTAATGTCTATAGAAGAAGGCTTCCATCAGAATAGAAGAAGTTCAAGAAAGATTTTAACAGATTTAGATATGCAGAAAAATCACCAGTTGGACGAAAAGATCTAGAGATATTACAAAATGGAAGAGAGGACTTTGGTACCCCCCTCAACTCTAAAGGAAAGATGATGCAAGAGGTAATCTTTCAGATGAGAAGGATTTGAGATCATATTTTTGCTGGCTAGGTTTTAGAATTGCTATGGACTTCTTTGTGCTGGTGATCCTTCTGACTCCCTATATTTTCCCTTATTGAACACCAAGGCTATAGCTTTTATATGTAATAATTACTTCAAACTTATTTTCAAAAGTGCTTCCAGTGGGGCAGGCATTATGGAGCAGCAGGTGAGGCCACCACTTGGGATGCCCACATGCCACATCAGACTGTGTGGGTTTCAGTCTTGCCTCCACTTCTTTTTTTTTTTAATTAATTAATTTCTTTATTTTAATTTTATTTAATGAATATAAATTTCCAGTGTACAGCTTATGGATTACAATGGCTTCCCCCTCCCATAACTTCCCTCCCACCCGCAACCCTCCCCTCTCCCGCTCCCTCTCCCCTTCCATTCACATCAAGATTCATTTTCAATTCTCTTTATATACAGAAGATCAATTTAGTATAAAGATTTCAACAGTTTGCACCCACATAGAAACACAAAGTGAAACATACTGTTTGAGTACTAGTTATAGCATTAAATCACAATGTACAGCACATTAAGGACAGAGATCCCACATGAGGAGCAAGTGCACAGTGGCTCCTGTTGTTGACCCAACAAATTGACACTCTAGTTTATGGCACCAGTAACCACCCTAGGCTCTCGTCATGAGTTGCCAAGGCTATGGAAGCCTTCCAAGTTTGCCCACTCTGATCATATTTAGACAAGGTCATAAAAGACAGAGTGAGGATAGTAACCAATGATCCTAAGAGTGGCATTGACCAGGTTTGAACAATTATACAGCATTAAGTGGGGAAGAGGACCATCAGTACACACAGGTTGGGAGTAGAGCCATTGGTGGTAGAGTAGAGGTTATGATGACGAAGGAATGAGGCCCAAGTGTGCTAGACAGGGTCTAGAACAAAGGACAGAGTCATTATTAGAGGAGCTAAGAAAGGTGCTGTCTAAGCTACAAGTAAGTTTTCTGATTTAGTGGCAAATAGAACCTGATAGAAGGGGCTTGATAATAATCTGTTGGGCTTTAGGCCTTGTAAATTCAGAGGCCCAGACCTATCTATCTCTTCACATGGGGTATATCCTAAGGGAGGTGTGAACCTCCTAGGGGAAGGCACTCTGTTGACTTTCATTACTTGGCTGGCCTGGGAGGAGAGCTGGCCAGGTAAAGGCAGGTGGCATCTCTAAGAAGAAATTTACAGTT
Organism: Lepus europaeus; assembly: GCF_033115175.1. NCBI lineage: Eukaryota > Metazoa > Chordata > Mammalia > Lagomorpha > Leporidae > Lepus > Lepus europaeus. Next base: position 74,578,210 of record NC_084828.1, on the reverse strand, counting down.
CTGCCTTCAATGTTGCTGACCCTACTTGACCATACCCTCAGCTGCAGTGGTCACTTTGGAAGTTGGGCTGAGTGAAGGGCTTTTCAGCTTAGAGCCAATAAGATCTGTGGCTCTGACCTGGGCATCCTTCGACTCCAGGACAGGTCCATTTCCAGTGATCCAACTCTTGGCAGAGCTGCCAGGGCTCTTCACAAGCTGACTTCTGCTGAAGCCCAGGCTTACCACATTGAAAGCCACTGCAGTGGACTGGCCTGTTGGGTCTCCTTGAGGGCAGATCACTGTACAGATCAGTCATTAATAGGCCTGCCACCCATTGCTTCTGATGCCTAGCTTGCTTTTCCTCCTGGTTTGTGTTAAAGCAGACCAGAGGATGCAAGTCAAGGGAGTGTCCGTGTCCCATCTCTAATCTTCAGTGGCCTGAACTACAAGTCTATAGTCACAGTCATGTTCTTTAGTAGTTTTTCTAAGTTAGACAATGCCCATGAGGAAAATTATATTCTCACTTAAAAACTTTCTTTCCCTTTGGTCTGAAAGGGAGGTTTTTTCTACTTACTGTATACTTGGCTGATGGCAAAGTGAATCTAGCTATGAGATTATTATTTAAGTACTTATTTTGGCTATGCTATTACAGAAAAATGTTAGCCATCTCTTTTATAAGTCTAAAGATTAAATTGTGCATCCTACAGATTCCTTCATAATACAATTAGTTTCCTACCTTGAAGAGAATAAAGAAATGAAAGAACAAGTTGGGCTTAGAATAGAGAAATGAGGGAGCAAGTCCTAGATCGCTTGCTGACAATAGCAATATCACATGAATACTTAGCAAACAGTTTCAACCATTAGATAACACCTTAAGAAAACATTTACCAGAAGGTCCAATGCCTTCTATAAATTTTAAGAATCATGTATTTGAAAACACCTCTTAAATATCTAACATGCTGTAGTTTGTTTAACCAGTAAACTTAAGCACAACCATATAAAATGTTTTTAGTTTCTGTCTACCAACAAGTTTAAAACATATGATACACAGATTCAGGTCACACAAATTAAAATGTATCTTTGATTGATTTTAGCAGCTTAAATTTATGGACAATCTTATCTATAAGCCATTTAAAATAAAACTCTTAATAAAATTTCTCCATGTGGACATACAATATGTACACACATATAACATAGCATAATAGACCAATATAGCAATTTTAATAATAGCTTTTAAAATCTTTAACTCTTTTTGTAGATTGCCAATTGAATTGAATTGCTTTTTTGTTTTTAGTAACCTCAGTTAACCATACTTTCTCTCAGTTGGTACTGTTAATACATTATTGGCTTCATCTGTTTACAGAGCCATCCCAAAGTACTGAATACAATAGAAGTGGCTGGAAAAAGTCCATAGGAACCTAGAGGAGGACAGCTAAACCCAGAACCAACAACGCTTTAGTTTTATGAGCAGCACATCATATATAACTGTGGATGACAAAAGACTTTAAGTTGCCATGTTTAAAATTATAAACTCATCAACCAACAAGAGGCACTTGCTTACTTCACAGTATTTTTGAAAGCACCTATAGGGTTTTACAAGTATTTAACCCTTTAGGCCTCTGGGACTTTCTCATTAAGATAACTATCATGTCTAGTAACACAAGATCATTAGACTTTTTAATTCTCAAACATTTGTATTAATAGCATTTTCCATTATAGAAACTTAAAGTCTGGTACCACATCACATCTTGACAGTCCTTCTAATATACTCCAAATAGACTGATTAGTTGGTGTCTCTATAAGATGAGAGACATAGGTCCTTCGATTTTTTCAGTTGGGCCCAAACTGGAAAAACCAAAGTCCAGGATTTACTGGAAATTTTAGAGACCAGATTGTTTGAAACTTTGATTTTTTGAATGCCTGTCAAGAATGCCAAGAAGGCTCAAAATCCAAAATATCTGGTTGAAATAAGATTCCTTAAAATCATGACATAACATAGACCAAATTTGATCATTGTTACAAGGTGATTTTTCAAATCTTTGAAAATAAGCACATATTTAAATAACCCATAGCTCTTAATAAAAATTCAGCTGTTTTTGAACAATTAGAATTTAACAGACATCAAGAGAACATAATAGATTACTTTAACACATTGCTTTAACAGAGCATCAGAGTTTAAATCTATGTAAAAGAGAAACTGAGCTTCCTGTGATCTTTTGCTGTGAGGTTTCCTTCCTTTACCTTCTTTCATATTGGTGACCATGTTTCTGTGTTTCTGTGTGTAACACATCTTTAAGCATCTTTTGCAGGGCAGGACGAGTGGCAACAAATTCTTTCAGTTTCTGTTTGCTATGAAAAGTCTTAATTTCACCTTCACTCACAAATGAGAGCTTTGCAGGATATAATATTCTGGGCTGGCAGTTTTTCTCTCTTAGTACCTGGGTTAAGTCTCGCCATTCCCTTCTAGCTTGTTACTAAGCTTCCTGCTATTGGACTCCCCTAGCAGAAAGCAGATGATGGTTCAGTTACCTGGATCCCTTCCCTTCCACCAACTTGAGAGACCCAGAATGAGTTCAAGTTTCCAATCTTAAAGGATGTTCTAGTCAGACCATTAAGAAAAAAATTAAGTGGTAAGATATAAAAAAAGAAACAACAGTATTTATTTGCATATGACATATTCATCTATGCATAAAATCCCATATCTGTTTAGAAAAAGATTCTCGCAATCATAAGATACTTTAATAATATTTTGCAAGATAAATACTGAATAATAAACTGTATTCCTGTAAACTAGCAATGATGAACAATTGAAATGATAAACACCATTTACAATGGCTTTAGAAATATTAAATATTTAGGGATAAACATTGTAAAACTACAATAAAAGCCACAATAAATTTCTGAGATAGATTAAAGAAGATTATATATAGGTCAGAGAATTCAGTAGTATTCAGTTATTTTTCAGATATTTGTCCCCCAATTAATGCATTAAAATTAAAATCTGGAATTCATAGCCATCATTATGAAAAGCACCCACATATTTAATAACTGTGCTGAAGTATTTCTTCTATTATAAAATTTAACCAACTAAAGTATGTAATTCAAATTTTTTTAGTGCATTAGCCAAATTGTGAAATTTCTATTAAGATACGTTTTAGAGCATTTTCTTTGCTACAGAAATAAACTTTACCTATCAGTAGTCACTCACCAGTCCTGTCACACCCACCTTTAAGAAAACTACTAATAAGCTTTCTGCCTGTAGATGTTTGACCATTTGGGGCATTTCATTTACCTGAAATCATATAATGTGTAGCTCTTTGTGGCTTCTTTCACATAGAAAAATATCTTCAAGTCTCCTTCATCTTTCAGCACATATCAGTATTTCACTCCTGTTGTTGCCCAATGATATCTATGGTACGGATACAGCGCATCCTTTCATCAGTTAGTAGACATTTGGGTTATGTGTACTTTTTGGCTATTGTGAATAATGTTGCTATGGACATTTGTATGCAACTTTTCATGTGCACATATGGTTTCATTTCTCTCATATGTATATCTGGGAGCAATACCACTGGATCATATTGTAATGATACATTTACCTTGAATTTGTCCAGAGTTGACTGCTTAATTTTCCATTCCAAACAAAAAAAGGATAATGGTTCCAAATTCTTAATCCTTTCATCAACACTTACTGTTACCTGACTTTTTGGTTTTGATTATTTTAATGAGTATGAAATAGTATCTCATTGTGATTTTGGATTGCATTTCCTTATAGACTAACAACTTTTTATGCTTATTGGGCATTTGTATGTCTTCATTGAAGAAATATTTGCCTGATTCCTTTGCCCCTTTTTTTTATTATTGAAATCAACAGCATGCATCTATTTGTTTTTACTTTGTTAGCAGATTTTTGTTTATATTAAATGCTGAGTGACACAGAGAGAGAAATGGAGACAGAGGGAGTGAGAAGTCGAGAGAGGGAGGGGGAGAGAGAGGTCAAACTTTCATCTGCTGATTCACACCCCAAATAGCTGCAACTGCTGAGTATTGGCCCTGCTGAAGCCAGGGTCCCAGAACTCCTCTAGATCTTCCACATGAGTGGCAAAGGCCCAAGTACTTGGGCCATAGCACATTAACTGGAAGGTGGATCAGCAACACATTGGTAGGACTCAAACGCACTATGGTATGCATTTCTGGCATTGCTAACAGAGGCTTTACCTATTGTACTACACACTGACCTCTCTTTGTCCTTTTTTTGAGTTTAGTTATTTGTCCTTTTATTATGAGCTATGGGATTTTTTCATATATTATGCAGAGAATTCTTAAGAAAAATTTGCAGTTATCTTCCATTTTTTGGAATTAGATTTTCACTTGATGATAAATTTTCAAAACAAAAGTTTCTATTTAAATAAAATGTAATTTATTTTAGTTTTTAGCTTTTGTTCTTTTGATACCATGTCTAATAAACCAATGCCTAACTAAGTCATGATTGTATGTCATTATTTTATACTTCATATTCATTACAATTTATTCTTAGATTATTATGCTTTTATCTCATATATATATAAGCTTGTGCAATTTCCACTTTATTTTTGTGCATGTTGTGAGAAACAAGTTGAATTTAATTCTTTTACAACTGGATATCCAGTTGTTTTTGTTCAATATGTTGAATGTAATATCTCCCCCTTTGAATTGCCTTAGTACAGCCAGAAAAATAAGTTAACCATAATTATATGTTTTTCTGTGCTATACATTTTACTGATTGATCTTAATGTCTTTTCATATGCCAGTGACACACAGCATATTTCTTTTTTTTTAACTTTTATTTAATGAATACAAATTTCCGAAGTACAGCTTATGGATTACAATGACTTTCCCCTCCTATAACTTCCCTCCCACCCGAAGCCTTCCCCTCTCCCACTCCCTCTCCCCTTCAATTCACATCAAGATTCATTTTCAATTCTCTTTATACACAGAAGATCAATTTAGCATATATTAAGTAAAGATTTCAGCAGTTTGCATCCACACAGAAACACGAAGTGTAAAATACTGTTTGAGTACTAGTTATAGCATTAAATCACAATGTACAGCAACATTTAGGACAGAGATCCCACATGAGAAGTAAGTGCACAGTGACTCCTGTTGTTGATATAACAAACTGACACTCTTGTTTATGGCGTCAGTAATCACCCTAGGCTCTTGTCATGAGTTGCCAAGGCTATGGAGGCCTCTTTTGAGTTCGCTGATTCTGATATTTCATAACATTTTTAAATGACATTGACATTCAATGATGATTTACACTAATGGGGTCTATACAATATTATAGGATACATTATAAAATTATTAAATCAAATTCACTTTTCTATCCATCAACTCGCATGCTTATCATTCTTTGTGATGAAATGTTTAACCTCAACTCTTAGTAATTTTGAAATATGCAGTGCATTATTACTAATGATAGTTGCAATGCTGTACAACAGATAACTTGAACTTACTCCCCATATCTAACTGATCCTTTCTGCCCTTGACCATTTGTCACATCTTCTTCCCTGCTCCAGGTTCTGGTAACTACTTCCCCATTCTCTACTTCTGCAAGTCCAGCTCTCTTAGATTCCACATTTAACTAAGGTGAGTATTTTTCTTTCTGCATCTGGTTTATTAGCACAATGTCCTCCATGTTTATCAAAATTGTTGCAAATGATATTTTTGCTTTTTTAAGGATAAATTGTATTCCAGTCTGTAATATGCCATGCTTTATTCATTCACCCATTGAAGAACACTTAGGTTGTTAGAATGTTTCAGTTTTAGATAATGCTGCAGTGAACAAGGGAGTTCAGATAGCTCTCCAACACAATGATTTCAAGTCCTTTGGATATGCACCCAGAATTGGGCTTGCATGAAAATATGGTAATTCTATTTTTAGTTTCTTGAGGAAATTTCATATCTTTTTATTTTATTATAATGGCTGTACTAATTTACAGTCCCAAGACATATATGAAGGTTACCCTTTTTGCACATCCTCACCAATATTTACCTTTCAACTTTTTTTTAAGATTTATTTATTTATTTGAAAGTCAGAGTTACACAGAGTCAGAGTTACACAGAGAGAGCAAGAGCAGAACCAGAGACAGAGAGAGACAGGTCTTCCATCTGATGGTTCACTCCCCAGTTGGCCACAATGGTCAGAGTTGCGCCGATCCGAAGCCAGGATCCAGGAGCTTCTTCCAGGTCTCCCATGTGGGTGCAGGGGCCTATGGACTTGGGCCAGCTTCTACTGCTTTCCTAGGCCATAGCAGAGAGCTGGATTGGAAGTGAAGCAGCCAGGACTCGAACCAGTGCCCATATGGGATGCTGGCGCTTCAGGCCAGGGCGATAACCTGCTGTGCCACAGCACTGGCCCCATCTTTCAAATTTTTAATAAGAGCCAACTGATCAGGTGTGACGTGATATTGTGGTTTAAAATATTTTAAAAATTTGAGATGGAGAGGCTGGCACTGTAGTACAGCAGATAAAGCCTCCACCTACAATGCCAGTACCACATATGGGCACTGCTTCGAGTCCTGACTGCGCCACATCTAGTCCATCTCCCTCCTAATGTGCCTGGAAAAGTAGTAGAAGATGGCACATGTAGTTGGGCCCCTGCACACATGTGGGAGACCCAGAAGAAGCTCCTGGCTTTAGCCTTGCACAATCCTGTCTGTTTGGGGCCATTTTGGGAGTGAATCAGTGAACCCCCACCTCTCTGTAACTCTGCTTTTCAAATAAATAAGTAAAATCTTTAAAACAAAACTTGAGAGGTAGAGAGGGGTGGGTTGATGAGAGTAGAGAGAGTGCCCTCCCTCACTCCCTCCATCCACTGGTCCACTCTGCAAATGCCTACATTGGTTGGGACCAGCCTGGAACCAGAGCTTGGATCTGGGAACACAACCCCCATCTCCCATGTGAGTGGCAGGAAACCAATTACTTGAGTTTCCTGCACTATACTCTAAAGTCTGCTTTGGTGGGATGACACAGTCAGGAGCCCAAGTCTGGAATCAAAACCAGACATTCCTTTTATTAGGCCAAATGCCTATTCCTGTCATTATAGTTTAAATCTACATTTTCATGGTGATCAGTGATATTGAACATTTAAAGTCTATATTTGTTGGCTGTTTGTATGTCTTCTTTTGAGATGTGTCTATTCATTTCCTTTGTGCATTTTATTTATTTTTTGTAATTGTTTGATTTGCTTATATATTTTGATATCAACACCTGATCAAATGTATGGATTGAAAATGCTTTCTCTAGAGTAATGAGTTGGAAGGTTTTTTACTCTAATCATTTATTTTCTGTACAGAAGCTGCTTAGCTTGTTGGAATCCCCATTTGTCTAATTTTGCTTTAGTTGCTTTTGATTTTGGCGATAAAATCATTATCTATTCCAATGTCATGGAGCTTTTCCTCTATGTTTCCTTCCAGTATTTCCAGTTTCAGGTCTTAAGTTTAAGACTTTAATCCATTTTGGTTGACTTTTTGTATATAGTGTGAGATAAGGGTCCAATTTCATTTTCTACATGTGCATATCCAATTTTCTCAGCACTGACTGTTGAAAGAACTGTCCTTTCTCCATTGTGTATTCTTGGCATCTGTGTTGAAAATCAATAGACCATAAATGTTTGTGTTTATTTTGAGGCTCTCTATCATGGTCTTTGGTCAAATTGTTTTTTGCCAGTATAGTCATCCCTTGTTATCTTCAGGGTATTTATTCCAGGACTGTATATGATACTAAAATGCACAGATGCTTAAAAGGTAAATATTTGCATTAAAAACTACATACATCCTCCTATAAACTTTAAATGATCTCTGGATTACATATAATACCTTAAAAATCAACTCTATGCATATATTTGTTATATTGTATTCTTTAGGTAATAATAAGCAAAAAAGTATCAATATTTAATACATCTATAATTTTTAAAACAATTTTATTCATTTTAATTTTACCTGGAAAGTGAGAGACAGAGAGAGAGAGAGAGAGATCTTATCTCCTGGTTCACTTCCCTCAGATGCTCACAACAGTTGGAGCTGAACCAGTTTATAGCCAGGAGAACAGAACCCAATCCAGGTCTCACACAAGAAAAGCAGGACTTCTGCTACTTGAGGTATTGACTGCTGTCCCTTCCCCTGCTCCAGGGTTCACAATAGCAGAAAGCTGGAATCAGAAGTGGAGTGGAGGCATGTACCAGGCATTCTGACATGGGATGGGTGTCCCAAGTGCCATCTCAATCATTGCACCAAACACCCACACCCCAACAACTGTGTATGTTTCTTGAATATTTCCAATCTGTGGTTTGCTAAAACTGTGGATATGGAACAGCTGATTCTAGCATGTTTTTCTGATTACCACTGCTTTATCATGTATTTTTAAATCAGATTATGTGATACTTCTAACTCTGTTCCTTTCTTTCAAGATTGGTTGAGCTATCTGGGGTCTTTTTTTTTTTTTTTCCATGTGATATTTAGGAGTCTATTTACATTTCTGTGAAGAATGAAAATGGAATTTTGACAGAGATTTCATTGAATTATAGGTAAATTTATGTCCTAGTGTCAAGCTAACAATATTAATTTTAAAGCCATATACATGACGCTTCTTATTACCTCCTGTTATTCCTTTTAACAAAGATGTAAAGTTTTCAGTGTACAAGACTTACACATCTTTATTAAATTCATACTAATCTATTTATCCCATTTGATGCTATTGTAAATGAAATTGTTTTGTTAATTCCTTTTTTGAAATTTTCATGTTAAAATGGAGAACATAATTATTTTGTATATTCTTACAATATGGATTAGAAGTAACCAGTGTAGACATCCTTATTTTTTTCTATAGCTTAAAGGGAAAACATTCAGTTGCTCCTAATTAGATATTATCTGAGGATGTTTTCTTTGATGCTCATTATGTGTTAAGAAAGTTATTTCTTTTCCCTTTATTACCATGACAGTGTATTTTTTAAATAAATTCCTTTTATATATCTGTTGATATAATTATGTGGTTTTGTACTTTATTCTATTGATACAGTGCTTCAAATTTATCAATTTTAGTTGTTAAACCAATATTATGCTTCTGAGATATATCTCACTTGATCATGTTATATAATTTCATACAACATGAAACTAAATTGGGTTCAATTTCCTGGTATCTTTGTTGAAGATTTTTATATCTATATTCCTAAGATCTTGATCTGTGTTTCTCTTCTTCTTATGTCTTTTGATAGTAGGGTATTATTGGCCCCTAAAAATAAGTAGAAAAAAATTCTCTCCTCAATTTATAGAAAAGTTTGTTAAGAATTGGTTCTGATTTTTCTTTAAAAGTTTTGGAAAATTTATCACTGAAGCTGAATGGTCCTTGGTTTTCCATTGTGGGAAGTTTTAAAAGAATTCATTTAGGCTCTTTTGTGTTTTAGATGTATTTACATTTTCTGGTTTTTTTGGGGGGGTGAATTTCGGTAGTTTGTGGATACTAGGAATTTGCTTCCTTCCTCGAAGCTATCTAATTTTTGGCATACTTTTGTTCACGGTAGTCTTCATAAACCCTTTTCTTAGTTCTCTCTCAGTGTGGTCCACGCCTATTCCTACTTCATTTCTGCTTGATCTATTTTGAAAGAGATTTGTTAATTTTATTGATCTTTTCAAAAATCAAACTGTACTGACATGCATTATTATTTTTACATCTCTTTTTCGTTCCACATCCTTTGGATTCTATTTGTTCTTCTTTTTCTAATTGCTTGAGGCAGAAATTTAACATGTTGATTGGAGAGTATTTTCCTTTTTTTTTTTTTTTTTTTTAATTTTTGACAGGCAGAGCGCACAGTGAGAGAGAGAGACAGAGAGAAAGGTCTTCCTTTGCCGTTGGTTCACCCTCTAATGGCCGCCACGGCCAGCGCGCTGCGGCCGTTGCACCGCGCTGATCCGAAGCCAGGAGCCAGGTGCTTTTCCTGGTCTCCCATGGGGTGCAGGGCACAAGCACTTGGGCCATCCTCCACTGCACTCCCTGGCCACAGCAGAGAGCTGGCCTGGAAGAGGGGCAACCGGGACAGAATCCGGCACCCCGACCGGGACTAGAACCTGGCGTGCCGGTGCCACAGACGGAGGATTAGCCTGTTGAGCCATGGCGCCAACAGAGTATTTTCTTTTTTAACAGAAGTGTTTACAGATAAAAATTTCCCTCTGAGCACTGCTTTACCTGCATTGCTAAATTTTGGGAAAGTGTGCTTCATTTTAATACATGTCAAAGCATTTTCTGGCTTCATGTGATTTTTTTCAACTTTTAGACAACATAGAAATGTGTTGTTTCATTCCAAATATTTGCAGATTCCCCAAATTTATTCCAATATTTGATCTTCAAATTAATTCCATGTGGTTATTGAATATAATTATATGATACCAGTCCTTTAAATGATGGTACAGGATAAGATCTGTTCTGAAGAATACATATATATGCTTGAGAACATGTAGTCTGCTATTGCTGTGGAGAATTTTCTACATATGTTTGGTAGATCTTGTTGCTTTATGTTCCTTTTAATTCTCATTAAATAATAATACTATATAATTTAATTCTCATTAGATAATAGTACTATTTATTACTGAAACTCAGATACTAAAATCAGCAACCACTATTCCGTAATTGTGTTTTCCATTTCAATTCTGATAGTTTGTGCTTCATGTATTTTGGGGGTTTTATTATTATGTGCATGTATGCTTTTTATATATTCCTGATGATCGATCATCATATTATTATCTTATTTCCCTCTTTGTCTCTTGTAACAGTATTTGTTTTAAAGATTTCCTTCTCTGATGTGGGCATGACTGTTAGAGCTTTTGTTTGGCGATAGTGTGCATACACATATTTGCCCATACTTTTTTCCTTCAATTTATTTGTACTTTAAAGTATGTCTCTTATAGACAGAGTAGAGCTGAATACTTTTTAAAAATTAATTTGATTATTTTCCCTATCTTTTTATTACTGTTTAATCCATTACCTTTAATTGAAATACTGATAAGATCAGGTTTAAATATGCCATGTGTCTATTTGCTTTCTCCGTGTCCTATGTCTCTATGTTCCTGCACTATAGCCTTCCTTTATATTAACAGATTTCTTTTCTGGAGTTTCATTTAGTTCCATTATTGCTTCATTTTTGTTCTTGCTGTTGGCTATTTTTTTCTGGTGATTTTCCAGTGGTTATAATTATCTCTTAACATAGAACTATCTACTTTGACACAGTAGTTAAAAAAAAAAAAGTCAAGCAAGCAAGAAATCTTGTCATTTGCAACAAAGTGGATGCAACTGGAAAATATTATACCTAGTGAAATAAGCCAGTTCCAAAAAGACAGATACCATATGTTCTCCTTGATCTGCAGTAATTAATAGAGTACCTAAAAGGTAATCTTTAGAAGTGAAATTGACACTTTGAGATGCAATGATTTTGAACAGCCCCTGTCCTGACTGTTGAAGAACAGTTTTTTTTTTTATGCTATTTGTTGAACTTTTATCTAGTCTAGGGTTAATCTTATGTATATAAAGTTAATTGAAAATAGATCTTTGTGAAGAAAAAGAAGAAGAATGGGAATTGGGGGGGAATGGAGTGGGAGTGCAGGCAGGAGGGAGGATGGGATAGGAAGAACCACAGTGTTCTTAAATTTGTACATATGAAATACATGAAGTTTGTATACCTTAAATAAAGGATTTCTAGGTTAAAAAAACTATCTAGTTGGATTTAATGCAAGCTTAATTTCAAGAGCATACAAATCTTTGCTTCATTGCATATCCATTCCCTAAATGATCCATTGTGTCATTACTTTCTTCAGATTACATATGCATATGGTTACAGAAAGAACAGGACTTGACTCTGCAGACTCTGCAGATGTTTAAAGCATTGCAATCTTCTGTTAACACTTGATGGATTAAGGGTAGAAATTTGATCTACTTCTGGCCTTGGGAAATGGGCCTGATGGAAGGTCTTAATGTCCTTAGCAACTTGCTCTCAGAAGGTAGTTCTTGTGGGTGGTTGATTAGGTCAGGTGGGCATGAGCATGCTTCCTGTGTCTCCCTCCTTCCTGGCTAGCCATGTGATCTGCACACAATCATCACTGGCAGCCTCCACTAGTCATCAGGTTAAGGGGCATGGGGCTGGCGCTGTGGCACAGCGGGTTAATGCCCTGGCCTGAAGTGCCGGCATCCCATATGGGTGGCAGTTTGAGACCTGGCTGCTCCACTTCCCATCCAGCTCTCTGCTGTGGCCTGGGAAAGCTGTGGAAGATGGCCAAAGTCCTTGGGCCTCTGCACCTGCATGGGAGACCTGGAAGAAGCTCCTGGCTTCTGGCTTCAGTTTAGTGCAGCTCCGGCTTGTTGCGACCAATTGGGAAGTGAACCATCGGATGGAAGACCTCTTTCTCTCTCTCTGCCTCTCTTCTCTCTGTGTAACTCTGACTTTCAAATAAATAAATAAATCTTTAAAAAAAAAAAAGATTCAGCTGATCCGGAACTGTAAATTGCAAACTTTAAGCTGAATTAAATCTTTTCCTTCCCAAGAAGCCTTTCTCAGGTATTTCAGCACAAGTAATCAAAAGTTAATGAATATACATATTAGAAGCACATGAACACAGTTTCATAATCCTTATTTAATGGAATTGTGTATCAAATAAAACAGTAAAATTATAACAATATATTTATACATGTTTATAATGACCTGTGTAGTTATGTTTACCTGCATTGTTTGGGTTTTGGTATGGATTTGAGTTACTTTCCAGTGTCCTTTCATTTCAGTGCCAAGAATCACGTTTCTTGTGGGAAATATCTGTTAGCAACTTATTCTCTAAGTTTTTGTTTAACTAAGAAAGTCTCCTTTTCTTGATTTGTGAAAGACAGCTTTGTTAGGTACTGAATTCTTTTTGGATGATCTTTTTGTTTTAGCATTTTTGAATATATCATTCCATTGTCTTCTGGTCTCTATTGTTTCTTAAGAAAAGTTGGCTGTTCATTTTTATTTAGAATGCATTGTATGTGAAGTCATTGTTCTCCTGCTACTCTTACGAATTTCTGACTTTGACATTCATAGTTTGACAGCTTTAAATTTTTATTATGTGTCTTGTTAAGCTTGAGGTTCTCAGGGCATCAGTAAGAAAACTGTTATCTTTCTCTTTTTGCTGTTTGGAGTTCTGTAGTTTTACAATTGACTGCAATTTCTCCTTGCAAGTTCGTATTTATTCACTCACAGAGAAAGGAATGGTTCCTTGGACATACTCAGGAGCTGGCAGCTCAGAAGTAATTGTGTCTTATGTGTGTGTGTGCAGCATGAGGGAAATGCAAGCACTGAAGTGCTCCCCAGTCTCCACACTTCTGAGTAATCATGCTCTGCCATTACCAAGTCATTCTGTGTTACTACATGTGTCAGAGTAATAAGCATCAGGGGATGCTCGGATTCTGTCTTTATGTGGATTTCTTTACATTTATCTTACTTGAAATGAAGGGGACATCTTAGGTATATAGATCAACACCTTTTGTCAAATATGAGGAGTTGTTTTTAATCAGGTTATTCTCTTTGTCATGAAGTTGGAGAAGAATTTAGATATTTTTTCAAATATTCGTTGCTGCCTATTTTCTCTCACCTATCTTTTTGGATTTACATTATATATCTGTTGGTATAACTTGATAGTATCCCACATCTCTCAGAGCCTCTGTTCAGTTTTATACCTTGTCTTTTTTTAAGATTTTATTTATTTATTTGAGAGGTAGAGTTAGAGACAGTGAGAGAGAGAGACAGAAAAAGAGAGAGAGAGGTCTTCCTTCCACTGGTTTGCTCCCTAAATGGTGTCAACAACCAGAGCTGTGCCAATCTGAAGCCAGGAGTCAGGAGCTTCTTCTGGATCTCCCACGTGGGTGCAGAGCACTTGGGCCATCTTCTACTGCTTTCCAAGACATAGCAGGGAGCTGAATTGGAAGAGGAGTAGCCAGGACTAGAACCTGCGCTCATATGGAATGCCAGCACTTCAGGCTAGGGTGTTAACCCAATGCACCACAGTGCCCCACCCCCCATTTTTTCTTTTTAATATTTCCTGGCTTGGCTGGGACTACGACAGTTGATCTCTTCAGATTTGCTAATGCTCTTTTCCAGCTCAAGTCTACTGTACAATTCTCTGGTATAGTTTTCAATTTAGTTACTGTGATTTTCTTTTTTTAAATGTTTATATATGTTTATCTATTTGAAAAGCAGAGAGACAGTGAGAGGATGATAAGTGAGAGAGAGACAAAAAGAGACATACAGAAAGAGGGATCATCCACTTTCTGTCTTTGCTGTTGACTTCTCAAATGCCCACAATGACCAGGGCTGAGCCAGGCTAAAGGTGGGATTCGGGAACTTTACCTGGGTCTCCCACATGGGTGATGGGAGTGCAAACATGTGACCCATATTCTGTTACCTCCCAGGATTCATTAGCAGGAAACCAGATCAGAAGCTGAGTAGTCAGACCTTTAACCAGCACTCTGATATGGGATGCAGTATCCCAGGCAGTGGCTTAGCTCACTCAAAACTCCCGGCTCTAGTTATTCTATCTGTCAGTTCTAAAATTTCTACCTAATTGTGTTTATATGTCTTTATTGATATCCCTTCTCATCAGTGGTATTAATCATTGTGATACCATGGCCTCACTGTTTAGACACGCTTTTCCTCAGTTATTTGAACCTAGCTTACTAGCTGATTTATGTTTATGTCCAGTGAGTCCAATATGTGTGTCCCTTCAGGGGTAGTTTCTGCAAAGTGCATTCCTTCTACTGTTTAAGTGAGACTTTTAAGTTTCTGTTAAATTTTGATAAACATGTAATATTTTGAATCATATAATTTGGTATTTCATTCACTCTCTCCTATGTTTACTGTAGTTTTTGTTACTATTTACTTAATTACTTTCCTCACCTAATATTCTAAGTCTGTAGAGTGTTGCCACTGGAATCTCTATCCGATTAACTTAGTGGTATGTTGGAAATTAGTAAGCAATTCCTTTAAATGATTTGACAAGGTAAATTTCATCCTTTACCAAAGGGCTCTTAATGTGGGTGAAGCCATACCTTCAATGCACAGGCTGTTTACAACTCTGCCTTACCTTTCACAGCCCGTGTGTGTATTCAGCCCACCCTCAGAAATCAGATCCTTCTCAGGTCTTTCTTGGACTTGCACACTTTGCTCATTCATGTGGATTTCCATAGGTACAGAAATATGTCAGAATTTTACACTGCTTCCTATGGAGATTTTTGTTCAAACCTTAACCCTATTTTTTAGGATTTACTTATTTATTTGAAAGGCAGAGTTACAGAGAGGCAGAGGCAGAGAGAGAAAGGAGTCTTCCATCTGCTGATTCACTCCCCTAGATAGTCTCAATAGCCAGAGCTGAGCCAATTCTAAGCCAGGAATTTCCTCTGCATCTCCCACGTGGGTATAGGGGCTCAAGGACTTGGGCCATCTTCTACTGCTTTCCCAGGCTACAGCAGAGAGCTGGATCACAAGTAGAGCAGCCGGGACTCGAACCAGCGCCCATATGGGATGCCTGCACTGCAGGTGGTGACTTTATCCACTATGCTGCAGCACCGGGCCCTTCAAACCTTTTTAGTTTTTGTTATGATCTTATTTGTTTCAACTGGTATTTTAGGCCTAAGCAAAGGCAAGAAGAAATAAATGCTTTTTTTTTTTGCCCAACAAACTCCCTGGGGATGGAAACTTTCTGATGTACTGAACTAAAAATAAGGTTAAATAAAACACTGACACATAAATTAGGCTTTCCATACAGTCATGTTACAGGTCTCATTGTGACAATATCGTGGTAAAGGCTTTTTTTTAAAAAAAAAAATAAAGTCCTGATCTAATGTTTGTAGGAGTTGTACAGTTCCTGATAATCCCTGCCACTGTAGTTCTGAGGTTACTGTTTCAAAGCCACCATAGAGTCTTAAAATTAGATTAATAACTAGTATCCATGGGGAGGAGAAGGGCCACAGATAAAGCACAAAAGCAAAATACTTCTTACTGAAGTAGAGCAGTTTTGTTGTTTTATTAAAAAAAAAGTCTGTCATTGCAGCAATTCTGTGGTTAATTTGAAGAGTGCTGAGAAAGATGATTTTGCTAACTTTTGACAGAATTTTCATTGATTTTATAAAAGGGGAGATTCACAGGGCTCACAATATAACAAGTATTTGGAAGGCCCTTCCCTCCATACAAATTGTTAAACTAGTAATTGAAAAGTGGATTCTAATTCTCATTTCACAGAGCATAACGCAAACTTTTGATGAGCAAGAACTAGAGGACTGTGCCTGAATGTGAAACTTACAATAAAGCAATGGTAACGAAGACTGTGTGGCATTGACATAAAAACAGGCAAACAAATTAATAAAACAGAATTAGACTTCGTCATATATGGACTAAGTTGTCAAGGTAATTCAGAAAGTATAGTCTTTTTAACAGTGGTTACCTATATACAAAAATAAAACAATAGAAAGCAAGTTTAATCTATACTTCATATTTCTGGGGGAAAAGTGGGGTAGACATTTGGCCTAGTGGGAAAGAAACCCCTTGGGATGCTTACATCCCATATTAGAGAGCGTGAGTTCAGGGCCCAGCTCTAATCTTAGTTCCAGATTCCCGCTGTACTCCTTGAGAGGCAATGGGCGATGAGTCAAGTAGTTGAGTCCCTGCTAGTAGCTCGGAGACTAGACCAAGTTCCGGAATCCAGGATTCCATAGGTTCAAGCATGGCTTTGCAGGAAATTGGAGGAATAAACCAGCAGAAGAATATTCACTCTACTCATAAATCAGTCTCTCCCAACCCCCCCATACCTGACCCCCTTGCTCCCAAATAAATAAATGAAAAGAAACTAAGGACAAAAATTATCATGGACCTAAATGTAAAACCTGAAACTATAAATAGGTTCTATGAAAAATATATAGGATAAAACTTTTGTGATCTGGGTGTAGGAAAAGATTTGTACATATGACGTCAAGAGCACAATCTAAGGAAGAGCGTGATATATTTAACTTCATGAAAATTAGAAGTTTTTGTTCTTGAAATATACTGGCAATATAATGAGAGAGTAAGAGGCAGACTGGAAGAAAATGTTTGCAACCATATATATATTTATATATGTATAGCCAAATATTATATATAATCAAATATATTTATATCTAAGGACTTACATGCACAATCTATAAAGAGTTCTCAAAACTAAATAACATCACAATGATACCATTCAATTGAAATTTGATTTAAAAATATATTTTGCTATTAAATTAAAATTATAATTGATACTCCTGCACACACATTACAAATGTTAAAAAAGAACTCCAGAATGTTTCATTTATTGACAAGCATTTATTGTAACTGGAATTCTCAAACACCTTGGCCAGAATATGAAATAACACAATCACTTAGGAAAACAGTCTGGCAGTTTGCTGAAAAAGTTAACCACGCACTTATGATATGATCATTCCATTCCTCTCCAATGTATTTATTCATGAGAAATGATGCCAAATGTCCATACATAGTCTTGCATATAAATATTCATAGCAGTTAGCTTTTAGTCGCCTTAAACTGGAAACCATTAAGTGTCCATCAACAAATGCATGGATACACTGTACCAGCACTCAGCAATCAAAACAAAGGAACTATTGACATATGTTACAAAGTGGATGAACTTAAAATGCTTATGTATAATGGAAGAATCAAAACCAAAACATTATATGCTATATGGGACTAATGATATTAAGTTCTAGAAAATACAAACTAATTTATATTGATGAAAAGCAAATAAATGCTTCTATGGCTATAAGGACAGTGCAAGGTAAAAGAGGGTAGAAGGAGGGAGGAAGAGGAATGATAAAAGGGCATGAGAAATTTTGGAAGTGACACATATATTCACTGTCTTACTGTGGTGATAATCCCGAGTATACATACATCAACACTTATTAATTTGTATGCTATTAATTGTACACAATTTGCATAATTTGTTATATGTCAATTCAACTTTTTAAATGTTGAAATAATTGCAATCATTTGGATAAATGAATTATGTTTTTTTGAGATAAATAATAAAACAGTATCCCTGGATTTTTAAAGAAGTGAACAATATCATTAATCATGGAAATGAAATTTGAAACCACAGTTAGTTAAAGGTGACACCAGAATTCCTGGAGTCATAGGAAAAGGAGTTCAATAGGCACTGTCTCCTGTGAAACTGGGGAGAGACCATGGGAAAAGCAAAACAGAAAAAATGATTGAAAAGAAATGAAACCATCTAATGGCTCTGGGTAGTCTTAAAGTCAGAGCAAATAAGGGTACAGAAGAAATGCTTTTCAAGAAAATCTACTGAATTTCAGTAAGAAAAATGAGAGCCTGTGACATTTAAGTCACAAACTGCTCCCTCTACGCCGCTGTGAACAGGGTTGGCTGAGTCTGGGCTTCTTCTTACCACAGCTCCTCGTCCAGAGCCACCCTGTTTTCCCAACAGAAGCAGGTCTCTTACGACAACTGCATCTTACAGAGACTAAATTATGAATGAAAGCAGCCTAGAAAGCAGTCATGAGCTTTGCACTTCCTCCACTCAGGCCCCGTTCATAGGACAGAAGTTCCAGTCTAGGCATGACAGGGGACTAACACTGGGATCTCAACAGCCCTTGCTCAAGACTGTTTCTAAGGTCTTCTCATGACTAGTGAGGTGAGACACAGAACCAGAGGTTACACCCCACTCCCAATGCTGTGCCTGCACAAACAGAAGTGACAGGAATGGGCAAGTCCCCGCCTTAGCTCTGAAGCAGTGGTTCAGAGATTTTGTCCAGGGAGAGAGACCAATCATAAGAAGAGAACCCTGAAGCTCTCCCAAAAGGAACTGTGCTTATGTGAAAAAGAGTTCAAGGATGTTTAAGCCTAAATCTACTCTCAAAAACAGCGACTACATTTGTGTTTAAAATATTTTTGCAGATTTATTTATTTATTTGTTTATTTGAAAGGCATGGTGTCAGAGAGAGAGAGGGAGAAAGAGAGAGAGAGAGAGAGAGAGAGAGAGGAAGAGGAAGAGGAAGAGGAAGAGGAAGAGGAAGAGAAAGAGAAAGAGAAAGGTTTTTTGTCTGCTCATTCACTCCCCAAATGGCTGCAAGAGCTGGGGCTGGGCCAAAATTTGGATGGCAGGGACTCAAGTACTTGAGCCACCACCTGTTGCTTTTCCAAGTGCATTAGCAGGGGGCCAGGTAAGCATCCGAGTAGCAGGGACTCAGAAGGGTCCTGTGATATGGAATGCAGGTGTCTGAGGCTCCACCACTTCTTCACACACTTACTCCTGCTGTGAAACTGCTTAAAGGGGACTGGTAACTCCTTGAGAGCCACAAGTAACCACAGGCCAGCTAGTCTAACCGTGAGAACCCAGGGTAGAGAAGACAAAGAACGTTCCTCCTAGTGTGAGACATACCTCAAAGACTGGACTCAAAAATTACTCCCACAACAGAGGACAAATTGATTAGGTCAGGTCATGGAGAAATTTATGCCGCAGGCACTGTTAGAAAGGACACAGCAATCAGTCGGAGAGCAGTGACAACTGAGAACCGGATGCGAAAGTTGTAGAGGTAGATAGTTTCATCAAGAGGCAGGCGAAAGAGACAACAGAGCTCTGGAAAGAGCCATGGTCATGCCAGGTGGCCTGCATGTATGTCTGAGACTAATCCCTTTGAAGAGTGATACCACAGGCTTCTCTCTGCAGGATAAATAGGCATTACTAAGGTAGTATAACCATGTCACTAAATATATAAAAACAAAATACCAAAAACAAATTAAAGGATTTATTGTACCCAGAACTGCTACAATCTGTTCTCTAAAGTGTCCAGATTTCAATAAGAACTTACAAGACATGCAAAGAAACAAGGAAGTGCAACTATAAGCAGAAAATGCAAAGAGGCAATAGAAATCAACCATTAAAGAGCTCAGACATTGTACTTAACAGACAAAAAATCCTTTAAGGCAGGCATTATAAATATATATATATATATATAAATATAAATAAAGATAATTGTGTTTAGAGAAGCAAAGAAATGTGAGGACAATTCTCATAAAATAGAGCACATCAATCAAGAGAGAAAAATATTTTAAATGTGATTATAAAAGAAAAATATACAGTTCAAAAACTGCAGTAAAGAATTCACTAAAGGGGACCAAGTGTAGCTTTATATTGGTAGAAGGAAAACTAGGGGACAATTAAAAAGGTTGGGAAATTTCATACTTGAATATATGAGAGAAAAAGACATGAGAAGCAAAGAACAGAGTCTCAGAAAAATGTGTACATCAATAAGCATCCCAGCATATGTGTGTTGACGGTATCAAAAGTAGAAGAGTGTACAGTGATCTGCCCTCAAGGAGACCCAACAGGCCAGTCCACTGCAGTGGCTTTCAATGTGGTAAGCCTGGGCTTCAGCAGAAGTCAGCTTGTGAAGAGCCCTGGCAGCTCTGCCAAGAGTTGGATCACTGGAAATGGACCTGCCCTGGAGTCGAAGGATGCCCAGGTCAGAGCCACAGATCTCATTGGCTCTAAGCTGAAAAGCCCTTCACTCAGCCCAACTTCCAAAGTGACCCCTGCAGCTGAGGGGATGGTCAAGTAGGGTCAGCAACATTGCAGGCAGAACTGTAAATTTCTTGTTAGAGATGCCCCCTGCCTTTACCTAGCCAGCTCTCCTCCCAGGCCAGCCAAGTAATGAAAGTCAACAGAGTGCCTTCCCCTAGGAGGTTCACACCTCCCTTAGGATGGACCCCACGTGAAGAGATAGATAGGTCTGGGCCTCTGAATTTACAAGGCCTAAAGCCCAACAGATTATTATCAAGCCCCTTCTGTCAGGTTCTATTTGCCTCTCAATCAGAAAACTTACTTGTAGCTTAGACAGCACCTTTCTTAGCTCCTCTAATAATGACTCTGTCCTTTGTTCTAGGCCCTGTCTAGCGTACTTGGGCCTCATTCCTTTGTAATCATAACCTCTACTCTACCACCAATGGCTCTACTCCCAACCTGTGTGTACTGATGGTCCTCTTCCCCACTTAATGCTGTATAATTGTTCAAACCTGGTTAATGCCACTCTTAGGATCATTGGTTACTATCCTCACTCTGTCTTTCATGACCTTGTCTAAATATGATCAGAGTCGGTAAACTTGAAAGGCTTCCATAGCCTTGGCAACTCATGACGACAGCCTAGGGTGGTTACTGGCACCAT
The DNA here is from genome assembly GCF_033115175.1 of Lepus europaeus. Classification (NCBI taxonomy): domain Eukaryota; kingdom Metazoa; phylum Chordata; class Mammalia; order Lagomorpha; family Leporidae; genus Lepus; species Lepus europaeus. Next base: position 74,556,976 of record NC_084828.1, on the reverse strand, counting down.
AAACTAGAGTGTCAATTTGTTGGGTCAACAACAGGAGCCACTGTGCACTTGCTCCTCATGTGGGATCTCTGTCCTTAATGTGCTGTACATTGTGATTTAATGCTATAACTAGTACTCCAACAGTATGTTTCACTTTGTGTTTCTATGTGGGTGCAAACTGTTGAAATCTTTATACTAAATTGATCTTCTGTATATAAAGAGAATTGAAAATGAATCTTGCTGCAAATGGAAGGGGAGAGGGAGCGGGAGAGGGGAGGGTTGCAGGTGGGAGGGAAGTTATGGGAGGGGGAAGCCATTGTAATCCATAAGCTGTACACTGGAAATTTATATTCATTAAATAAAAGTTAAAAAAAATATAAAAAAAAGAAAAAAAAAAAGAAAAGTAGAAGAGAAAGGAGGAGAAAACCTGTTTGACATGGGGCCTCCATTGTGGCGTAGAGTTCAGCCATGGCCTACAATGCCTACATCCCATATGAGCACTTATTTGAGTCCATGTGAATGCGCCTGGGAAAGCAGTGGAAGTTGGCCCAAGTGCTTGGACCCCTGATCCTTACATGGGAGACCCTGATGGAGTTCCAGGCTCCTGGCTTCAGACTGGTCCAGCTGTATTTGTTGGGGCCATTTCAGAAGTGAACCAAGATATGGAAGATTTCTCTCCCTGTCTCTCCCTCTCTCTATACTCTGCCTTTCAAATACATGTTTGTTTGTTTCTTTAACTATTTAAAGAGCAATATCTGAAAATGTCCAAAATGTGGTGATAAATATTAATTTAACAATCCCAGAATGCAACACACTCTGAGTGGGATAAAGCAGAGATTCACATGCAGATCATGCAGACACTTTATAGAAAAGTGTTGAAAGACAATGACAAAATGAAGATTTTGAAAGAGACAACGTGTTATGCACAGGAGAACTCTAAAAGGATGACCCAATTTCTCATCCAAATCAAAGAGGAGGTCAGTGAGATGACATATTCAAAGTACTAAAGGTGAAAAGTCAAGCCGGCGCCGTGGCTCAACAGGCTAATCCTCCGCCTTGCGGCGCTGGCACATCGGGTTCTAGTTCCGTTTGGGGTGCCGGATTCTGTCCCGGCTGCCCCTCTTCCAGGCCAGCTCTCTGCTGTGGCCCGGGAGTGCAGTGGAGGATGGCCCAAGTGCTTGGGCCCTGCACCTCATGGGAGACCAGGAGAAGCACCTGGCTCCTGCCTTCGGATCAGTGCAGCGTGCCGGCTGCAGCAGCCATTAGAGGGTGAACCAACGGCAAAAGGAAGACCTTTCTCTCTCTCTCTCTCACTGTCCACTCTGCCTGTCAAAAATAAAAGAGCAAAAAAAAAAAAATTTTGAAAAGTCAACCGAAAAACGCTTAGCAAAGAATCTCATAACCAGAAAAAGTCTTTCAAAAATTAAGATAAAATGAAAGTATTTTCAGATAAAGAAAAACTGAAAGCATTATCAGATTCATCATATAAGACATACAAAAGACAGTTAGGTTGAAGGCAGGTGACTCTAGGTTATAATTTGAATTCGATAAGAATAATTATTTGATTATATAACACTATAACTGTATATTTGTTTTGTATACTTGAGAGAGAGAGTCAGTGAGAACTGTTATCTGCTGATTAACTCCTCAAGTGCCTGCAATGATCAGGGCTGGGCCAGCACTAGAGCCATGATCAGAAACCAGGAAGCCAAGAAGCTGATGGAAGGGATCCAACCATTAGAGCCATCATCTGCTGCCTCCCAGGGTTTGCACTGGCAGGAAGCTAGAATCAGGAGCCAGAGCTGTGAACCAAACCCAGAAACTTGATATGGGATGCAGCCATAATTAAAATATATATATATTTTTTTATTTTAAAAGTCAGAGATACAGAATGATGGGGAAAGAGAGAGAGAGAAACAGAGAGAGAGAGAGGGAGAGAGAAATTAGAGTTTGATCTTCCATCCACTAGTTCACTTCTCAAATGGCCACAATGATCAGCACTGGGGCACTGGGCCAGGCTGAAGCCAGGAGCCAGGACCTACAGCCAAGTCTCCAGAGCAGATGACAGGGTCCCAAATACCTGGGCCTTCTTCTCTTACTTTTCCTGGGACATTAGCTGAGAATTGGATCAGGACACAAAAGAGATACTGTTGTCGTAGGGAGGCTTTATCTACTATGCCACAACACTGGCCTGAGTGCAACCATCTTAACCAGGAAAATGCCTACCACCATAAATAAATATTTTACCATTTTAAAATAGTTTAACAAGACAGTTTCTTCATATCAGATGATATCCCAAATCCAAAGGAAAAAAATGAAGAAAATCAGAAATTATGAATAAAAGAGTCAATATCATTAACACTACAAATATATACATTCACACAATACCTAGTTGGCTCTCTGTATCTGTGACATCTGCATCTGAAGATTCAACCAACTGTGAATCAAAAATATTTTCAAAAAATTGCATCTGTATAGATTTGTTCTTGTCATTTCATAACCTGCATGACAGCAGCTGACATGGTGTTTACACTGTATTAGGTATTATAAGTAATCTAGAGTGACTTAAAGTTTACAGGATGATGTGGGCAGATTACATACAAACACTGCAAGCACCCAGAGTTCCTGGTATTCCTGGGAGAGGCGTGTGTCTTAGAGCCATTTTTCCAATGAAGGACAATGGTAAACTAATTTTTGAGACTACAACATATAGAAATTATAATGTATTCTACCAGAACATCAAAGGAGCTACACTGGATTAAATGAATACAACCAGATGGTATCTCAAATCCATAGGAAAAAAAGTGGAGAGACTCATAAATGACAAGTAAGAAGGTTAGCATAATTAACACTATAAATCTATATGGCTCTCCTTTCATCTGTGTTTCTTTAAATACAAAGGTTTGTAAAGTAATAATTAGAAAAAAGTATCAATGATATATGGATGTAGTATGAATAATTATAGCACAAAAGAGAAAAAGAAGGAATATAACTGTGTAAAATCATTCTTTTTATAATAATAAATCAAAGAAATTAAAAGTGTTTCTAAGTGAGTTACTAAATTAGTTCGTACATGAAGCTTATTGGAAATAATTAGTTTTATTTAAATTATTATAGATTGTGTCTATATATAGATAAAGCTACATTCTTAATTCATTGTTACAAAAGGAACTAAATAAGAAAGGTAGAAATAGATTCCTGGGTTCTCTCTGCTTGGAAGGTTACTGAAATTATAATTAATTTCTTTTCTAAGGAAGACATTTGTATGTGTTTCCTTGAGGAAGACCTAATATCAGAGTCTGAAGGAAGAGAGCTATTTCTCCTTCTTTCTTCCTTTTCTAGAATTTACAAATTCTATCAACTGGCTGAAAGAGGATGAAACATTCGGAAACAGCTTTCCATCAGGCACAAAGCTGGAGAAACTTTCACTTTAAGCAGGGCTCACAAGGCATGGTTTGCAGCAGATTGCTGCAAATGCTTTAGACTCAAAATCAAATAAGTGAGTAAATAGGTCCCTGAATTTCAGTTCGAAGGTAAATACATGACTTCCTTAAAACAAGATGAGTGTAGGTCCAAGAGATCAGAGTTGGTTTAGAAAAATACATATGGTATTTCAGAATTTGTTTGCTCTAAAATATTTCTCCAAAAGCATTGTCTGTTTTAAGGTTTGTTAAACATCTCCCAAGTTTGACTATTTTTATAGAGGAAGCTATATTTGAAGCTTAAAGGTATTGACAAGCTATGACCATAAATACTTTAGTATTTGTGTAATGTCTGGAGAGAAACTGTTCTTAATGAAAACTGCAATATAGAACGCGCTGCTTCCTAGTAATAGGATGAGAAAATAGCAGGTAAGGGTTTAGAAAGTCAAATTACCATCTTGACCATTGACATTGAAGCACCAGGTACAGACAATGTACCTTCCTTTTTCTAGACTTTATGATGTTTTCAATTTTTCTACTTGTACCTTTATTTTGATATCATTTCTTAAAATGTTTCTAAGATCTCTACTTTCCAATATTAGAGTAAATCCCTGATTTAATGATGAATTGACTTACTTTAAAAAAAAGTTGTATTTATTTATTTGAAAGGTGGAGTTACAGAGAATGAGTGAGGCAGAGGTAGAGAGAGAGAGAGAAGTCTTCCATCTGCTGGTTCACTCGTGAAATGGCCACAACGGCCAGGGCTATGCCAGACTGGAGCCAGGAGCTTCTTCCAGGTCTCCCACATTGGTGCAGGGACCCAAGAACTTACATCATCCTCCACTGCTTTCCCAGGCACATTAGCAGGGAGCTGGATTAGAAGTGCAGCAGCCAGGACTTGAACCAGTGCACATATATGATGCCAGCCCTGCAGACGGCAGCTCAATGTGCTATGCCACAGTGCCAGCCCCATTGTTTTTATTTTAATAAGCTATGAAAGCAATATGTATTCAGAATAAATTGTACTTCAAATTTTGAATTTTCATCTTTTTCTTGATTATTGTTAGGTAGTAGCATACTTCCTCAATGTTTAGTTATGACAGCTAGCTTTAGCTCCCAATGAGATATCAACAAGTAAACAACTGATTCTCTGCATTTTAGTTTGTTGCCAGTGTTTTTTGGAAATAGGAATTTTATGGAGAGATATTAGATACACAACATTTTATTGCAAAATTGGCTTTGTGTTAGGTAATGTAGCCTAATGTGAATGTTCTGAGCAAGTTGTAAGTAGGCTTAGTCTAAGCTATTATGTTCAGTAGGTTTAATGTATTAAATGTAATTTAAAGTTATGCTATTTTCAGGTTATGATGAATTTTGGGGAGTATAACCTTGTCACTAGTAAAAAGGAAAATTTTATTTTCATATTATCATTATTTAGATTTTGCTGTACCTGAGATGATGGCTGAATCCAAATGAGAATGAAGTTAAATTGTACCAGGATGGTTATAGTAGAATGGAGCTAAAAGATGGTGGAGATTTTGGCCTTTACTTATGCACAATACCATGGTTAGCCTCTTCTTTTTAGTCACAGAGTTTCAGTAATGAAAACTTATATTCTTGCTATGTTTAAGAGTTTGCTTAATAATACAAACTGACTTTGAATTAGATTTTTGTTCACCTTTCCTATCTGTTTTCTGAGTTTCATAAACTTCAGAGATGATGTTTTCTTTGGATTTCAGTCATTCCACATGAGCTGACAACTTCAGCCCTCAAAATAGAAGCATAAAGTTTTCAGGAAGGTGTTTTCCAGTTGCATTAGACCAAATATTAGGATTGGCATCATTAGTAGCTTACCGCCTACTTAGGAGTCAGCCAGCAGTAAGCGAAAAAAGGCTGCAGATACAGAGCAACAGTCGCCAATATGAGTTACCCATTCGAAGACATTTTGACTTTAAATTATGATTCGTTTTCCTCTCCTCATGCCACAGGGCAGTAAGACTGGCATTCTTCTCTCGTTCTCGCCAGATAGGAGAGAATCTTTCACAGTAAGATACATACACGTTTCACTAATGCCCATGGAATGAAAATGGAATTGGAAGATAATATCACAATGCGGTATTATATGAAGAGGCTCGGATCTGGAATTAGATACTGCCTTAAAAGAGAAAGAGAACCAGAGGCCCTGAAAATGCTGGGTTTTATTCCTGGCTTTAGGACTTATGATCCATAATTCTAGCAAGTTCTTAGTGTTTTAGTCCTGTTTATTCAGCATTTTAATGGTGATAATACTGACCTCACATGGTTACTTTGAGGAATATATGAGATAAATGTATATGAAAGCCTAACCAAGTAGATATTTCACACGTTCGCTAATAGTTTCTTTTTAAAAACAATTATGTACAACTTGTTAGCACTATGACCTTGGAAAATTATTGTAACATGACAGGGATTTAGTTTCTTCTCTATAAACTTGAGGTATTATTTTTAGAATACTCTGAAAACTCTTAATAAAATAACATTTTGTGTATATTCTCTAAAATAATACAACCGCTGAGATAACTATAGAAGTATCCAAATGTAGCATCATAATTAGAATAAAGATGATAACTAATATTTATTTAGTGCTTATTTATGATTTTTGTGCTACTGTAAATCTTTAAGCATTTTGATTCGTTTAATTCTTTTTTTAACTTTTATTTAATGAATATAAATTTCCAATGTACAACTTATGGATTACAATGGCTTCCCCCTCCCATAACTTCCCTCCCATCCGCAACCCTCCCATCTCCCGCTCCCTCTCCCCTTCCATTCACATCAAGATCCATTTTCAATTCTCTTTATATACAGAAGATCAATTTAGTATATATTAAGTAAAGAATTCAACAGTTTGCACCAACATAGAAACACAAAGTGAAACATACTGTTTGAGTACTAAATATAGCATTAAATCAAAATGTATAGCACATTAAGGACAGAGATCCCACATGAGGAGCAAGTGCACAGTGACTCCTGTTGTTGACCCAACAAATTGACACTCTAGTTCATGGCGCCAGTAACCACCCTAGGCTGTCGTCATGAGTTGCCAAGGCTATGGAAGCCTTCCAAGTTCGTTGACTCTGATCATATTTAGACAAGGTCATAAAAGACAGGGTGAGGATAGTAACCAATGATCCTAAGAGTGGCATTTACCAGGTTTGAACAATTATACAGCATTAAGTGGGGAAGAGGACCATCAGTACACACAGGTTGGGAGTAGAGCCATTGGTGGTAGAGTAGAGGTTATGATTACGAAGGAATGAGGCCCAAGTACGCTAGACAGGGTCTAGAACAAAGGACAGAGTCATTATTAGAGGAGCTAAGAAAGGTGCTGTCTAAGCTACAATTAAGTTTTCTGATTGAGAGGCAAATAGAACCTGACAGAAGGGGCTTGATAATAATCTGGTGGGCTTTAGGCCTTGTAAGTTAAGAGGCCCAGACCTATCTATCTCTTCACATGGGGTACATCCTAAGGGAGGTGTGAACTTCCTGGGGGAAGGCACCCTGTTGACTTTCATTACTTGGCTGGCCTGGGAGGAGAGCTGGCCAGGTAAAGGCAGGGGGCATCTCTAACAAGAAATTGACAGTTCTGCCTGCAATGTTGCTGACCCTACTTGGCCGTCCCCTCAGCTGCAGTGGTCACTTTGGAAGTTGGGCTGAGTGAAGGGCTTTTCAGCTTAGAGCCAAGAAGATCTGTGGCTCTGACCTGGGCATCCTTCGACTCCAGGGCAGGTCCATTTCCAGTGATCCAACTCTTGGCAGAGCTGCCAGGGCTCTTCACAAGCTGACTTCTGCTGAAGCCCAGGCTTACCACATTGAAAGCCACTGCAGTGGACTGACCTGTTGGGTCTCCTTGAGGGCAGATCACTGTACAGATCAGCCATTAATAGGCCTGCCACCCATTGCTTCTGATGCCTAGCTTTCTTTTCCCCTGGTTTTTGTTAAAGCAGACCAGAGGATGCAAGTCAAGGGAGTGCCCAAGTCCCATCTCTAATCTTCGGTGGCCTGAACTACAAGTCTATAGTCACAGTCATGTTCCGTAGTAGTTTTTCTAAGGTAGACAATGCCCATGAGGAAAATTATATTCTCACTTTAAAACTTTCTTTCCCTTTGGTCTGAAAGGGAGGTTTTTTCTACTTACTGTTTACTTCGCCATCAGATTATAATCGCCATGAGATTATAATTTAAACACTTATTTTGGCTATGCTATTACAGAAAAATGTTAGCCACCTCTTTTATAAGGTCTAAAGAATAAATTGTGCATCCTACAGATTCCTTCATAATAGAATTAGTTTCCTACCTTGAAGAGAATAGAGAAATGAAAGAACAAGTTGGGCTTAGAATAGAGAAATGAGGGAGCAAGTCCATAGTTGCTGACAATAGCAATATCACATGAATACTTAGCAAACAGTTTCAACCATTAGATAACACCTTAAGAAAACATTTACCAGAAGGTCCAATGCCTTCTATAAATTTTAAGAATCATGTATTTGGAAACACCTCCTAAATATCTAACATGGTGTAGTTTGTTTAACCAGTAAACTTAAGCACTCACATATAAAATGTTTTTAGTTTCTTTCTACCAACAAGTATAAAACATATGATACAGAGATTCAGTCACTCGAATTAAAATGTATCTTTGATTAATTTTATCAGTTTAAATTTATGGACAATCTTATCTATAAGCCAATTAAAATAAAATTCTTAATAAAATTTTCCCATGTAGACATATAATATGTACACACATATAACATAACATAATAGACCAATATAGCAATTTTAATAATAGCTTTTAAAATCTTTAACGCTTTTTTGTAAATTGTCAATTGATTTGAATTGCTTTTTGTTTTTAGTAACCTCAGTTAACCATACTTTCTCTCAGTTGGTACTGTTAATACATTATTGGCTTCATCTGTTTACAGAGCCATCCCAAAGTACTGAATACAATAGAAGTGGCTGGAAAAAGTCCATAGGAACCTAGAGGAGGACAGCTAAACACAGAACCAACAACGCTTTAGTTTTATGAGCAGCAAATCATATCTAACTGTGGATGACAAAAGACTTTAAGTCGCCATGTTTAAAATTATAAACTCATCAACCAACAAGAGGCACTTGCTTACTTCACAGTATTTTTGAAAGCACCTGTAGGATTTTACAAGTATTTAACCCTTTAGGCCTCTGGGACTTTCTCATTAAGATAATTATCATGTCTAGTAACACAAGATCATTAGACTTTTTAATTCTAAAACATTTGTATTAATAGCATTTTCCATTATAGAAACTTAAAAGTTAGTACCAGGTCACATCTTGACAGTACTTCTACTATAATCCAAATAGCCTGATTAGTTGGTGTCTCTAAAAGATGAAAGCATAGGTCCTTCAATTTTTTCAGTTGGCCCAAACTGGAAAAACCAAAGTCCAAGATTTACTGGAAAGTTTAGAGTCCGGATTGTTTGAAACTTTGATTTTTTGAATGCCTGTCAAGAACGCCAAGAAGGCTCAAAATCCAAAATATCTGGTTGAAATAAGATTCCTTAAAATCATGACATAATATAGACCAAATTTGATCATTGTTACAAGGTGATTTTTCAAATCTTTGAAAATAAGCACATATTTAAATAACCCATAGCTCTTAATAAAAATTCAGCTGTTTTTGAACAATTAGAATTTAACAGACATCAAGAGAACATAATAGATTACTTTAACACATTGCTTTAACAGAGCATCAGAGTTTAATTCTATGTCAAAGAGAAATTGAGCTTCCTGTGATCTTTTGCTGTGAGGTTTCCTTCCTTTACCTTCTTTCATATTGATGACCATGTTTCTGTGTTGCTGTGTGTAACACATCTTTAAGCATCTTTTGCAGGGCAGGATGAGTGGCAACAAATTCTTTCAATTTCTGTTTGCTATGAAAGGTCTTAATTTCACCTTCATTCACAAATGAGAGCTTTGCAGGATATAATATTCTGGGCTGGCAGTTTTTCTCTCTTAGTACCTGGGCTATGTCTTGCCATTCCATTCTAGCCTTCTGATGAGAAGTCTGCTGTGAGTCTAATTGGAGATCCTCTGAGAGTAATCTGACGTTTCTCTCTTGCGCATTTTAGAATCATTTCTTTATGTTTCACTGTGGTGAGTTTGATTACAACATGCCATGGTGAGGATCTCTTTTGGTCATGTTTACTAGGGGTTCTATGAGTTTCCTGTACTAGGATGTGTCTGTCCTTCTCCAGTCCCGGGAAGTTCTCTGCAATTATCTCACTAAAAAGGCCTTCTAATCCCTTCTCTCTCTCCATGCCTTCAGGAACTCCTAGAACCCGAATGTTGGGTTTTTTAATAGTATCCTGTAGATTCCCAACAATATGTTTTAGATTTCTAATTTCCTCTTCTTTTCTTTGGTTTGCCTGTTTCCTTTCCTGTTCTCTGTCTTCTAAGTCCGATATTCTCTCTTCTGCTTCGCCCATTCTGTTTTTAAGGCTCTCTAATGTGTTTGTGATTTGATCTATTGAATTCTTCATTTCATTATGATTTCTCATCACTATCACAGTTTCTTGTTCTACTAGTTGTTTCATTTCATTTTGATTCCTCCTTAATATTTCATTTTCATGAGAGAGATTTTCTATCTTGTCCATTAAGGATTTCTGTAGTTCAAGAATGATTTTGAGAACTTCTTAATGTTCTTATCAATTTTTTGAGATCCGCTTCTTGCATTTCTTCTATCTCATCATCTTCATAATCTTGAATTGGGGTGTCTTTTTCATTTGGGGGGCATCATAATGTCTTCCTTGTTCTTGTTACCTCGGTTTTTGCATTTGTTTGGCATATTGGAGATATTCTTTGGTTTCTTCACTGTAGTGTTTTTTCTTTTTATACTATGACTCTAGATTAAGTGGACTGTCTGCTTTCGATGGAGCTTTAGAGGCTTGAGATGGGTGTGGCCTGAGAGCTCTGTTTGGTTCCTCAGTGTTGAGGGTGTGCCAAAGGTGACACTCCCAGGTTAGGCGTGGTAAATCTCTCTTTTTTTTTCTTTCTTTTTTTTTTTTTTTTGATTCAGAAGGGAAGTAATTCCACACAGCTGAACGTAATTGGAGGTAGTTAGCAGGCAAATGATATACCCACAGGAGCCAGAGATTGGAAGCTCTTTCCCAAGGACCACACAGGGAATCTCTGCTGCCCTCAGTGTGGGCTCCAATTCTCCTGCAGTCTCTCACTGGGTTGCCAAGGCTAGCCTTCTTCACAGTCTCAGTTTACCAACACCACACATTCATTAGGTCCTAATCTCCTGTTATTTCACCCTCCCCCCCCACCCAGAGTCAGGTTTTTCTGCTAGGCTCAGGGCCGGTGTAGTCCTGACTGAGGACGCCCTGCTTATGACATATGTCCAAAATGGCATCTGCTCTTTGTCTTGCTCGCCTTTGAGAGGTGGGCGGAGAGAGAGAAACTCGTGTCCATATCGGTCACTTTTTTTTTTCCTCTCTCTTCTAGTTAGCCTGGTGATCTTTTCCCCATGGGGTTTCAAGCCTCGTTCCCTCTAGTCTCCTCTTTCTGCTTGCCTGCTGGTGTCTCGGGCTATTGAAGTTTGGCTCACCTCGCATTCCAGCGCTGGTGTGTTGAGTCTGCCGCTGGTGTCCTGAACTTGGGCTCCCACGCTCTCCACGCAGGTCCACTGTGAATCACTAGTTCCGGAAGAGTTTCCTCTGCTGTTTCTTCCCCTACTCTTCCTTGAACCTGCAGTATCTCCACTTTTATTAAACTGTCTCTTCCCGGACTATCAGTGTGCTCCCTTCCTATTCTGCCATCTTGCCACTTCTCTCTCATTTAATTCTTGACAAAAAAACTGTAAGCTTAGTGACTTCAAAATTTACCTACCTATAAAAGAGATATTAATGCTATCTCAATTTTACATATTGGCAAGTTAAGTCACAGAAAGATATCACAACTATAAATAGTGGGACTCAGGAGTGCATACAAGGAGCTATTTCTAAGCCCAGGTATTCCATCTGGTTACCTGAGAGTATCCTTTGATAATGTAGTGAAGACAGAAAAAAGTTGGTTTCAACTTTAAAGAGTGGGAAAAATGGGTGAAAGATAAAATATACACTGTCAAATATATACATGACTAAAAAGAAAGCAATACACCAACAAAATAAGAGAGGGAAAAAGAAAAGCAGAATTTTTATGCTCTAAATTTATAGTGCAAGTAAGAGGAATGACATATACTACTGTCTTACTATCTGTCAGAGAATATGAGCTGATAGCACTTGAAGCAATTAGAAAGAGAACAAAATCCCATTGTAAGTACAGTTCTAGATACACTTATGTGAGATACAAGGCAATTTAAATGCTTTCGTCCAATCTTAATTTATTTGAAGATTCCATTTGTAAAAATCTAAAAGGAAAGTTACTCTGCTAGAACTCCCAAGAAAAAGTTCCCGACATTGTTCCTAACTGAAAGTGAGGTCCTGGTAATGGGAGCAGAGGAGACCACTGTTTTTGCAGACATCCCTAGGTCTCTGCTGAGCCGCAGAATGGGGACTGAGACCATCAAAATCAAGTATGATTGATGAGGCTTTCAAAAAGTGAAATAAGATGATCTAATCTTTCTTTTCTCCCCCTCTTTGTGTCAGTTAGCATCTTCTTTTCTTGTTTCCTTTCTCCAGCTTTTGCTTTAAATGTTCAGTTAAATGAAGGCCAGGTCAGTACCTGAGTTATGTGTACTAGTGTGCTTCAAAGTGGGATCCACATTGTAAAAGTCATCTACACTGCTCGCTAAAATGTTGATTCTTTTTCCTACTGCAAGGTCTCCTGATCACCTAAAGTTGTGATGGCAACACCTGAGAATCAGCATCATGATTGCCCGGGATTCTTACTAACAACAAATCCAAGAACTACTCTGAGTCTAGTTGGAAATCAAATCCCTAACATTCACTGAATCAGCTTAGATACATCAGTATTATACTGTTATTATGGGGGTTAATTGACTGATGGCCAAAGATTGAGGAGTAAAGGGAAAATATTTAAGTCAGATCATTTCATTCCGAAGTAGCCATTTCCATGAGGAGCATGTTACAAGCCTTTACACCGCTGGTAGATGAAGTGAGTCACAAGCTGACAGACCCAGTGGGCTTAGTCTGAGTCTCAGGAATCCATATTCCTGTCTGTGGGAGCATTTCTCCAGTTCTCAGCCTGCTGACTAGATTGCATCTCTGAGTTTCCCTCGCATTCTCGGTAATTTTAAACTATTCCTTAGTTCAAAGTGCAATGGCCTAAGCTCACTGAAATCAAGAGCCTTTTCCTTAATTGATTCTTAAGAGTGTGCCCATCACCTTTTGTGAGAACCATGTAAGACCCTGCTGTAATCATCAGTGTAATCATATAGGTGCTTGGAGAAAACACAGGAAGTGAGAGCAGTATAGCAGGTGTTAACCATGTCTTACACAGTATTCTAAACACTCACATGGAATCTTCACAAAACCCACACAGGACTCAGTGTTTGGCCCAGTTGTTAAGATAGTGCTTGGGAGGCCCATATTCCGAATCAGAGTGCCCAGGTTTGAGTCCTGACTCTGCTTCCAATCCAGCATCCAGCTAACGCACACCATAGAAGGCAGCAGGTGAGCGCTGCTGTCACTCACAGGGAGACCCAGACTGAGATCTTGCTTCCCAGTTTTGGCCCAGCCCAGTCCCAGATGCTGAGTCACTGGGTAGTTTCCAGTAGATGGAAGATCTGCCTGCCTGTCTCTTTGCCTTTCGAAAAAGTAAAACAAAACTAAACATGGAATCATTGATATATACACGACGCAAATGGGATAACCGATACAAGAGATGTTAGATAACTTGTCCAAATTTATTTGAATTGTAAGTGGAGCACGGATATCAAAATTGAAATAGTCTAGTTTCTAACCAATAGTTTGGATCAATATACCATATCGTCTCTTCAATAAAATATAAATAAATGCAGGAAAAATTACCTAGCCTTGGGATGAGGAAGGTTCTTCATGTGTTACACCAAAAGAAAAATAATATAACAATATATTGTGGAGCTAGACAGACTACCAAATGAGAAAAGCCAAGATTTAGTGGTAAAAGAATGTTTCATGTTTGCTTGATTGGAAACTGTTGCATGGGGAAAATACAGTGGATCTATTTAGAAGCAGGTATCTATTTATGGGAGCATATTTAGTTTGTTTTGGTTCTGTTGGTTCTAAATTGAGAGTAGGAATAAAAATTAAGAAAGCTCTCAGTTATTGATCAAGTCCTGATCATTTACAACTGATTGCTAGGGAAATTCTTGTTTAGCTTTCTAAACTGTCTACAGATATGGCCATCTCCATGTCAGTAAACCTGATTCACAGCAGGTGGCTCCCTGGGCAGTTTATTGTAGATGAGGGGTTGGAGTCCTGGGCATGCTGCTGCAGACTGCATCAGTTCTCATTTTATATACAGACTTGCCATTGTCAATTTGTATGTTTAGTCTCTACATAGATTTTAAAACAAAATGTAAAAGTTCTTTATCTAAGATAAAAAATAAATAAATGATATGACACTAAACTAAGAAAATAATTATAAAATATGTGATATAATATATTAACACATTAATATAAAAAGCTATAACAAATCATGAAGAAAACATTAAAATTTTAATGAAAAAAATCAATTAGGGCAATAATAGATAATTCACAAAAGAAGGAAAAAAGAAAAGAACAAAATATATTTAATTTCAAAGACTTGCAAATGAAATGCAATTTAATTTTTAGTGTATTAGATTGACAAATATTAAAATGACAAAAATGAAAGACAGCATGGGTTGGAAAAAACAGACATTCTGATACACTGCTAATCACAGTCGAAATTGATCCAACTTTCCTGAAAGACAATTTGGCAACTGTATCAAATGTGTTAAACATATGTCCTCTGTTTGGGCCAGCAATGCTCTTCTAGGAATCTCTCCTAAGAAATAATGAAGCAAATGTACAAATTATGAAGGGAAAAGGCTGAAATAAAATACAGTCTACAAGTCCAGAAATAATTGATTTGTCAAATGAATTATAGTCTACTAAATGAAGTCCTTAAAATAGTGATGTAAAATATATTAAGTGATGTGGAAAGTTATATACATTAATATAATCTGCTTGATGGGGTGAGCATTGTGACTCAGTAGATTAAGCTACTGAATGGGATGTTCCGTATCACAGTGCCTGGGCTTGAGTACTACCTCTGCTTCCCACCCAACTTTCTGATAATGCGTGCCCTGGGAAGACACGGAAGCTGGCTCATGCACTTGGGTCCCTACCACTCTGCATAAAACCAGAATCCAGTTCTTGGCCCCTGGCTTTGACCTGGCCCAGTCCTGGCTGTTGCAGCTGTTAGGGGAGTAAACTTGTAGATGGAAGTTGTGTCTGTCAGTCTCTCTTTTTCTTTTTCTCTCTCCCTCTCCCTCTCCCTCTGTGTGTGTGTGTGTATCCCAATAAATATAGATAGATAATATATGTGTGTTACTCTGCCTTGCAAATAAAAGTTGATATTAAAAGTGTATTATCTATTTGAGAAAACAATCTGGAGAAAACACATCTAAATATTGATGGTCTTTGTTTTTGATGGGTCATGAGGCTTGGAAAATGTTTTAATATTTTTGTTTATCAGTGATTTCTAGTTTTAAACAATGAATGATATTGCCCAAAATAATTTCTGTTTTAGGACACAAAACTATAGAAAGAAACATACATAGTTCACATGATGTAGAAATATATATTTAGCATTTAAAAAAAAAGTAATTCATTTACATTAATAGAAAATTCAAATAGTTGTAATGAGAACCAGAATATTTTATCTTCTCTTCCCCAGTTCCTTCCTCAAAGATAATTACCATTTAAAGAATTTTATCTATTGTTTGCCAGATTTTTAAGGGGAAAAAAGTCCATCCATCAAAAAGGAGAAGAAAATTACCCAGCAGTTCCAGGCTGATCTTACTTGGCTCAGGGAATAAATCCCACCTTCTGTTTCTCTTTAGCTCTTGTCCGAATTCCCAGGTTTCCATCTCACTGGTTTCATATTAGGATAAGTTAAATCATACCTTATGGTCTATATTAGAATATGAGCTTCTCAAACACTATGCATTCAAATATCCATCTTTCCTTCCACTGAAATTTAAAGGTACACTTCAAAAGGCGTGGCATATCCCAAAGACAGACTGTACTCTTAATTTGCTGCAGTCACTATGCACACTTGCACAGTTCCACAGATTATCCGTGCTGCTAAAAATTCTTTCCACACTTCCATTTGACATAGGAATTGAAATAGAAAACTGAACCCATTTAAATAAATTCAGAGCAGCAGTTTCTGTGCTAAAAACAAGTTTTGATTTTTTTTTTAGTGTTGTTTCCTCAAGAGAAGCGATCATCTCGTGTCCAAAGCACAGACTTGCTCATAAACGAAATTTGGAGTGGGCTCTTATTTTCATGATGAAAACATTCAGATTTAAATTACTTCATCAGAAGGCGATGACTCATGATTAACCAAACACAAAGCATCTAGACTAACATAGGGTGGATTTCCAAGAAGAAATTATTTCTCTCTATATATGTGAGCTCTCGTGTTCATATTTAATTCTTCATAGATAAGTTTATTGAGACACAAACTGTTACAAAGTTGTTTTGCAATGTGATTAAAGCTTATGCAGAAAAAAAAAAAAAACCTAATGTCAAGATTTTTTTTTTCTAAGAACTTTGGACCTAAATTAAAGAAACCATTCTTGACTCACAGAAAGTTTTGTTGAATAAGTTTCCAAGTACTCCTTAACTTGAGAGTTAAGAGTTGTAAATATCAGAGGGAAACAAAGATTGAAGAGCTACTGTAAGAGTAGCTGCCCTCCTGCACAGTCGTATATGACCTTAAGAGTACGGATTCAGACTGGGAAGTTTGGATTTCTGCACTGCCTTATCATGAGGCTCCACTGATTAATGTTCAGAGACAGAAACCAATCAGCTCAGTTGCACAATGTACCCTTAACTTTAACTCAAAGACCTGAACTTCAGCTTAACAATAGGCTCTGTAACCTACACCATATGCCACTATGCTTGTCACTCCTCTGCCCTAGATACAGTGAGATACTTTACCCTGCACAAAATACAAGATAACACATTGAAGCAAGGTTTATTAGGAGAATATACTTTTCCTGCAAGTTCTTCCGTTTCTTTAGAAAGAACCTTTGGCTTTAAATCTTTGTGAAAACTACGAGTGGGAATAGGAGAGGGAGGAGGAAGAAGGGTAGAAGCCTGGACAGGAAGGAGGGTAGGTTGGGAAATATCAGTATGTTCCTGAATCTGTATATATGAAATGCATGAAAATTATATACCATAAATAAAATTTTCAAAAAATTGAAAAAAGAAAGCAATAGCCTTTGGTCTCAAGGATATTAACTCCTGTGACTGTCCTAGTTCGAATGATCTTCTGAAGCAACAGCTGGAGTGCTTATTCTATAAAAATCAGTCCTTGGAAGCCTGTGTCCTCATGACTGTCCACAGAATGGCCTGTTCCCCACCACTAACTTGTACCAAGTTATTATAGTCTGGATCAAGTTTATCTCTTAATTTGGCAGCACTGCATAAATCCTTCAAATTTCCTGTTTTCTATTATTCTCGTATTGATTTGATAGCTATCCTGCAGAGGTGAGAAAGCAACTTCTCCTTTACTTCCTACTGATAAATAATTTCTTTGTAATTTAGATCAGTTTAATAACTTACTATCCTATCCTTCAGAATATTTCAAAATAACCATGGCTCTAATTGCCGTTATAGTAGTTGGAGTACATAAAGTACAGTCTGGGGACACTAGGTGTATGGTGAAATGAGCTGACAAGTAAGGTGCTCTTGCTGAACACTTTGGGTGTTACACCAAACCAAGACACAGATGATCAGATGAGATCTCTCAGAAGCAATACGCTAATTTATTGCTTCTACCGTCCATCCATTCAAGTTTTTATTATCTTATCTCTGTGTCCTGGTATTCACTAGATTTAAATATCCAATGATATACAAAATGGGCATAGTCACTCCCCACATAGAACTTATGAGCTAGCTTCCCAATTGGAAATACAGATAACTAACAAAAACTACAAGTATATATTTATAAACAGGCAGTTATAAATTGAATGTGTGATAATGAAAAATAATAAAATGTCATGAATAACTTGAAAACTAATCTATACTAAGACTTTCAATTTAGAAAGGTAAGATAAGAACATTGCTGTTAAAGAAGCTACTGAAAGAATTAATTACCAGAAGTCTGTCCATTATTGAGAATATAGAAAATAATTTTCTATTCAAAAGAAAGTTACTTCTGACTGAATGTTTGAGTTGTTAGAAGACATGAGGATCAAAGAACGTGGTAAATGAGTAAGCAAAAAAAAAATGAAGAGTGGGTCTATAAAACAAAAACGTAGTTTCTGTTGAGGTCAGCACATGAAAGTAAAACATCAGAAAACCAAAAGAAAATAAATCAGAAAATTATGATCAATAAATTTAAATGGGTACTTAAAATATATGTATGTTTATTAATATTTGACACAAAATTGTACATATGTATGAGGTACAATGTGTATATACAATGTGTAATGATTACATTAATTAGCATATCCATCACCTCCAACATTTATCATTCTGTGTTGAGAACATTCAGAATTCTCTCTATTGGCTATTTTGTGATGCACAATTAGCTGTTTTCAAACCATTACCTCACGGTGCCACAGAACATCAGAAGTTATTCCTCACATCTAACTGCACCCATATTAGTGAGGGAAATGTTCTAAGATTGTAGCATTTTCAAAGAAGACAGTAAAATAATTGATACTATTCAAACTTTGGTAAATTAAGTATGCATTTTATAATTTATAATATTACCACAAAAGAATGTAAACCTAGGGTCCAAATTCTATACTAATATTAGAAGAAAATATTTTTAAAGATATTCAATTATCAAAAAAAATAAGGTATAACAACAAAGACCACCAATACAAAGTATAACACAAAATGGAAGAAGTACATGTGAATATTTCAGTAATTACACATTGAATAAAAGTGAACTAAAAGCTCTAAAGTCCAAATCTATATAATCAGAGTGGGAAAATACACTGTGTATAAAAATATTTCACATATATGGGTATAGCAATGTTGAAAATCAGAAAGTGGAAGAAGACATTCCACAAAATCTTAATGGAAAGGAAGCTGAATTAACTATGTTAATAAGCAACAAATGAGACTCTAAGTCAAACATCATTAGAATTAAAATGAATCATTTCAAAATAACGAAAGATTCAGTGAGCCAAACAATATAGCACTTAAAATTGCATGCATATAGAAGCCAAGACAAATTATTCAAAGCAAAAATTGACAGAAATACAATGAGAAATTGATAGAACTCCAAAGTTAAGAAGTTCAACATGCCTTAAGAGAAATTGATAGTCAAGTACTCAAAAATAGCAAGACATAAAATATTTGAAAAACATAATTAACAAAATTGACTCACCAACTGCAGAATATACATTAAGTTTAATTCAATGAGACATAGAACATTTATAAATATTTAAGACATACCAGTTTGTAAAATATGTCTAAACACAAATTCTTCCAGAAAACTGGAGACTGTTTCTGAACACATTTTATGAGGCCAGCATTGTTACTCTGATAGCAAGAATCAGAACAAGACATTATAAGAATAGAAAACCATAGAACCTAACTCCTCATGAGCATACATGCAAATATTTTCAAAATATTTTAGGAGATCATACCCAACAATATATAAAAGTGAATATGCATTATGAATCATTTCAATTTATCCTAGCAATGCAAAGCTGATTCGACATTTAAATGTCAGTTCATGTAATTCATCTTATTCACAGACTAAACATACCCACACACATAAACACATGCACACAATGATCAACTTATCTCACTAGATTCAGGAAAGGCTTTTGACAAGACCAACATATATTATGGATAAAAGCTACTGGACAACCAGGAATTTAGAAGGTATTCTCAATCTGAATTCCATCTATGAAAACCTTCCGGTTAGCATGCTTTTTAATTGTGAGAAAATGAATGTGTTCTTCTAAGATCAGAAACAAAGTAAAGAAATTTACTCTCACCACTGCTATTAAACATTGTATTGGAGGTTTCAGTCAGTGCCATAAGTAAGAAAAAGATTGATTGACACATATTGGAGATAAGATGCAAGATTGTCATTATTTATAGAAAACACAATTAATCCTGTAAAATATCTATGGATTCTAAAAAGGAAATAAGCTAGTAAGTCTGAGAGTTTTGCAATATTTATGATATAAGATCAATGTACAAAATAAGTTGGATTTCTACGTTTTAGCAACCTGCAATCAGAATATGAAATATCAAATATATCATTTACAATAGCATCAAGAATATTAAATGCCTAGGAATAAATCTGACAAAATATGTACAAAGCCTATATGTTGAAAAATTAGATAAATAAATCTTTTTTAAAAAAGGGGAGGGGCAGTGCTGTGGTGCAGTGGGTTAATGCCCTGGCCCGAAGCTCCGGCATGCCATATGGGCGCCGGTTCTAGTCCCAGCTGCTCCACTTCCAGTCCAACTCTCTGCTGTGGCCTGGGAAAACAGTAGAAGATGGCCCAAGTCCTTGGGCCCCTGCACCCGCATGGGAGACTTGGAGGAAGCTCCTGGCTCCTGGCTTCGGATATGAGCAGTTCTGGCCATTGCGGCCAACTGGGGAGTGAACCATTGGATGGAGGACCTCTCTCTCTCTTCCTCTCTCTCTCTCCATGTAACTCTGACTTTCAAATAAATAAATAAATAAATAAATATTTTAAAAAATTAGAAAATACTGAGAAAAAATAAAAGGTGTTCATAGATTGGATAGCTTGGTACTGTTATGTCAATTATATCCAAAATGGTCTTTAAATTTAAATTATATCAATAGAAGTTCTAGCAGGAGTTTTACATGTGTTGATTTATTGACAGGCTATTTCTAAAATCATATTGAATATAAAGAATCTGAAATAACTAAAACAACATTGAAAATAAAGGAATAAACCTGGTGTACTCTTTCTGTCTGACACCAAAAATATTTACTAAACAGCTGCAGTAATGGAAATTGTGTGGTATTTGAGTAAAAAATTAACAAAACTGAATGAAATCCAGAAATTGAATCAAATATGTAGTTAATTGAATTTGACAAAATTGAATAGGCAATTCTTTGGAGAGGCAAACCTATTTTTCAACAAAAGTTTCACGAACAGTGTCGATGTCCACATGAACAAATACCAATTTGTATTCATTTCATTCAATTCACACCTCATACAAAACCAAAATGTTTAGATACTTCAAAAAGTTAGTGGAAAACAGAATAAAAAGATAAATTCATTTTGGGATAAATACGAATCTGAAACCAAAGCACACGAAGTGGTCTTCAAAAAATACATGGAAAATGTACATTTTGGGCCGGAGACGTGGCTCACTTGGCTAATCCTCCACCTGCAGTGCCAGCACCCCAGGTTCTAGTCCCGATTGGTGTGCCAGATTCTGTCCCGGTTGCTCCTCTTCCAGTCCAGCTCTCTGGTGTGGCCCAGGAGGGCAGCGGAGGATGGCCCAGGTCCTTGGGCCATGCACCCGCATGGGAGACCAGGAGGAAGCACCTGGCTCCTGGCTTCGGATCTGCTTTGGATAGGCATTTGGGGGGTGAACCAATGGAAGGAAGACCTTTCTCTCTGTCTCTCTCTTTTTTTCTCTCTCTCACACTGTCTAACTCTGCCTGTCAAAAAAAAAAAAAAAAGAATGTATATTATAAACCCTATTCATGGATTTCAAATTTTTACACTAAAATAATTTTCTTTTAATTATAGTTTCCATTAACTTTTTGAAGCACCCTAATAAGTCAAGAAAATATAATAGACGTAACGTGAAAAACCTAAAATAATATAACTTCTGAAAAGCACTTAAGAATAAATTTGGATGGCCTTGTGAGTTAAGCAAAGTTGTCTTGGATACAACACTAAAAATTAAAAGATATATTATCTCAAAACTGAAAACAAAGAAGGAAGGAAGGAAGGAAGGATGGATGGAAGGAAGTAAGGAAGGGAGGTAGAAGAGGAAGAAGGAGGGAGAGGGAAGAAGAGGGGAGGGGAGCAGGAGGAGAAGGGAAAATCACTGTATTCTTGGAAACGTATCTATGAACTATATTAAATCTGTTAAAAAATAAAATTAAAAAGCAACAAGGATAAATAAACAAATGGAAAAATACAAACAGAAAAACAGATAAGCAACAATAAATTAGACTTCATAAAACTGAAGTATCTCTTCTCTTTGAAATTAACTTCATCTGCAAAAAAAAATACAGATTGGATAAATATATTAATGTATCTCACATCTTGATAATAAATTGTATGGAGAAAACAAAAAATGTTTAAAACTCAATAATAAAATCAACAACCAAGTTTAAAATCAATGGGCAAAAGATTTGAAAACACACTGTACAATATCAAGTATAGATTGCAAGTAAGCCAATTAAAAGAAGTTTAAACTCTTTTTTTCAATAGGGAAAGGCAAACTAATACACCAGTAATAAACTCACATCTACCTATCAGAATGATTAAAGCTCAAAAGACTGACATAGCAAGTATTGGCAAAAATGTAGACTAACTGAACTCTTAGATACTCTTGGTGAAAATGTAAAACGGTAAAACTATTTTGCAAATATTTTGACAGTTTCTTAAAAGTTACATGTATGTCTTTCTATTTTTAGATATTGATCCTGGAAAAATAAAATATGTATTCATATAACACTCATATGCTAATATTTAGAGAAGCTTTATTTTTAATAGCCAAACTATGCACAACTCAAATGCCCATCAATAAGTGAAGAAAAACACATTAGAAAACATCAGCAAAATGAATATTACTCAGCAATAAAATAGCAAGCTATTAATATGTGCAAATGGAAAAGCCTCAAAAGAGTTGAAAGAAGTTAGACTATGTGGGAGTACATAGTACATGATTTTGCATATACAAACATTCTAGACAATGAAAAATAAAATACAGTGGCAGAAAACAGTTCGTTGTTGCCAGGGGATAGAACATAAGTTGAAGATGGATCAAGGGGAGGGATTAAGAAACATGAGGAAATTTTTAGAGGTAATGGGTTTGTTCCTTGATTATGATTATGGTCCATGAGTGTGTTTGTGGTGTGTATATAAATACACACAAATGTAAGTAAGATGATGCTGCACAGAAATAAGGGAACATGGACTTTTCAGTAAACCATGAGGTAATAGTTGACTATCAATACTAAAATCCTAAACTCCTAAGTTGCAACATGTTAAATTATATTCACTTCTTGAATATCTGAGCTGATCTTAAATATGTGAAATTTAAAAAGTTGTAAAGCTTTTAAGAGAGAATATAGGGGAGCCAGTGCTGTGGTGCAGTAGGTTAAAGCCCTGGCCTGAAGTGCTGGCATCCCATATGGGCACCGGTTCTAGTCCCTGCTGCTCCTCTTCCCATCCAGCTCTCTGCTATGGCTTGAGAAAGCAGTAAAAGATGGCCCAGGCCCTTGGGCCCCTGCACCCATGTGGGAGACCCAGAAGAAACTCCTGGCTTTGGATCAGCTCAGCTCTGGCCACTGTGGCCATCTAGGGAGTGAGCCAATTTTTTTTTTCTTTTTTAAAGAGAGAGGATATAGAGAGAGGATATAAAATATCTTTAGCCCTTAGCATAGAAATAGATTTCTTTTTTCTTTTCTTTTTTTTTAAATCCAAAACATAGTGCAACAAAAACCTTCAAAAAGGAATAGACGAAATGAATAATTTGAATTTATCATGAGACATTTTCCTATAAAGACAAGATCAGTTAAGTATAAGAGATTTGCATCACCTATAAAGAACAAAGAACCTGTATGTATGTATACACATAATATATATATACATATATATGAGATACAGGTTTTAATATTTTAAGTATTAATTTTAAGTATTAATAAAATTTTTTTAAAAACCAGATAATTCTCACACACACACATGCACACACACACACATGCACATACACAAATGGCCAAGAATTTGAAGAGTTACTTCACAATCCATGGTATCTAAATGACCCATAAATAAGTACACGTTAACTCAAATGCCCATTAGTAATCAGTTATCAGTATTTATAATTTCAGTGAGACATCACTAGACATGCTCCATACTAAAGATGCTAAAATATACCAAGTTTTAGGCAGGATATGGGACACATGAACTACCACTATACAGTTTGAAAGCTGCAATGGAATTATCTAGCACTGCTAAAAATGGAAAGAAGGAACTAGTAAAATCAGCAAAAGACACATGCCCTATGGCTTAGTCTTTCCTTTCCTGAGTTTACCATATAATTTGCATGCTCATTGTCAACAAGAAATAAAATGTAATAATGCTCAAAGCAGCATTTTCCAGAATTATTAAACATTCAAAACAGCACTTTAATAGAATGATGATAAACAAATTTTGAATCGCTAAGCCATAGAATTCTATAAAAGAAGCAAAACTAACGAACTAGTGTATGTTCAGTAAAATGGCTAAAATTTATAATAATAACATGTGAAAAATAGCAAATTATAGAAAGTACAATGCAATTCTATTTATATGGTGTTCAAAACAGGTAATACTATCTTATTAAAGGATGCTTAAGCACAAACTATAAAGAAAAGCCAGGAATCAATATTAGTGTTGGGAAAATGCTTATGCTTCAATTCAGATGGTAGAAAGAGACACATGGAGGTTTTCATTGATAACACTCTTTTGTTTGACCTATGTAAACTTTTCTGTTATTTTTTGAACTGAATATATATTTTGTATGCCATGTGCATAAATTATATTTAATAACTAAGAAGTTATGAAAGAAAGTTATGAAAGTTAAGAAAGCACAAGTTTGGGGCCCAAACTGTGGTTTAACAAATTAAGCTGTTGCCTGTGAAGCAACAATTTCATATGGGCACCAGTTCATGTTCCAGCTGCTCCACTTCTGATCCAGCTCTCTGCTAATTGCCTGGGAGAGCAGCAAGGGGTGGCAGGGGTGCTTGGCCCTGTACGCTTGTGGGTGGCCTTGAATCTTCTGGCTCCTGCTTTGGGCTGGCTCAGTCTTGGCCGTTGTGGCCACGTAGGGAGTAAACCATTGGATGGAAGTTAACACTCTTTCTCTATTTCTATATATATCGGTGGCTCCTCGTTTCAAACAAATAAAAGCTTTTTTTCATATTTAGTTATGGTTTTAATTAATTAAAAATATAATGGATGAATAGCTCAGCTTAACAATATTAATTGACATTGCAAGAAATATTTTATAAAGGAAATAAACTCTTAATTTAATGCCTACAATTTGTCACCATGCCTCCCCATCACTGCGAATGAGGTGTCGGGTAACAAAAGAATTTTTCTGATATCACTGTTTCCATAAAGCACATTTTTGTATAAAATTTGGATGTTCTGGTAACAAATTATAGTCTAAGTAAGCCTACTCTTACCATAGGATGAGTGAAAACAAATTCTCTGCTACTGTTATCCCTCACTTTTTCTTTATAGGAAAGATAAATCTTCATATTCTTTTTTTTCTTTTTTATTGATATAAAAAGAAAAACATTCATGTATTTCACAAGTACAGTTCTTAAAAGATAAACATATGTCCCTTCCTCTTCATCTCCCTCTCTTAGTTCACATCCTTTCCTTTTTTTTTTTCTTTAAATTTTGTGATGATGTAATTTGAATCACTGGCATAGCTCACCACTGGCTACAAATAAAAAATAGGAAGACTACAGTTCCACAAGAGTATAAACACAAGCTAAAAATAACAATCATATCCCAAAGTGACCATTTCATTTCTATACATTTTCTATCTCCTATATTAATTGCCATATGTCAAAGAAAACATAATTGTCTTTTTGAGATTGGCTTACTTCACTGAGCATAAAGGTTCCAATTGCAAAATAAAGGATTTCATTGATATATACACATACACATATGCATTGCGCAGCATTGCATAATGTACTTAAACCCCATTTTCTTTATCTGGTCTTCAGTTGATGGACATTTGGGTTGAGTCCTTAGCTATTGTGAATTGAGCTTCATAAACATGGAGATACAAATAACTATTTCATATGCTGATTTCATTTCCTTTGGGTAAATTCCCAAGAATGGAATGGTTGGATCATATGGTAGATCTATTTTCATATCTCTGAGGAATCTCTGTACTGTCTTCCATAATGGCTGTCTGAATTGTAATACCTTTTACCTCACATCCTCACTAGAATTTGTTGCTTTTTGATTTTTGGATGATAGCCATTCTAACTGGGGTGAGGTAAAACCTTTGTGGTTTTGATTTGCATTTCCTTGATGGCTAGTGATCCTGAGCATTTTTTCATGTGTCTGTTTTCCACTGAATTTCATTTTTTGAAAAATGCCTGTTCATGTCCTTTGACCACTTCTTGACTGGATTGTTTGTTTTGTTATTGAGTTTCTTGGGCTCTTTATAGATTTGAGATATTAATCCTTTATTAGTTGAATAGTTTGCAAATATTTTCTCCCATTCTGTAAGTTGCCTCTTATAAGTTGTCTCCTTGGCTGTGCTAAAACGTCTTATCTTGATATAATCCCATTTGTCTATTTTTGCTTTATTTGCCTGTGCTTCTAGGGACTTTTCCAAGAAGTCTTTGCCTAAGCCAGTTTCTTGCAAAGTTTTCCCAATGATTTTCTCCGGTAATTTCTTGGTATCAGGTTATAAATTCACATCCTTGATCCATTTTGAGTTGATTTTTGCATAAGGTGTAAAATAGAGGTCTTGTTTCATAGTTGTGCAAGCGTATATTCAATTTTCCCAGCACCATTTGTTAAAGAGACTATTTTTTCTCTGGGGATGATTTTAGTTCATTTGTCAAAGATTAGTTGGTTGTAGATCCATGGATTAATTTCTAGGATACTATTTTGTTCAATTGATCTACATGTCTATCTTTCTGTTAGTTTGTCTTTTTTGATTAAAACTACTCTGTAGCTCTTCAAATCTGGTATTGTGATACCTCCAGCTTTGTTTTAGTTGTTTAAGATGACTATAGCTGAGGCCGGCACCGTGGCACAGTAGGTTAATCCTCCACCTGCAGCGCTGGCATCCCATATGGACTCTGATTCTAGTCCCAGTTGCTCCTCTTCCAATCCAGCTCTCTGCTGTGGCCTGGGAAAGTAGTAGAAGATAGCCCAATACCTTGGGCCCATGCACCCGCATGGGATACCTGGAAGAAGCGCCTGGATCCTGGCTTCAGGTGGGTGCAGTTCTGGCCGTTTCGGCCATTTGGAGAGTGAACCAATGGAAGGAAGACCTTTCTCTCTGTCTCTCCCTCTTGCTGTCTGTAACTCTACCTCTCAAATAAAATAAGTAAAGTCTTTAAAAAAAAAAAAAAAGATCACCTCACTGGGCAGCCTCAAGCCATTCATTTGGGAGCAAAGAAGACTTAAAAAAAAAAGAGAGAATTCTTCCATTGTATTTTTCTAGATTTGAGAAGAATACCATTTTGATGTTGATCACATTGATTCTGTAAATTCTTTGGCTAGTATGGATATTTTAATAATTTTAATTCTCCTAATCCATGAACTTGGAAAAAAGCACACGTTTTTGGAAAATGTGGTGAAAGGTATTTGGGCTTTTTTCCTCCCTGGCCAGGTGTTATCTGATAGGAAAAGAGTGCAGATTGGTGCCTCCTCACACAGGGCACCAGAATGTTAGGAAAAGAGGCACAGAATGGAGAGAGGTATTAGGTAGGAAGTCAGATATGAGCTTATATGTGTGTGTCAAAGGCCTAAGGAGCTGACATCTAGGTCCAGCATCTGCATCTCAAAGTCATCCTGATAACCTTCCAGGGGCAGCCCAGTATCTGCACTTGAAACATCCTGCCCTGCCCCTTCTACTGGATAACCATCCTTCTTCTAACCCGGAGCGACGCCAGCTAGGCTTCCCCCTGTCTGATAACTGCAGGGGGACAACTCGGATAGGGATTTTTAATATTTACATTCAAAAAGTCCTTTGTTCCAGGAGGAGCAGAGGTGGGGAGGCAAGACCGATCCCCTTAAAAACCCCTGGCCTCAACCGCACTGCATGCTCAGCCCTCTGCCTTTCTGCTGAGCCGCCCGCCTGACCTGCCCAGGTGTATTCTCTCCACTCAACCATGTAATGTCGCTCTTCCCCAGTCTGAGCCACTGGGCATTCTCTCTCAGGTTCTGTCTGGAGAGGTGCCCATCTGTTCTTATGGATGTCCCTACCCTAACAAACCTTGCTATGTGCTTTCCACTTACGCTCTGTCTCACGCCTGAATTCTTTCTTGCATGAAGACAAGAACCCTTCCATTCTCCAGTAATAGAGGCAGTGTACAAATTTACAGCCAGACCGAATTTATTCAGAGAAAATAAATTCATAGAGGTGGGTGACCAACTGCCTGCATGCACACTGGTGGAACTCGAGGCAGAAGGCCAGACCCCCAGGGGCTGGGCCTTTTTATACTTTAGGAGGGCTGGGGATGGGCTTGGGGTAGTGGGCAACAGGCAGAGGAGAATTCCTGGAACTGGTCTTTCAAGTCTTCTGAGCAACTGGTCTTTCAGGTGGCAGTAGTTGGTGGGGTATGAAGGTAATAGGGTATGAGACCCAATTGAGATTCAAGGGCAAGGAATACATTCCAATGTTTATCTTTTGGGCAATGAGGGAGAATGGCTGAGGCTTATGTCCTTGTTCCATCATTATCAATGTATTAGAGCCACAATATCAGTCTTTTGAGGCATGATATGGCCTATCAGAAAAAAATGAGTTGAAGAGTGGGACATGCTAGCACTAGCTATGAGTTAGAAAGGAGCTCTCTAAAAATCTCTTTCCTGCTTCTTATACCCACCTTTCCCTATAAGCTAAAAACCAAGGCCTCTAGACTTACAAGCCAGAAGAGAAAATATAGCACAGCTTGAGCTGAAGTAGACTCATGACTTGAGTGCAACCAGTCATGATGGAGTTGGTAAAGACTGCAAATTGTTCCTTCATGTGAACTGATAGCACGTCGGAGCATTGGGTTGGTTTAGCAGTGAAGCAGGGAAATCTGTGTTGAAGTGAAAATAATGTGATACACAAAAATGTTCTAAATAGCTATAATGGTAGAGAAATGTTATGGTTGGTGCCAAAGCAAGTCATTACTGGAGGCAAATGACTGAACTAAAGAAATTTGATTTTCTCTGGATTTTAACTTCATGGGTGGCTAACTATAAGAACACTCAATATATATATTTGAGACTTTTGCCTTTCTGTCAGTTTGACTGAAATCAGCCTATGAAATCCAAATGATTTCATTCTGCCAACAACTAGGAAAATATTTGAAGGCTGTATTTTTAATCAGAATTCAGACTTCCTTCAAGACTACAGTTTCTTTGCCAGATCAGCTTGTGAAATCATAAATATTTCAATTTCTGATATGTAGGAAGAGGAGCATTTCATTCTCAGCTGAAAGAGGTCAGTTTGAGATAAAGCTTAGACAGGGAACATTACTGGATAGTGATAGATAGGAGAATCATAGCTGCGAGTTCCAAAAGTGCTAGTTTCTGGAATTAACCAAATATCTTGCAAGAGGTTAGGGGGAAAACTGAGAGGATGATTCCAGTATCCATTATTATTTTAATTTCAGTTGTAGGCTGGCAGAAGCATAGCTTTGTTAGATCTAGTGAAAAGTTATATCTAGAAAGCACTATCGATCAATGAGACTATTAATTACCTGGTATGGTGTGCTCTGCTCTGATGTGCTAAAGGCAGAATTGATGGAACATTAGACATGACCTCTTGAGCTTTCTTGTCACAGGAAAGCTGCTACAATTATATATTGGAAGTGAAGTACATAGACACACATTCAATTAAATTATCAACTACTTGCAAAATAGTTAAAATATATTTTTAATATTTTCACCATAAAAATAATAGACATACTAGTTAGCATGAATAAATCTTTCCATAATGTCTACATAAATAAAAACTTCACATTGTACCCTACAAATTACATATTTGTCAGTTAAACATAAATTTCAAATTAAAAAATATGAAACTAGTTGAGGCCATGGGTCAAACCTTTTTTTTGTAATTTGCATTCTACAACCAACCTCACACTTCCTCTAATAATGTTCTAGTGGATCCTCCATTAAACAACTATTGATTTGTTTGCAAATAACTTACTTGTAGTGGGGCAACTGAAGAAACCACAATATAGAATACAAGTCCTCTTTTCTGCAATTGTCCTATTAATTGATCCCACATATATCCTTGAAGCTAGCACTTCCATTTCGTGTTGTTAAGGCTGAAGTGATGTTGAAGAGATGAGTGTGGTTCTTTGTCTCACACAGAAGAATTTCCAAAGGGATAAGGCAAAGAGAAAAGCAATATGTATTTAAAAGCAAGATTTATTTAAGTCAGAGACCTCCTGGTAGAGTGGCCAAGAGGGGGGCTCCAAGACAGGCAAAACCTGAAGTGACTGGTGGTAGTGGGATTTTTAAGCACAATATATTTGTAAGCACAAAAATAAGTGCAATTTGGGAGGGGGGGGGAGCTGTCCATCAGTACAAGGCAGAGACAAACCCATCAAAAGACCTGATTTATAATTTCATTTACCCTTCAGGCTTGCTCACCATAAAAGGATAAAACAAAAGAGCCTTCAGAAATAAAGAATACCTAATTGTTTTACAGTAAACTGGAGCTCAGAAGAATGGGATTGCCAGTTCCTTGCTATTCTCATGGTGAAACTGGAAATCCTAGGGAGTGGAGCAGACACTTCTGACCTTGTTAAAGGTAACTTTCGAGGAAGCAAGCATTTTGCACCCTCAATTTCAATTGGGACTAACCTGACTCCCTATCAACCCATCTGGCTCCTCACAATGTCACAAAGAAACATATCTTGTTTACTCTATGACCTACCTCATGTTATTAATTTTTTAAAATGTAATTATTTGAAAGGCACAGAGACAGAGAGTTCTCTCTATCACTGACTTCCTTCCTAAATCTCTACAGCAACCAAATCCAGGAACCTGGAACTCAATCTAGGTCTTCCACATGGGTGGCAAGTACTTAACTATTTGAGTCATCCTATACTGCCTCCCAAGATGTGATTAGCAGGAATCTAGAATCAGAAGCAGAGGCTACACTCAAACCCAGTATGGGATGTGGATGTCCCAAGAGGCTTCCTAACCACAGTCCCTCAAGATGTGCCTTGCTGTCACTGTCACGATGCACCTTTTCTAGGCAGATGGAGGATTAGCAGGACTTTACACATTGAGTCTCCAGCCTCCGTACATATTGAATTTTCCTTTAACAAGTGGCCCATGCAAAATGGAGGTAAGGAA
Source organism: Lepus europaeus (assembly GCF_033115175.1). Lineage (NCBI taxonomy): Eukaryota > Metazoa > Chordata > Mammalia > Lagomorpha > Leporidae > Lepus > Lepus europaeus. Next base: position 74,526,127 of record NC_084828.1, on the reverse strand, counting down.
AAAAATGGAACGTGGAAGCAAATCAGCGCAACTCAGCTGCATCTACTTCTATCTGATTTGAATAACAATCACTCATAATTTACATATCTAAGAGAAATTACAGAAGTAGGGTGGAGTTGAGGATGACCTTAAGTTACCCCAGTGTCACAATGTTTCTCTGCAATTTACCTTCTGAGTCCTCTTCTAAGTAATAATCACATCCCTGGGCTGCTTCTCTTATGGAGAGAATTCATGCAGTGGCTCCATGCTTCACTCTTACATAGCACAATGTCCTGAAGAAGAAAGAAGTTCTTATTACGCACTTCAAAACAGTCCTTCTGAGTCCACCTTACCTGGGCTGTTTATCTTAGTTATCTCTGTTCCAGTGATTGTGGACAGGGAGATGGAATGAGCTAATTGACTTAAGACGTGAACATTTGCTATTGAAGCTGGGAAGAGTCAGTTTCTTCACACTACAAATAAGTTAGGAGTAGAACGTTGATCCAGACTTTGAATGTCATAGAAAAGACAAAAATTTCTGAGTAGGAAAACCAAATATAAAAGAAATTAAAAAAAAAACTATAAAGGAAGAGTGGGAGAGACGGAAAGAAACAAAAGCAAAAAGAAAGAAGCACCTACAATGATGGTTATCAACTTTGGTTGCTCATTAGGAACACCTGGGAGCATTTATAAATCCTGGAACTATCCAGGCAGTATCCCTGGACAAATAAATCAGAATCTCTGGAAAGAAAGGGGAGGGCAGTTGGTTTTAGGGCTCCATGGTTGGTTTCAATGTGCACATCAATGAGATCACTGCTGTTGCATGGGAAGAGTTTATTATAGGAAAATAGAACTCATCTGTCAGCTTCTCTCATCATGTGAGGATATTGAGGATAGATGAGTTGGTTTTATCCTCCAAGCTCTGACAGCTTAAAGCCATCTGAGCTGACAGTTGCATTTCTCCTTACAAAGTAGCTTAAATGTAGGGGAATTGTACTTTTCTAGCTTCACAATGAACAACACAAAGGTTACAACAGTGGCTAAATCCCACGTGGAAAGCTCAGAGAAAGCCATTGTAAGTACTGCTTTTCTAGAAAGGCAGAAAATACAGGGGGATTACAGTTGGGTTTAAAACACCATTTTCTTTCCCCACGATTAACTGCATTTTTAGAGTGTGCAACCATGAGTCCAGCATCGTCAGCTATGGTGTGGCTTTGCTTTGTTCTCTGAGTCTTAGCACCATCCTTTCATCTATTTACTACTAAGTTTCTCATTCTCTGTTTGCTGCTCTGGATTCTGTAGCAACCTTCCAGAGAATTCTGCAGATCAGTCAGCCTGGAGAGTGAAATGCAAAATAGAGAAACCAAAATCTCTTTCAAACTTGTAATTTCCCACTCTTCTACTTTCTCCTCTGGCTCCTCCTCCTTCTTTTACAAAAGGAGTACAACAGAACAACAGGCTTTCATTCTCACTCTTAAAACTGCTTGGGCTTGTTTGGAAAGTCTTCTGATTCAGAAAACACTTTTTCTGGAAAAAAAATATCAGCTACTACTGGCCTACATTTTCCTAAATTCACTCACTGATCACTTAATATATTCATAAAACAAAATTATTGAATGTTGACTATATTCCAGGTATTATACAAGGTTCTAGATAAAAAGCAGTGGCAGAAATAAAGTCCCTGTCCTTAAAAAGTTTGCATTCTAATGAGGAGGGGATAATATACAAACAACCCTATGATGAATCAGCTACTAATGAGTCTGATGTAGAATGTTAAAGGAGGTTGAGAGGAACAGGCACCCTGGGGGCATGGGTGCAGGGGAAGGCAGTGAGTCTTTTCAGTGAGGATTGGTAAGTGGAATGCTAAGGGGAGCCTTCTGTGGAGATGACGTTTGAGGGGAGACCCAAGGGAATAATGGAGTAAGCCACTGGATATCTGGGGCAAGCATTCCAGGCAGAGTGAATTTTTGATGTTATATTTGATCTCTTGTCCATTAACATTTATTGAGGTGATTATAATTAGTCTTTACCTTTTACTATTACCAGCGACTTTTCTACTTCAGATATTTTCTTCTTTCTTGATAGTGTCTCTTTCAGCCTGAAGAATTCCTTTTAGCATTTTTGTAACATGGGTCTGGTGGAAATAAATTCTGTTGGATTGCTTGAAAATGTCTTTATCTCTTCCTCATGTCTAAAGAAACGCTTTGCTGAATACAGGATTCTTGGCTGGCAATTCTTTTCCTTCAGTGCTGTAGAACTTCTATTCCTCTCCCTCCGGGCCCGAGAAGTTTCTGCTAAGAAGCTGCAGTCAGGTGAACTGGAACTCCCAGTACGTGCTGTGTGTTACCTTTCTCTTGCAGCCTTGAGAATCCTCTCTTTGTCTTTAAACTTGGAGAGCTTGACTATAATATGTCTTGGGGTAAACTTGGACTGGCTGTCTTACTGGTGAACTTTGACCTTACTGTATGTGGATAATCGTTTTTTTCTCTAGCCTTGGCAAACGTTCTACAATTATCTCATTGAAAATGCTTTGGCTGGCGCTGTGGCTCAATAGGCTAATCCTCCGCCTGGGGCACCGGCACACCAGGTTCTAGTCCCGGTTGGGGCGCCGGATTCTGGTTGCCCCTCTTCCTGGGCAGCTCTCTGCTATGGCCTGGGAGTACAGTGGAGGATGACCCAAGTCCTTGGGTCCTGCACCCGCATGGGAGACCAGGAGAAGCACCTGGCTCCTGGCTTCAGATCAGCACGATGTGCCAGCCGCGGCGGCCATTGGAGGGTGAACCAACGGCAAAAAGGAAGACCTTTCTCTCTCTCTCTCTCTCACTGTCCACTCTGCCTGTCCAAAAAAAAAAAAAATGCTTTCTAGCCCTTTGGCATTCTCAAATTCATATCAACTATCAATAATTTTTTAAAGATTCGTTTATTTATTTGAAAGTCAGAGTTACACAGAGAGAGAAGGAGAGGCAAAGAAAGAGAGAGAAGGAGGTCTTCCATGTGCTGGTTTGCTCCCCAGATGGCCTCAATGGCCGGAGCTGCACCAATCTGGCACCAGCTCCAACTGTCAATAATTGTAAGCTCTTGTCATGCTATCCAATATTTCCCATAAGCTTTCTTCATTCCTCTTAATTCTTTTCTTTTTGTCCTCCAACTGTGTATTTTCAAATAGCATGTGTTCAAGCTCATTGATTCTTTCCTCAGTTTGATCTGTTATGCTATTGATGCCTTGTGCTGTGTTGCTAATTTTACTTAGTATATTTCTTAGTTCAAGGATTTTTGCTTTATTTTGTTAAATTACTTTCATTTCTCTATCAAATCTCTCCATTAGCATATTGGTTCATTTCTGTGTTATCTAGAGTTTCATTGAGTTTCCTTAGAATAGTTTTTGGAACTCTTTATCCTAATCCTCTAGGAATTCCATCTATTGATGTTTTCCAGAAATTTTTTTTACTCCTTAAGTGAGATCAAGATTTCCTGAAAGTTCTTTTTTTAGTTGTTGTTTTCCTTGAAGTTCCTGATGCTTGTTGGTGTACAATGTCATCTGTATATTGAAAGATAAGTTATAATAATGTGGCCTCATTGGTGACTGTGCTTCTAGAAATTCCAAGCGTATGGATACTTTTGCTGTTTCAATGCCAGGTAGCACCCTAAGTCATGGTTTGCCCCAAATCCACTGTTGATATGTTTTCACAGACTCAGTCTCACAGTACTCCCCAAACTCAAATTTGGCCCTGATATGCAGTTTGTGTGTTATTCAGTATGAGCTGAAAAAGTGACTCAAGAAGCAGTCTGTTCCTATGTCTTTTCCTGGGCCTGCTGTAGGCTTAGACACCTTGCCCTATGTCCTTGAGTGCCACAATGCTAGATCACAACCAGATCCTTCAGTGTACCAAAATGTTTGCAGCCTGCTGGTATGATCAGAGTTCATCCTGCTATGGTCTGTGTGTGAGCTCAGGTGGGCTTACTGCTTGGTGTTGCATCTATCAGCCACTGGTGATGTTGGCTGAAGTATAAGACAGCTCAGCCAGGACCTTGGAATTCTATGAGTCACTCACGCAGGCCTGTCCAAAGGCTCTTCAGTCACTGGTCTGGGGGTAGAGATCCTAAAGAGCTCAGTGTTAGATTTTTGGCAGCCTATAACTGAGTCCCAAAACAGTCATGATGCCTTCTGTCTCCAAGATTGAAGGAATGGAGATAGAGGCAATCCCTCAGCTACTCAGGTGGATCCCAGTTACATCAGCACTCTAACAGCTATCATGCTTTGTTCAGTCTTGGGGGTATACACCAGGCCTGCAAGAGGTTGGTGGTGATTCATTACAAACCAAACCTGTCTCTCCAGGGCAAGGGAATGTTTTTCAATAGTGGGGTGTTCTATAAGCAGCCTAATTAAAAACAGCAACATAAAAAAGTCAAATAATTAAAAACCAGGAAGAATGTGAACTTTACTAGAGCTACCCTAATGAATAAGGGAACCAGAGCCAAGGTGCCAACAGGAATTTTAGAAAAGAATTTTAAGGCTCTGTAGTGTTTAATCATCAATCTGACTCAGTTGCTTCCTATTTTTTCCTGTGTTCTGTCTCTGGAAGTTGATTTGTTCTTGTCTTTTCATGACAAGGCACCTTATAAGTCCCTGAACAGGCTATGATGAGTTGGTTTTTGAGGTTTTAGACCTTAGTTATCAACTGAGAGTGGTGGGATGATTTCATGCATAAAAACTCTGGCCACTTTGTGCTTTTTCTTTAGCAATGGCAGTGCAATGAAGCATTTTAATTAGAATAGTGATTTTCATCAGTACACCTGGGAACTTGTTAGACATGCAAATTTGGGGGCCTCCTCTCCAGATCTCTTCATTCAGGGACCTCAAGAGTAAGTTGCAGCCATCTGTGTTTTAACAATGCTTATGGGTTATGCTGATACACAGTAGACTGTTTAAGCTACTGCCTCCAAAGAAGCTGTTTTTATATCATGGAATATTTAGTTTGCTTAACCTCTCTGTGTCTGGGGTTTTGCAATTGTAAATGGTGACCACATGTGGGGCATGAGCGTGGCCAGGCCAGGCCAGGCCAGGCCCGGGGGCTCCGCATGTGCAGCTGCTCCAGGGTGCCCCCGCCCGAGCTGCGCGGAACTAAGCCACGTGGAGCCAAGTAAGATGGCGCCCAGAGGAAGTAAGATGGGTGGAATCCAAAGTTGTTTACCACTAAAACTAACTGGCTGCGCAACATCAGGGGAGATAACAAAACTAGTAACAAGTGTATAGACATAGGGCTAGTCCTATAGAAATCCCCCCGTAAGGTGACTGTGTAAGTGATTGGTTGGTCCTTAGCCCTGCCCCAATGACTCTGCAGTTTTGTGCTATAAAAGGTTCTGTTTCGCAGGAAGTAAATGAGTCCTTGCTAGACTTGGCTCCCCGCTGCGTCTGATTGTCTCCAGGACCAGGAGGCTGGGGAACGGGCGAGCGGCGCACTTACCTTTTCTCGGACCCAGTCCATCCTGTACGGGTGGACTAAGACCCAGCAACCACATATTTCCTTTTCTTTTTTTTTTTTTATGAAAATGTACTAGCTTTTCATATGCTTACTCTTCTTAGCTATGGGATAGGCAATGAATAGAAGACAGGTGTGTAATTAGATAAATGTGCACTCTCCCAATAAGACAACATTAACATATACAAAACTTCTTGCACATTCCAGAAACATTCTCTGTCACAACAAATGTAAGTTTCTTGGAATATTTAATTTCTGTTTCTACTTACTGACTCTCCAGAGATAGGTCCACATTCTTCCCACTAGAGCAATGCAGAATGAATTTAGATTCGACCATCACTTACTGAGAATCTTGTATTTGTAACATTATTTCTTTCAGAGTCCCAGTTACACTGTATTTTAGACATTTTTACATCTTTGCTCTCTGGAAGCCCTTGAAATATTTATAGACACATTTATGCATCTCTTAAGTCTTTTCTTTCAAGCAAAGCAACATTAACCCTGTTAATTGCTTCTCATCTGATAATGTTTTAGGTCTTTCAAAATTCTAGTTGCTTTCTCTAGATCATTTTCCAGCTTCCTATCATGGAGCTCAATTCCTCATATTTCGATATTTAAGCACTACCTATGTCAGCAATAATCTGGTACAGGTAGCATATTATCTCTTTATCTGGACAAGGTGTTTTTAGTAGAGAAACTTAAAATTATCCTCAACTGCCTGTTGCCAAAAAGCTGTGGTTCCTGTAAACTGATGGCATAGCAGGTATTGCCTGACATGATTTTTTTAAAAACAAACTATGTTATTTTACATCTGTTCATATTATATATCCTTTTGGTAGTTTTAGTCATCATTCTAATCTGTCATAATTTCTTGAACTTTGATTCTTTTTCTTTTTATTAGCTATTTCTCCCATATGTCTATCATTCTCAAAGCTTAGAACCATGATTTTATAACTTTGTTCAAGTTGATAAAAATGTTGAGTAGAACAGATTCCCATAATAATGCACATAATACTAATGTTTTGTATTTGTATGCTTCCAACCAATCACAGTGTACATTCATTCACTTGATCTCACCTGATGCTAGAATCCTAGGTGGTTGGAAAGGTAGCTTTTTATGCTTATACATTCCTATTATGGATAAAAGAAATGATACTAAGAAAATATGTATTATACTACTGGTACATAGCCAGTACTGGAACTTAAGTGTTTTAAAGACTTTTTTTTAATAGTTTATGGTTTATAGTTCTAACCAATCATGAATTTGAATATACCTAACTATGGTTAGGGTTAGGGTTAGGGTTAGGATTAGGTTATTTGTGCATTTGTAACCAGTTTCCTGGAGCAGAAAGACTAAGTTGGTATTATTATCTCACCATTTTGTTTTGGAAATGTGAAACTTTAAAATGAAAAAGAGTAAGTGACAGTCTATATTCTGCTCTAGTCATTGTATTTTCGTACATACAAATGGAAGGTGCTATATCAATAGTGAATCTTAATGTAAAATATGGATTTTTGGTATAATGATGAGTCACTGTAGATTTATCAATTATAATAAATGCAGCACTCCTGTGGAAAATGCTGGTGATGGGTGAGGTATGCATTTGTGGGCTAAGGGAGTATATTGAGTATCTCTGGACATCCCACTCACTTTTTCTATAAACATGAGACTGCTCTAAATACAGTCTTCCAAAAAGTTTTTTAAAAATTTCAAACTCAATTTTTCCTGATGAAATGAAGTTAAACTGGATAGGACAGACCAAAGAAAAAAGAAAGGGACACAGTTGTTAACGAAGGCTAGTGGAAGCCTGCCTCTGACCTTCTAGATGCACAGGAGCCAGATGGACCTGGAAAGGAAACTGAGGAAAGTTGATGAAGGATAAGCTTTGAGGTAGGGAAAGAACTGTGTGGAAATATCCTCTAGTAAGATATAAGATGTTGCATGTTCTGCTTTGAAATCTAGGAGATGTAAGAAGGCATTTGAATCTGATTGTAGAAGGTAACTCTTATGAAAAATTCCCAAGGCCAGAATTGAGAAACATCCCCTCTAATGTGAATCCCTACTCAGCCCATCACCACACCAATGGAACTTCATTCACAAATGATGCACAACAATAAGGCACTTTAGCTACCCATAACATGGGAACTCTACTTTCCAAAAACAGAAGTTAACTAATTGTGTTCTGATGAAAAATTTAATTATCATTGAATTTTTTAAGAGGTTACATCAATTCTTCAATATTTCTTCATTTTTTTCATTTAATTTCTTTGTGTTTTAGATTTAAGAAGGTAGATGGTAAACTTATTTTTTTAAAGTTATGTCTTGAATGAGTTACCTAACCTTATTTGCATAGCTATGTACATTTTAAAATAGAGCACAATATCAAAACAAGCAATAATATCCCTGCCATGTTATGCAGAGGTATGATCACACACTTTAAAACGCAGTTTTATTGTGCATATATGAACACTGGTTTTTGATTGCTCAGGTTTTTTTCTCCAAACACATAACAATTTCATTCTTCATCTTAAAGTTCTAGCATTCAACTATATTTGAATTATCCATAAAATATCACAAGTTTTCTCTTTATGAAATTTTCCTGGGACCTCATAACTTGAAAATGACTAAAGCAATTTGTATGCTAAAAGGTAAGGGGAACCTTTTTTGTTCTCAGACAAGGGCAAGGTAGTTTGAGAATCAAAGCATAATTTCTTGAAAAGACATGGGTGACCAGGTCAAAACAGAAGGTGATACTGAATGTTGTCTTGAAATGCCAGTAATAGCATCGCTTCCTACGTACCTTTCTGATGACACGGTCTGAAGGCTGTGAAGGACGAGCACCCCAGGTCTCTCTGCAGACCCTCTTTTAAAAACCATAAAGATCCAGTGTTCTCTGTCTACTTTTTTCTACTTTAGAATAAGAGAAACACACAAGATTGAAAAGAAGGTTAAAACCTAAGGCAGACAACAAGGAGGTGGCTGAAAGGGCTTGTTCTCCTGCAGTGTAATGAAAGCTTGTTGGTTCTGAGGTGGAAGTTATACTTTGTTGGAGACTTCTGGACCCTGAGAAGTTTGCAATCAAAGGAAAGTCAGAGTCTGATGTGAGGGAGAGCAAGTGCAGTGTCTCTGTTTCATTGCGTGGATGTGATTCAGAGACTACATACAGCATATGTATTGAAATGGGAATCCCTGGGAAGTCCCCCAAAAGGAGACGTCCAGTTGTGTTCTGCCAAAGCAGAGCAAATCCAAAGGGACCCAGAGTCCCTACTACAAAGGCAGAGTGACTGAGCCTCATGGCCTTTTCCTGCCACTTCTATTTTCCCTACCCATAGGATCCTTTTTTAGCACACTGGCAAGCTATGTCAGTGTACACAGTTTGTTTTACTGCATTGTTAGGAAACTTCAAAGTCTAAACTATTCACGAAGTACATTTGGTTAAAGATATATTGCCTGCCCACTGATACTACATGAATCAGACTCTGCTAGAAAAGGAGCATGGATTTTAATAGGGGTTTCCTCAGATATAAATATTGGTATATATTTTGAAGACCAAATACACACTAGTTTGTAAAGTAATGTGGTAAAGTAATGTGGTAAGAAGGGACTGATCTCAGCATCATATACTTTACACCAAAATGCTGATGGACTTAAAGTTAAGAAGATAATATGCATAATACGGTGAAAGCTAAAAATGAAGACAAAGGACAACATGGAAAGGAAGAATCAGGATTTATATAATCATTGGGTCAAGGCATGGCATAGCCAACTTGGAAAACTACTGGAGATTCAGCACAAATACAAAACCTAGGGAAATGGAACAGTTCCTGAGTGAGATGGCTTATATCTTGTAAGCTTGATGATTTACTGCTAGTAAGCCAATTGCAGTGTAATCCAGTAGTTCGTAAGAGTCTAGTAAGAGCGATTATTCAGTAGATGAAAGTCCCATGCCATTCTTGAGGGTTGAGGAAAATCTTAGGACTGATGGGGGGATGCAAGAATGTTATATTAATTAAACAGACTAACAAAAAGGCAAGGGAATGCTTATGGAGTGGCTTTGTTTGAGGGTGGAACTCCTCTATCCGGTCAGTTTTTGCTTACTCTTTGAATTGAGACACCTGAGGAAGAAACCTGACATTTATCAGAAAAGAGGCAACAGTGCCAAGCAGAACTGATATGTGACTCCTTGTCCATCAGGGCCCTCAGTGCAAGGATAAGAATCTTCAAGGATACCAAAGGGACATCTCAGAACACCTTCACTTGGCTTCTCCTATCAGTAACATTTTGCAGTACTTCCTTTGTAAAGATATTTTGAGTAGAAGAAAATTGAGATGTTCTTGGATGTTTGAATGTATTTTGAAATGGTTCCTGAAAATCTAAAAGATTTCTTCTCCTTCCCATTTCTTAATTTCCATACTTTAACCCCAGGCCCAAATAAGGGAAGTCTTATTTTTCTTTGCTGGACTGGTGAAGCTCTTTCCTTTCTGGTTGTCCAGAAGAAACTACACTCTACAGAGTTCTCAGGATTCCAACTTATCCAAGGTAGGTGCCTGAGCTTACGTCTCCCTCTTCAGGCCATGGCCCTTTGTTAATTGTTACTGACATTTCTGCTCCTTGAGTCCTGCTTCCAAACCTTCTACCTCATTAAAGCCAATCTCTTTCCCTAACAGCTCCATATGTTTGCTCAATTTCCACTCTCAGCCCCCACATCCGCTCTCAACAGGCAGCCCCTCCCATCTGGAAGCAAACCTCCCCTAGTTACATTAGTATTAAAAAATATTCTCATTCAATCCACACTTCTGACCTGGTACAGTGTCACTCTCTCTCCCATTGGAAGCTGCAAATTTGCATTTTATCCACCCCAGCCCATATAGGGTCACCCTTCAATCTTCCTGTATTTTTAGAGAAAGGGAGGATTTTTGCTGGAAGCATTAGTATGATATTTGTGGCTTCACAGCTGAAAGTTTGGCTTTCTAGTGGCAGGCTGCAGCAGACTGAGTGGAACATAGTTATCATGAAGGAAAGAAAGTATTGCTCATGATTCTGGAAGCCTATAGCCTCCTCTTTACTCCTGTGCATTGAAATGTCAGGTCGAGAGTGACGTACTGGTGAGAGCAGAGAATGCATGGAGAAAAGAGGGGTCCAGACACAGTTTGGGAAAGAACCATCTAAACTCCATTGGCATCATCACCAATTAAAATTCAAGGGAGATTAACAGTGGTCTCTGAATACTAATAACTTCCTTTGCCAGGGCATACTTATGAGGTTTCTTTTCACATTTCATTGTAGATATTTAAGTGATGGGTTGAGAATATGAAATAATATGATATGCTTCCTTGCGTTATTGTCTACTCTTCTACTCTTGAATTACTGTTTATATTTACATGCTGCTCTAGTGATCAGTTTACTTGTCTGTAAGATGGAGAAATTGGATATGATTATATCAAGGTCTAATTCATTCTGTTTCTGTGTCTGCATGAGTATTGTGAAATGATTGGTGGATAGAATTAAGAGCACATTCATGGGTAGAGGAAACTGTCAATATAGGTCTAGAAGAATTTCTTATTTCTGCCTGGAATTATTCAAGTCTAATAACGGTAAAAATTAGTACTTAACACCCAAAAGGATCATCAGTGTTTATATCTTCCAAGGGAAATTGGATGACATTTATCTTTATACACTATTCCTTTCTTTTCATGGAGATTGAGTGGATACAAAAGCAGGAAGTCCCCAAAGCTTCTGTAGTTTGTGCTCCATGGAGGGGCCTGGAAGGGCCGATTGCTTGGCACAGTCTCCTAATGCATTTTCGGTTGTGGGAGAGCGGGCTCTGAGTGGGGCAGGATTGATAGCCAAATTATTCTGCACAGTAAAATAAAGATGAGCATCCTGGTAGAGAGGCTCGGGAAAGACACCTTGGGAAATAGTGAATTAAGGATATTTTAGAGGACAGAGCAGCGAATTGATGCAAGAACCTATCATCTTCAGGAAAGTATCTTCCATGCAAATGCCTTAAGGAGGTTTAAGTAGAAAGAAAAGATCAGCCAGAGGAGGTGAGATCAGAGGTCATTGGAAGATAGAGTTTAAATCAAAAAGACTACTTGCAAAAGTGTTAACATAAGCACTGGAAATTTAGGATAGTGAAATAAAGACACTCAGATAACTTGTTTACCTAATTGTCTGTAGCTTCTAAGGAAAATTATCACCCATGGGACATACTTTTCACATACCTTCTGTTCATATTCCTGAAAGTTGTAGGAAATCCCACATATGTGAACATATTTTCTCTTTAAATGTAGCAAAAATCAACTCTAAGTGCTTTACGTACCAATTTATAACTATGAAAACTAATTAGATATACCCCATATAAGATAGTACACTACAAAGGAGGCCCTTTAAGTGTCCTAAGTTTTATCTATAACATAGACTTAATCCCATTTTGCCTCAGTACTTTTTTTTACAGCTATTGATGTTGGTGTCATTATAAATGTTCTAATCTATCAGTACACCTCAATTGTTTTTCAATCCCTTGGAAGCCTGGGAGCTGTTTAGGGCACTCATCAACATGAAATGAGAACATTGAACTACCTGATTTTATAGCTTTTGAATAAAAGTTACTTTTATTGAAAACACATACCCAGTTTACTACAATGCCTGATACCCAGTAATTGTGCAATACATGTTGGTTATTGCTAATCAGTCATGTGCTGCATAATTACATTTATGTCAATAGTGGGGCACATGTACAATGGGGGAGGGTTCCCTAAGGGTATTGCACAGTGACATTGTAATTGTTACAATATCCTAGTACAACACATTACTCCTGTGTTTGTATTGGTGCTGGTTTAAACAAACCTACTGCATGATATAAAAGCAACACATACAATTATGACCTATACATAATACTTGATTATGATAGTAAGTGACCATTAGTGGTTTATGCTTTCACTATACTATACATTCTATCATGTTTTAGAGTTTTTTCCTACTGCTTAGTAAAAACAATTTACTGTAGAGCAGTCTGCCAGCTGCAACCCCATAGATCTCATGTTTACTACATGTCTTGGTTGCATCAAGAGCTATGTCAAGTGGTTAACTTTTACCATCTAGGTTTGTATAAGTACACTTTATGTTATATTCACAATGATCAAATTACCTAACAATACAGTTTCAGAATGCATCCCTATTAAGTGATACATGGTTGCATTATTATTTCTGCATTTAATGAAGATTGAATATGATCCTTTTTACAACTATCTCATTAAAACCCAACAGAAGTACTTTAAGGTAAATAATATGATCTATGTCTCAAGAAAATAAATCTGAGGTGCAAATAAAATATTTCTTTTTTACCCTTATTTTAATAAATGGCAAATATCAAAATCACTACTCAAACATATATTACATGTTCTTTATATGATATCTATTTTTCTAAATTCAATCTCTTCAACAACAGGGGTGAGATAATTATAGATGGAATAAAAAAACAAACACTTCAGATATTTAATAGATACATTATTTTAATTCTCTTAGGAAAAATGATCATGACCATAGTAAAACACATCAGGTTTTTATCAGTTATTATAAACTATCTTGATATATAGCAAAGGAAGAGTATACCTTAATTTTCTAAACTATGTTGTCTAATAACAATATATCCCTAGGAAAAAACACAAAGGAAATATCTAAGTGGTTGAAATTTAGAAAACAAAACAATGAGTCACATTTATGGGACCTCCCCAAGTTCTCTCTTCAGGAACACACTGATGGCCTAACCACATGAGAAATCCATTCACACATTCACACAGAATATCTTACATTAGAATATCACTGAAAATGTTGTCTACAAAATTCTTATTGTGAAAGAAATATTTTTAAAGCATGTAAAATTGCCTATGTGATTTTGCATTAATCTTTCTCCTCACCTGCTACTTCTCACCAGATCATTCCCAGTTCACTATTTCCCTTTTTAAAAGACTGCCTGGGGATCATTGTGGAGTAATGGGTTAAGCTGTCTACTGCAGTGCCAGCATTCCATATGCTGATTTGAGAGCCAGCTGCTCTACTTCAATTCTAGCTCCCTCTAGATGCATTTGGGAAAGCAGAGGAAAATGGTCAGAGTCTTTGGGCCCGTGTACTCATGTGGGAAGCCCAGAAGAAGCTCCTGGCTCCTGGCTTTCGTCTGGCCCAGCCTTGGCTAGTGCAGCCAGTTGGGGAGTGAACCAGTGGATGCAGGACCTCTCCCTCTGTAACTCTGCCTTTCAAATGAATAAAATAAATCTTTAAAAAACAGAAAAGGAGGCTTCCTGATTCTATGATGTACCCTTCCTTCATTGCAGCAAAAGCTCTCCACTCAGGGTCTGCTTAGCCCTTGCCTCACTAATAACTCCAGGCACCAGTGCATGGTTATTGTCTACATACCTGATGGCTTAATCTCTTCCAAATGCTGAATTGTATTTAGGCCATCACTCTCCAACACGGATTCAGCATGCCCCAGCAGTGTGAGTAAATAACTCACATCCCACCTCATCCCCCCTTACTTACTTTCCTGTCTGCTGTAGGTAAACTTCTAAAACAGTTTCCAGAGGTTCACACAGCCTGGTTTTTCTGGCCTCTTTTTCAAGCTGGGCTGGACCCAACTTAATTCTAATGGACAGAATCTGATTAAGGAGATAGTATGTCAGGTCCCATGAGATTGCGCCTTTCATCTTGCTCAACTTTCTCGCCTTCGACTCCTCCACTTGCATGCTCTGATAAAGCAAGCTGCCACTTGACAAGGGACTGGGAGCAGTCTTCTGCCAAAGTCTCACAAGGAACCAAGGTCTTCACACCAATACCCAGAGTGAATGGAAACCTGGCCAATAACTGTACAAATGGTCTTGGAGTGGATTTCTCCCAGGTGTGACATGGATATTAGAAGCTCAGCCTATGGTTTGATTGCGGCCCTGGCCTAGAGCAAGACTCACCTGAGCTCAGCCGAGCCACAATTCCATATCTACAGAAGCTGTGAGAGGATGAATGATGTTGTATCAAGCTACTAAGTATGGGGCATAATATTTTGTGGCAATATATTACTAATACATTGTCTTATTCAATTAGACTTCAAAAAGATCCCACAGTCTGGACATTGTCTGTACACATGGCTATGTTTTTACTAATATGAAATGAATTTGCCATCAAATATGTATCATTGAATGTTAACTTTTTACAAGTTATTCCCCACTTCTTTTTCCAACCCATGCGGTTATTTCTAGCAAAACTCCTGAGAGCTTTTCTTCCTCTGTTGATTTATGAATAAGTTCTTCCATCTACAGTAAAGTTGTTTACCCTTATTTTCTCTTCTGCACTGCAGGCAGATGCTTAGCCCCCTTTGCCACTATGCTGACTCCAATTTATTATGCATTTCATTGTCTTTCATTAATATTTTCTAATATTCTTTCTGAGTTGTCATTGACCCTTGACCTATTTAGAAGTTCGTTGTTTAAATTGATTTTAGGGAAATACATTTTTGTTAGTGGATTTTGATTTAATAGTTTTTTTGTTTGTTTGTTTCAGAAAATGACTGTATGATTTCTATTCTGTTAAGCATATTGAATATTCAAACCGTACTATGAAGCAATAGTAATTAAAACACTATGGCCGGTGCTGCGGCTCAATAGGCTAATTCTCTGCCTGCGATGGCGGCACCCCGGGTTCTAGTTCCGGTTGGGGAGCCAGATTCTGTCCCAGTTGCTCCTCTTCCAGGACAGCTCTCTGCTGTGGCCTGGGAGTGCAGTGGAGGATGGCCCAAGTCCTTGGGCCCTGCACCTGCATGGGAGACCAGGGGAAGCACCTAGCTTCGGATCAGCGCAGTGCACTGTCCACAGCGCACCAGCTGCAGTGGCCATTAGATGGTGAACCAATGGAAAAGGAAAACCTTTCTCTCTGTCTCTCTCTCTCACTGTCCACTCTGTCTGCCAAAAAAAAAAAAAAAAAAAAAAAACTATACTAGTGTCACAAAATAAACATTGAAAAATGGAATAGAGAACCCAGAAATAAACCAACATATGTACAGTAAATTTATTGTCAAAAAATTTACCAAAAATACACAACTGGAAAAGCACAGTATCTTCAATAAAGGGGTGTTGCAAAGACTGGATACCTATATGCACAAAAAATGGAACTGAAACCAGATCTGTCACTTCATATACAAAAATCAACTCAAAGTAGACCAAAATATTTAAGTATAAGCCCAAAAATTATAAAATTACTAAAAGAAAACATAAGGGGAAAACTGCATAATATTGATCTCAGCAGTTATTTTTTAATTGACACAAATGTGCAGTCAACGAAAGCAAAAATTCATATTACAGCAAATAAAAATGCTTCTACATAATAAAGAAATTAATGAACAGAATGAATAGGAAACCTTCAGACCTGTAGAAAATATTTGTGACTCACACATCAGACAAGGGATTAGTGTCCAAAATATATTAAAAACTTAGAGAGTATTTTGTGAATAAAACAAAACAAAAAAAAACCTGATTAAAAAATGAGCAAAGGGCCTGAGTATGTAGTTCTCAAAATGTGACATAAGAAAGGCCAACAGATAAAGGACACAATTGCTCAGTATCACTAATCAGGAGTGAGAGTGATTAGTACAAAAATCAAAATCACAGTGAGATATCAGCTCATACCTGTCAGAATAGCGATTATAAAAAATAAAATTTGGTGAGGATGCGACTTTGCATACTGTTGGCGGGAGTGTAAATGAGTATGGCAATTATGGAAAACTATATAGAGGATCTCAAGAAAACTAAAGTGTAACTACTGTATGATTCAGCAATCCCACTTCTGGGTATTTGCCCACAGGATTTTTTGAAGAAAACTTTATTTACTTGTTTTTTGAAAGACAAAGATAGATAGATGATTGATAGACAGACAGACAGGTAGATAGGAAGAGATTTCATGTGCCTGTTCACATCCTACAAGCCCGTGGTCGTAGATCCTTGGTAAGGCTGAATTCAGGAGTCTAGAATTCCATTAAGTCTCCTAGATGGAGTGAGGAACCAACAATTTGAGTCATCACCTGCTGCTTCTGAGAGTGCACATTAATTGGAAGGCAGAGTCCAAAGCATATCAAAGAGGAGCACAAGAATTCTGGTAGGGGATGCAGATGTCTCAAAGTGTGACCTTAGCCACTATGCCAAACATCGACCCTTGCCCATAAAATTTGAAATCAGAAAGTTGAAGAAATATCTAAACTCCCCCATTCATTGCAATACTATTCACATTAGCCAAGTTATGTAACCAACCCAAATATTCATCGATAGATTAAAGCAAAAGAATAGCATGGTAATATATACACAGTGGAATACTATTCAGCCTTTGAAAGTGAAGAAATCCATTCTCTTGCAACATGGATGGACTTGGAGAACATTAGGTTAAGTGAAATAATTCAGGCGCAAAAGATCAATACCACATATTATCACCTACATGTGGAACTCAAAACAATCAAACTTACTGAAATAGAGAGTAATATGGTGGCTACCATATTACTGGTAGCTGGGAATGGGTGAAATGAGAAGATAAAAGTCTAAGGGTACACATGTGGAGTTGTTGTCTTTTTTTTGTTGTCTTCTTTTAAAAAATGCTGATACTTGTTTTGGTAGGACATTAACATTAATTGAAAGATAGCTTGATCTTTTTAAGGATTGTTTTTAAACTTTGACCTTATTTATTAGTTTACTTCTAGATATTCTTTACTGTACGGCTTATTTACCCCCGGTACTAAGCCACAGACACTCTAGGTTTCCACCGAATGCCCCATTGAGGACTCTCACATCTGACTGATTGGAATTGAAGCCTGAGGACTTGGGCCATCCTCCACTGCCCTCCCGGGCCACAGAAGAGAGCTGGACTGGAAGAGGGGCAACCGGGACAGAATCCGGCGCCCTGACTGGGACTAGAACCCAGTGTGCTGGCGCCCCAGGCAGAGGATTAGCCTATTGAGCCATGGCGCCGGCCAATTTTTGCACAATTTCAATCCACTCTATAATTGCAGGCTTAATGTGTAATACTGGACAAGAAAAATGTAGAAAGACGAGAGTTCCAAAGGAGTATAAACAAACCTAAAAAAATAGTCAAATCAAAAGATGTCCATTTAATTCATACAAGTCTTTTGTATTCTTATTTTAAGATTTATTTATTTATTTAAAAGTCAAAGTTATACAGAGAGAGGAGAGGCAGAGAGAGAGAGAGAGAGGTAGGTCTTCCATCCGATCGTTCACTCCACAATTGGCTGCAACGGCCAGAGCTGCACCAATCTGAAGCCAGGAGCCAGGAAGTTCTTCCAGGTCTCCCACATGGGTACGGGGGCCCAAGGACTTGGGCCGTCTTCTGCTGCTTTCCCAGGCCATAGCAGAGAGGTGGATGGGAAGTAGAGCAGCTGGATCTCGAACTGGTGCACATGTGGGATGCCTGCACTCCAGGCCAGGCCATTAACCCACTGTGCTACAGCGCCGGCCCCAAGTCTTTTGTATTCTGTATTAACTACCACATCAGAGAAAACATGATTTTTATCTTTTTGAGATTGGCTTTAGTTCACTAAGCTTAATGATTTCCAGTTGCATCCATTTTGTGCAAAAAGCAGGATTTCCTTCCTTTTTATGGATAAGTAGTATTACATAGTGTCTATATACCACATTTTCCTTATCAAGTCATCAGTTGATGGACAGCTTGGTTGATTCCATATCTTATATATGTTGAATTCACCTGCAATAAACATGGGGGTACAAATAACTCTTTCATCTACTGTTTTCATTTCATTGGGTAAATTCTCCCATGTGGGATGGCTGGGTCATAAGTTAGATCTATTGGCCGGTGCCGTGGCTCAATAGGCTAATCCTCCGCCTTGCGGCGCCAGCACACCGGGTTCTAGTCCCGGTCGGGGCACCGGTCCTGTCCCGGTTGCCCCTTTTCCAGGCCAGCTCTCTGCTGTGGCCAGGGAGTGCAGTGGAGAATGGCCCAAGTCCTTGGGCCCTGCACCCCATGGGAGACCAGGATAAGTACCTGACTCCTGCCATTCGGATCAGCGCAGTGCGCCGGCCGCAGCGCGCCGACTGCGGCGGCCATTGGAGGGTGAACCAACAGCAAAAGGAAGACCTTTCTCTCTGCTCTCTCTTACTGTCCACTCTGCCTGTCAAAAAAAATAAAATAAAATAAAATAAATAAGTTAGATCTATTTTCATGTCTCTAAGGAACCTCCACACTGCCTTCCATAATTGTTTTACTGCTTCACATTCCCACAAACAATGGATTAAGGTACATTTTCCCCACCTCATCACCAATATTTGTGTTTTGTTTTGTTTTTTTAATTTTTAGATGATAGCCATTCTGAGTGTGGTGAGGTAAAACTTTATTGTGGTTTTTATTTGCATTTCTTTGGTAGCTAATGATCTTGAACTTTTTTCATGTGTTTGTTGGCCATTGTATTTCATCTTTTGAAAACTGCCTGTTCATGTCCTTTGTCCCTTTGTCTTTGTCCTTTCTTAGCTGGGTTTATTTTTTTTTTTCGTGGCTGAGTTTCTTGAGATCTTTATAGATCCTGGATACTAATCCTTTACTAGTTACATAGTTTGCAAATATTTTCTCCCATTTCATTGGTTGTCTCTTCACTTAAATGAGTGTTTCCTTTGCAGTATGGAAACTACTTAGCTTAAAGTAATCCCATTTATTAAAGTTTGCTTTTATTGCCTGTGCTTCCTTGTTCTTATTGAAAGAGATTTTGCCTATGACAATGCCAATGTCTTACAGATTTTCCTGATGTTTTCCTCTAGTAATTTGATGGTATCAGGCCATATATTTTGATCCTTTATCCATGTGAGTTGATATTTTTATAAGGTGGAAGGTATGGGTCTTTAACATTTCTGCATGCATAGATCCAGTTTTTCTGAACACCATTTCTTGAAGAGGCTGTCCTTTCTACAGGGATTGATTTTAGCTAATTTATCAATGAGTAGTCAGTTGTAACTATGGGATTAATTTCTGGGATTTGTATTTTGTTCCACTGGCCTACATATCTATTTTTGTGCCAGTAACAGGTTTTTTTAATTATAAGTGCACTGTAGGGTGTCTTGAAGTCTCTGGTATTGTGATGCCTCTGGATTTTTGTTCTTTCAGATTGCTCTAGCTATTCAGGGTCTCTTGTGTTTCCATATGAATTTTAACATTTTTTTCTATATTTGATAAGAATGTCATTGGTATTTTGACTGGGATCACATTGAATCTGTAAATTACATTGAGTAGTATGGACATTTTAATAATATTAATTCTTCCAATACATGAACAGGGAAGATTTTTCTTTTCTGTGTGTGTTTTCTTCTATTTCTTTGTTTAATGTTTTATAATTTTCATTATAGAAATATTTAACATCCTTGTTTAAATTTATTCCAAATTATTTAAAAATTTTATAGCTATTGTGAATACTACTGAACTTTCAAGTTCTTTCTCAGTCATAGCATTGTCTATGTCTACAAAGGCTATATATTTTTGTGTGTTTTTATATCCTGCTTCTTTACCAAATTCTCTTATAAGTTTTAAGAGTCTCTTTGTGAAGTCTTTAAGGTATTCATATGATCTGCAAATGAGATGAATGATATATTCATGTCATCTGCAAATGGGAATAATTTGACTATTTCCTTTCTATTTTATATCCATTTGAATTCTTTTTCTTGCCCAGTGTTTCTGGCTAAAACATCTAGAACCATATTAAATAGCAATGGTAAAAGTAGGCATCCTTCTTTGGTTCCACATGTTAATGGAAATGCTTTCTCAATCAATATGATGCTGGCTATGGGTTTGTCATATATTACCTTGATTTTGTTAAGGAATATTCCTTCTATATCCAATTTACTTAAGGTTTTTATCATGAAAGAATGTTGTATTTTATCAAATGCTTTCTCTGCATCTATTCAGATAACCATATGGTTTTTGTTCTTTGGTTTGTTAATGTGATGTACCACATTTATTGATTCGCAAAATGTTGATACATCCCTGCAAGCCAATGATGAATCCCACTTGGTCTGGGTGAATGATCTTTCTTATGATATGTTGGATTTGATTACCAAGTATTTTGTTGAGGATTATGCATATTTATTCATTAAAGATATTGATCTATAGTTCTCTTCCTTTGTTGTATATTTTTCTGATTTGGAATTGAGATAATGCTGGAATAACAGAATGATTTGGTGAGGATTCCCTCATTTTCAACTGTTTTGAATAGTTGGAGAAGAATTGAAATTAGTTCTTTTTTAAATATCTGGTAGAATCCAGTAGTAAAGCCATATGGTCCTGTACTTTTCTTTGCTAGGAAAATCGTTATTTCTGATTCTATCTCTGTATTGGTTATTGGTCTGTTTAAGTTTTCTATGTCCTCATGTCTCAATTTAGGTAGATTGTATGTGCTCAGGAATCTATCCACTTCTTCTAGATTTTCCACGCATATATCTTTAGCTTGTGATTATTCTTTTTATTTCTGAGGTATCTGTTTTTGCATCTCATTTTTAATCTCTAATTTTATTGATTTCAATGTTCTCCTTTTTTTGTTTTTTTTGGGCTAGTGGTTTATCAATATTGTTGTTGTTGTTTTTCAAAAAAACAGCTCTTAATTTCCATGATCTTTTGTATTGTTTTCTGTTTGTTTCAATTTTGTTTATTTTTACTCTAGTTTTAATTTTCTCTAATTTTGGATTTCTTTTTTTCTTGTTTCTCTAGATCCTTTAGATGCATTGTTAGATCTTTTTTTTTTGATGCATTTCCTATTTCTTGATGCAAAGACTAATTGATAAAAAGAATGTATTCTGCAGCTGTGGAATGAAATATTCTGTGGAAATCAATCAGGTTCATTTGGTCCACAGTGTAGATTAACTCTGTTCTTTCTTTGTTGATTTTTTTGGTCTGGTTGGTCTGTCCACTGATGAAATTGGGGTTTTGAAGTCCTCCATTTTTATTGTATTAGAGCTTTAGATTCTTTTAGAAACATTTACATTTGCTTTAAATAGTCAGGCACCCTGGCATTTTGTGTATTTATCAACTTCCTGTTGACTTGTTTCCCTATTCTTCTTTGTGTCTTTTAACAGTTTTTATGTTAAAGTCTGTTTTGACATAGAAAACCTATATAGACCCATAACTGAGAAAGAAATTGAAACACTAATAAAGGCCCTCCCAACAAAGAAAAGCCCAGGACCAGATGGATTCACTGCTGAATTCTACCAGACATTTAAAGAAGAACTAATTCCAATTCTCCTCAAACTATTCAGAACAATCAAAAAAGATGGAATCCTCCAAAATTCTTTCTATGAAGCCAGCATCACCTTAATCCCTAAGCCAGAGAAAGATGCAGTATTGAAAGAAAATTAGAGACCAATATCCCTGATGAACATAGATGCAAAAATCCTCAATAAAATTCTTGCCAATAGAATACAATAACACATCAGAAAAATTATCCACCCAGACCAAGTGGGATTTATCCCTGGAATGCAGGGATGGTTCAATGTCCACAACTCAATCAATGTGATACACCACATTAACAAAGTGCAGAAGAAAAACCATATGATTATCTCAATAGATGCAGAGAAAGCTTTCGATAAAATTCAACACCCTTCATGATGAAAACTCTAAGCACATTGGGTATAGAAGGAACATTCCTCAATATAATCAAAGCAATTTATGAAAAACCCATGGCCAGCATCCTATTGAATGGGGAAAAGTTGGAAGCATTTACACTGAGATCTGGTACCAGACAGGGATGCCCACTCTCACCACGGCTATTCAACATAGTTCTGAAAGTTTTAGCCAGAGTCATCAGGCAAGAAAAAGAAATTAAAGGGGTAAAAATTGGGAAGGAAGAAGTCAAACTATCCCTCTTTGCAGATGATATGATTCTTTATTTAGGGGACCCAAAGAACTCTACTAAAAGACTGCTGGAACTCATCGAAGAGTTTGGCAAAGTAGCAGGATAGAAAATCTATGCACAATAATCAACAGCCTTTGTATACACAGGCAATGCCATGGCTGAGGAAGAACTTCTAAGATCAATCCCATTCACAATAGCTACAAAAACAATCAAATACCTTGGAATAAACTTAACCAAGGACGTTGAAGATCTCTACGATGATTTTTACAAAATCTTAAAGAAAGAAATAGAAGAGGATACCAAAAAATGGAGAAATCTTCCATGCTCATGGATTGGAAGAATCAATATCATCAAAATGTCCATTCTCCCAAAAGCAATTAACAGATTCAATGCGATACCAATCAAGATACCAAAGACATTCTTCTCAGATCTAGAAAAAATGATGCTGAAATTCGTATGGAGACACAGGAGACCTTGAATAGCTAAAGCAATCTTGTACAACAAAAACAAAGCCGGAGGCAACACAATACCAGATTTCAGGACATACTACAGGGCAGTTGTTATCAAAACAGCATGGTGCTGGTACAGAAACAGATGGATAGACCAATGGAACAGAATAGAAACACCAGAAATCAATCCAAACATCTACAGCCAACTTATATTTGATCAAGGATCCAAAACCAATCCCTGAAGCAAGGACAGTCTATTCAATAAATGGTGCTAGGAAAACTGGATTTCCACATGCAGAAGCATGAAGCAAGACCCCCTACCTTACATCTTACACAAAAATCCACTCAACGTGGATTAAATACCTAAATCTATGACCCAAAACCATCAAATTATTAGAGAGCATTGGAGAAACCCTGCAAGATATTGGCACCGGCAAAGACTTCCTGGAAAAGACCCTGTAGGCGCAGGCAATCAAAGCCAAAATTAACTATTGGGATTGCATCAAATTGAGAAGTTTCTGTACTTCAAAAGAAACAGTCAGGAGAGTGAAGGGGCAACTGAGAGAAAGGGAAAAAATATTTGCAAACTATGCTACAGATAAAGGATTAATAAACAGAATCTACAAAGAGATCAAGAAACTCCACAACAACAAAACAAACAACCCACTTAAGAGATGGGCCAAGGACCTCAATAGACATTTTTGCAAAGAGGAAATCCAAATGACCAACAGACACATGAAAAAATGTTCAAGATCACTAGCAATCAGGGAAATGCAAATCAAAACCACAATGAGGTTTCACCTCACCCCGGTGAGAATGGCTCACATTCAGAAATCTAACAACAACAGATGCTAGAGAGGATGTGGGGAAAAAGGGACACTAACCCACCGTTGGTGGGCATGCAAACTGGTAAAGCCACTATGGAAGTCAGTCTGGAGATTCCTCAGAAACCTGAATATAACCCTACCATTCAACCCAGCCATCCCTCTCCTTGGAATTTACCCAAAGGAAATTAAATTGGGAAACAAAAAAGCAGTGTACACCTTAATGTTTATTGCAGCTCAATTCACAATAGCTAAGACCTGGAATCAACTTAAATGCCCATCAACAGTAGACTGGATGAAGAAATTATGGGATATGTACTCTATAGAATACTATACACAATCAAAAACAATAAAATCCGGTCATTTGCAACAAAATGGAGGAATCTGGAAAACATTATGCTGAGTGAAATAAGCCAGTCACAAAAGGACAAATATCATATGTTCTCCCTGATCGGTGACAACTAACAGAGCACCAAAAAGGAAACCTGTTGAAGTGAAATGAACACTATGAGAAACTGTGACTTGATGAACAACTTAACACGTTATCCCTTTTAGTATTTTGTTTGTTTGTCCTACTTAATACTATTGGTTGAATTCTGTAATTAATACACAGTTATTCTTAAGTATTGAAACTTAACTGAAAAGTGATCCCTGTTAAATATAAGAGTGGGAATAAGAAAGGGAAGAGATGTACAATTTGGGACATGCTCAAGCTGACTTGCCCTAAACGGTAGAGTTAGAAACATACCAGGGGATTCCAATTCAATCCCATCAAGGTGGCATGTTCCAATGCCATCTCACTAGTCAAAGTGATCATTTTCTGTTCACAATTTATCATAACGATAGGACTAAGAGTCAAAGGGATCACATATACAAGACTAGTGTCTGCAAATACTAACCGATAGAATAAAAATGGAGAGAACGATCCAACATGGGAAGCGAGATACACAGCAGACTCCTAGAATGGCATATGTCCTAAACAGCACTCTGGCCTCAGAATCAGCCCTTAAGGCATGTGGATCCGGCTGAAAAGCCCATGAGAGTATTTCAGGCATGGAAAGCCAAGACACTCTGGCAAAAAAAAAAAACAAAACAAAAAAAAAACAAAACAAAACAAAAAAAAACCTTAATGAAAGATCTCCACGAGTGAGATCCCAGTGGAAAGAACAGGTCATCAAAGAAGGAGGTACCTTTCTCTGAAGGGAGGAGAGAACTTCCACTTTGACTATGACCTTGTCTAAAATATGATCAGAGTCGGTGAACTCAAAAGGCTTCCATAGCCTTGGCAGCTCATGACAAGAGCCTAGGGTGATTACTGATGCCATAAACAAGAGTGTCAATTTGTTAAGTCAACAACAGGAGTCACTGTGTACTTACTCTTCATGTAGGATCTCTGTCCTTAATGTGCTGTACATTGTGATTTAATGCTATAACTAGTACTCAAACAGTATTTTTCACTTTGTGTTTCTATGTGAGTGCAAACTGTTGAAATCTTTACTTAATATATGCTAAACTGATCTTCTGTATAAAAAGAGAATTGAAAATGAGTCTTGATGTGAATGGAAGGGGAGAGGGAGCAGGAGATGGGATGGTTGCAGGTGGGAGGGAGTTATGGGGGGGGGGGAGCCATTGTAATCCATAAACTATACTTTGGAAATTTATATTCATTAAATAAAAGTTTAAAAAATTGTATTTTAATTCTATTTGTATGTGCCAATATTACTCCAATTTGACTTTCCATAAATCAAAAATAAATATACTTTCTTTCCCACCCCTCCAAAAAAAAGGCTGTTTTGTTTGAAATTAGAGTAACTACTCCTGCTCTTTTTTGTTTCCCATCCATTTGCATGGAACAACTTTTTTCATCTTTTCATTTTCAGACTTTTCATTCTGTGTTTAACTTTGTTGGTGAGATGTGTTTCTTTTAGGGGGCAAATAGATGGGATTTTTTTTTAATTCCATTCAGCCAAACTGCACCTTTGATTGGAGAATTTATATCATTTACATTCAAGGTTATTACTGATAAGTAGCAAAGTAGTTCTCCCATTTCCCCTAAATATCCCAATTGCTTGTTCTGTATTTCCTTTTACTAGGATATTTTCTTTTGCTAGGATGTTTTCTGCCTTCACATTCTTCCATGATGTTGACTATCTTTCTCTGTTTTTGTATCATTTGTATGTCTGGAAATGTGATGACACATGCATTCAATTTCTATTTTTTAGATAGTTTTTATTTCACCTTCACTTATAAATGAGAGCTTTACTGGGTACAGTATTCTGGATTGACAAGGATTTTTTTTTTTTTAACATGGACTATGTGTTTCCATTCTCCTCTAGCCTGGACAGTATCTGATGAGAAATCAGCTGCCAGTCTCATTGGAGATCCTTTGGAGGTAATCTAGCAATTCTCTCATGCAGATTTTAGGATCTTTTCTTTATGTTTTAATGCTCAAATTTTGACTATATTGTGTTGTGGTTAAGTTCATTTCTGATCATGTCTATTAGGAGTTATATGTGCTTCTTGTACTTGGATGTCCCTTTCTGTCTAGAAATAAGGGAAAGAGGGGCTAGCATTGTGGCATAGTAGATAAGACCACCACATATGGTGCCAGCACACTATACCGGCACCAAATATTCCACTTCTGATCCAACTCCCTGCTAATGTGCCTGGGAAAGTAGCAGAAGATGGCCCAATTTTTGGGTTCCAGCCAGCTATGTGGAAGATGCATAAGAAACTCCTGGCTGATGACTTTGGACTGGTCCAGCTTTGGCTGCTCTGACCACATGGGGAGTGAAGCAGCATGTGGAAGATGTCTCATTCTCGCTCTTGCTCTCTTTCTCTATGTCGCACTCACTTTCAAATAAATAAAGAAATCTTTTTTAAAAAATAGAGAAATATTCTGCTATTATTTCATTGAATAGGTCTTCTAATCCATTTCCTCTTTCCAAACATTCAGGAACTCCTATGACATGTATGTTTGGTCATTTGATAGTATCCTATAAATCTTGAACACTATCCCCCTCCCCCCCCCTTTTTTTTTTGGTCAACTGATATATTTCCAAAGATATTCTTATATTTCAGATATCCTTTCTTCTGCCTCACCATGTCTGTTAAGGCTTTCTAATGTATGTCTATTTGACATATTGAATTCTTCATTTCTAATATTTCAGTTGGATTTCCTTGCAGAATTGTTCATCCATGTTGTGTATGGATTTCTTGAACTCATATATTTGCTTCTCTGTGCTTTTGAGTTATATCATGATCATCCTTTTGAATTCCTTTTCTGGCATTTCATCAATCTTTTAGTCTTTACATTGTAATATTGAAGTGGTGTTGTGTTCCTTTGGGGGAGTCATATGGTCTTCCTTGTTCATTTTTTTTTATTTTTATGTTTCTTGGGTTTTTGTGGAAACACTTGTTGATTTCCTCCTCTGAAGGCTTTTGTCTTTGAAATATGCCTCTTTGGCTTAGTGGAGTGCCTGCTCCATCAGTCGATAACCAGAGGCATACATTTGGTGGAATCAAGGATCTCTGGCCTCTGCTCAAAGGCAGGGCAAGAATCCAGGGTGACAAACAAGTTGGGTATGGTTTATCTTGTCTATTGTCATCAGTGGGGAGGGAATGACCACGTTGGCTGGCATGATCACAGTATCAGCCTCTCTCTGCCAAGGTGAACCAACTACCCAGGGTGAGCCCAGAGTGCCCAGGTACCAAACCCTTGTAGGCACATGAACTACACAAAGGACCTGTGTGTTCCTAAGTGTGAGCATGGAGCGCTGATACTCTGAAGCCAGATGTAGTGATTGCCCAAAGACCCAAACATACGCTATCTTACAGTCATAGAATTCCCGTAGTCACATGGTGCAGGTCTCCCACAATCACTGGGAATAGAGAATCTACTCTCAGCTCTCCAATCCTCCCCCATCAGAAACAACCAGGGTCATCCCAGAACCAGCTGCCTAAACAATAGAGATTTATTGGTACTCTGCCTTGGCAAGTTAATACTGAGCACCTTGATAGAATAAGGAGAGGAGAGCACTCCATGGGCTTAAGTAGATACCCTTCCCCCTCCATCCCTTCAGGCCAGTCTCAAAGTCAGTAGGGACCACAGATTTATCCCTCTGATAAAATCTCCCAGTCACATGTGAGCCAAAGCAGCATCTATTTGCCTTATTCAGATAGAGTTTTCTCCCTGCTAGTTGCTGGGTACCTTGCTCCAAAAGGATGTGATCCCTTCTAGCCACTGGCTGTGGGAGTCACTGGTGGTATCTTGCTCACTTCTCTGTGATTGCACTGTTCCCACTGCTCCATGGCATCACTCTTCTTGTAGAATTTTCACTGCAAAGTTCTCTGCCACTGTCCCCTGGGAACACAGTTTCTCCCCTTTTCTTCTGTTGTTTACCTGTAGTCAGAATCAGCACGTCTTTCCCTATTCAGCCATTTCAGCCATTTTGGATCTTGTCTCTCTAACTAGCGCTTATTCTTTTTTCAGGAATTGTGATATGCTCATTCTTAGGAAGATCCACCTAATACATGACCAAAATATATGAAGAAGTTATACAATGCTATATAAAAAAATAAACAAAACCTGACTAAAATACATGGGCATGGGTCCTGAATATACACAGTAAGACATACAATGGCTAATAACTATATCCAGCTAAAACCTCAAGAAACTTTTGTGTAGCTTCTGAATGTCTTTCTCCGCATAGCTCCCTTTTCTTTTTTTTTTTTTTTTTTTTTTTTTTTTTGGTGTTCTACTCTACAATGTTCAGACAGCCCCAGCCTCTCTTAACTCTGATTTCTGTTACCTCAATAAAGCACAATCAGTGTGTACTTCTTGGGTGTCCCTTTCCTGATCTGCAGTCTGAAAAGTGTCTCCAGACATAAATTTAGGCTATTTTATGTCATTCTTCAGAGAAAAAGTTTACTGTGTTTCAGAGGTTGAAATTTGGTTTTTCTTATTTCTCAAGTCCTGAAAATAGTTGTTTCATATTTTGTGAAGTTTCGTAGTTCCTTACAGCAGGATGACAACTTTCCTTCTATCACTTTGATTTCCAAACAGTTTTCTTGTGTCCTATAGAATATAAATTGCTTGTTCAGTTTTCACTTTTCCCAATAATAAGACATGAATTCATTGAGATTTAGCTGGAATACAACTCCAGGTTACCTATATTGTAGTCCGAATCACTTTTCCCATGGAAACAATTATTTTATTATTAGTCCAATCATTCTTTCTGGTCTTCTCTTCCTTAAGAATAATTCTATCAAGAGACTTCTTGAATCTTCATGCAAATTCAATCCAGGACCACTGGACTTCCTGACAATCCCAAACATGACTGTATATTAGCTCTTAGAGGTTCTAACCTTACCCCCAATGTTTTATGAACTTGTGAGATTCCCTTACTCTTGGTTATACTGCATGCATAATAAAACTGACTCATTCTTCTTCCCTTTGCATTACATGGTTGTTGGCACTTCCCATCACACATGAGTAAATATGACAAATGATGTAGAGGCTCAACTGCCAAAAATTAGCTGAGAGACTACTTGGTTAAAACAGGTACATTCCTCATTTGGCTCGTTTTTGTGTATATTTGATTTTAGTTGATTTTATCAGGGGATCTTGGTCATGCAGCATGGTCTACATTCTTGGTATTAGCTTCCCTATGGAATAGTATTTTCCTGGTGTACTATAGTCACTCAGAGCTTTCAAATGACTGTCATATTATCCTTCTAGTTAGGTTCATCACCTGTTGATTATTCTCAACCAATCATACAAACATTCACAAATTATGCTTAGTATTTCCTGATTGAGCACTAATAGTAGCCCTGCACACAGCCTTTGTAAAATGCCAAATGGCCCCTGTGTGGCTGCAGTGACCCAAACTCAGCTGCACACATGATGATGAAGATACCAAGGTGAAACCTTGACCCAAAGGAGAGAATTATTAAAGATTTTAGGAGGCCATTGTTTTAGACTGAGCTTCTCTCCCAGACCAAACCAAAATCCATGCTAAAATTCCGGTCATCAATTGAAAACAAACTGTTTAATTAAACTTCAAGAAACCAGGAGAAACAGCCAAGCCCTCCAACAGGTCAGTTTTAGATGACATGATAAGAAGTTCCTTCTGCTATAACTTCACAATGAAAATAATTTTGAAATGATCAATCTGATTTTTATTCCTGTTTCTACTTTCTGTAGTCCTTTCCCACCCAGAAAGCTAACTCATTCTGCTGTGTTCATCAGAGGACCTATTCTATTTTGTAGAATGAGAATTGCTAATAAAAAAGCCAGTTAGATCTTTAAACTAAATTTGTTGAAACTTTATGTTTTGACAGCAGCTAGAAAAGCACTTTTTGTTTTCTCTTGAAATTTTCCCACAAGGATTTGCCTACAGTGTTCATGTTTACTTCTAGTCTGTATTTTATGGAAAATGTTCTGCCTAAAGCAATGATTTCTAAACATTAGCAGGCTGAAGAATCACATGGGCAGTCATTAAAGATTCATACGCAGTAGTCTTTATTTTCCTAATATCAAATAAAATCTAGCACCAAATCCCTCTATTTCCAAAAGCTAATAAGGAATTCATTTCTGTTACTAATTCAGAGAGTCTTCCTTTTTCTAAGCATAATATGGTTCTAGGGATTTTACTCAAAGCAGATTTGAAGGCATAAAAAACTGTCTGCATGTTTTGATTCTGTATTTTTGCACATTCCCTAAAAGGAGGTAGCCCTTTTGCTTTTCACCAGACTTGTACAGAGGAGAGTGGTCTTTGTCCCACATGAAGCTTTGGTCCATGGTGTACTCTGTGGGGATGCACCACACATTCATTCTTCTCCTAATAGTTTCCACTCCTTAAGCTCCGTCAAGGGGTAGGACAAGCACTCTGGGGATTTTTAAAGATACTTTTCTCTCCTGATTAGGGAACTCTCTCTGCTTCTGTTCTCTCTTCTTTTATTTCCCCCCAAGCACTGGTCTCCTTTTCAAGCACATATGTTATTTCTCAATTTTCTCAGAAATTAGCGTTGAGGTGGCAAACCCAATCTCTCTGCTCTTCCACCATCGCTGAGCTACAAGGACATGGCCATCTGCCTACCTGATTGTAACAGAGAAGAGGCATGACAAGAAAATACTTAATCACACCCATGTACAAGTGAATATTTCAACCATTCACCCTGTCAGATTGAATTTTTTTCTTTTTGCATCTGAATGGTCTTGCATGTGGTTGCTGTGCTGTTTTCTAAATACATTTTAGCAATTTAGCAGAGCTAATGTGTATTATTTTGAAATCTATATTATGTTAACTTTTACCAGACAGACATTTACAGCTTCCTGCACTTCTTGGGGAAACTGAATTCCATTTGCTCAATGGGGATAGAGCCTGCAGGAGAAAGAGACGAGGTAATTTTGTAGGAAATTGAAATGTATCCCTCTGATGATTTGGGGAGAAAAATGGAAAGAGCTCCTAATGTAGCAAGATTTTTTTATTTCAGCATATATGTATTGAGTATCTACTCTGGGTGCAGTCATAGCACACTGTTTTAAGTATTGTAGATGGATTCAAAGATGGTCTCTACTCTTCAGAAGCTTGCCTTCTGACAGACTTGGTGCCACATTATGCGAGCCTCCTACTCTCCAGCTTTCCACTTTCCTCTCTCCCTCTATCCCCCCTCCCCCCCTCCCTCTTCCTCCTTCCTTTCCACACACACACAAGCACACCACCCCTTTCTTTCTTCATGTACCCTTCCTGGCATTTCTCCTTCATTCTTCCTGTCTGCTTAATTTTTACTCTGCTGTGAATTTTTCTCATCTTAATGAGAAACTTCTTTTCCTCAAATTGCAACTTGGCTCATAGCTAGTCTGGTGACCAGCTAGTCCTTTTCCTGCTACCTTTCACTTAAATCCTAATTCTTAAATGCTCCCATCATTTGTCATTTATAACTCCCACTGAAGTGCATGAGTTCATATGTGTTTTACAGTGGTGCCCTGTAGCAGGTGGGTAGCCATTATTATTTATGTGTTATGGTTATATCCATTAGGTGCAAAAAGACACTATGGACGACCTTAGTTTAGTAGGCACAAGTGAAGATGACAACCTGCAAGCCCTCAATGAACAATTCCTTTGCAGTCACTATATTGCCTTTGAAGTCTCTTTCCGTGCTTGTACTGAAGCCCTTCACCCTATACAAGGTCGTGTCCTTCAGGAACACCCAGATCATTTTAGTGACTCATCATCTTGAGCCAGGATCTATGTTTTACTCATCTCTCTTCTGTCAGGGTGGCACATTCTGAGGACATAATAGCTCCTCCATAAACAGCTGATGGTAAAATCCAAAAGTAATTTATTTCAGAAAATACAGTGCCCTGGGGTTGGGCAGGCAAGGAGAGCAAAGAGGAGCATCTGCAGAATGAAACTGAAGGTTCTCCTGGTAATCTGGGCAGTTGGGTATGCACAGCTTGTACATTTCTCCCTGATGAAATGATGGGGACATTGCAAATGTCAAGGCGCTATTGTATCTCTTCCTTAGCTACATTGACTGCATTTTAGGTTTCGGACTCCATCGAATGAAGATGGAGAAACTTGACCTTTAATACGGAGGTTAACAAACCTGGAGAGTCCTCATCTAAGTGCTCTGGGAAGATTAGCACTGCTTCCTTCTGCTGCTCCTCCATTTCTCCATTTTACTTATGCTGCATATAGAGTATGCGACAGAGAAGCTTAACTTAAAGAGGATGCTGTGGCTCATTATGCAAGCCACATGGCCATAGATTTCATGCCTTTAAAACACTTCTTTGTGTGCCTAGACTACTTTTTTTTTACTTCAGAGGAATTCATGTATTAAAACCTCTACATGCAGCAGCCTCATGAAAATTAACACCTGCGTTCTCCTTGCTGCAAACAAGACCAGTTGAAGATTACCATTTTTAATAAAGATTGAAATTCTTTGAGTTTTATTGCCACCAATGGAAATGTTATTATGTCACATTTATGTCTGAAACAAGGAGAGTAGATGGATTTCATGATTTGATTAACATTTAACAAATATAAAGTTATCAAAAAAGAAAAAGATAGTGCATGGAACTGTCTCTTACCTAAACAGGTGATTTTCATTATTCAAAAATAATTCTTAAAAACTGTTCCTGTTTTGTGTAAAAGATTTCTGACTGATTGTTTTATTTATGATTAACAAGGCATGTGGAACATCATCTCTACTCTCTGCCATTTCACACAATATCACTTCCCATATAATCCTATTCCACACTTACCCACTCTGCAAGCCATTGTCATCTCTACTGATTCTGCAGATGGCACCTTGTAGAAGAAAGAACAAGGACTCAAAGTCCCAGTGTGACCACAATTGTGACAAACTCTGAGCCCCAGTTTCTACATCAGCAACATAAAGATAATAAAATTGTTGACTTTTATTTGACAGAGTTGTAACCAATGAGATAAGTCAAGGAATGTATTTATAAATCAGAAAAGACTATATGATTCTATTTACCACTTTCATTATCCTTCCTTTGCTCTGTGGAGTCTGCCTGGACTTAATGTAGTACTCTGTTTGTACTCTGTTATTGTGTCTGTTTGCAAATTGTTTTCTAAGCCTCCCCAAGCCCTTTTCATGACTTAAACTCTTCAAGGACAGGATTATACCTTCCGTTTCTTCTTCTACCCAGTGCCTCCTGTACACACACAAGTGCACTTAGGAAATGATATTACCTAGAATGTAAAGTGCCCTGAAAAGCAAGGGAAAGGAATGATTTTGGATCATCCACAGACTATGCCACCGACAATCTCAATAAAGTCCTCCAGTCTAACGACAGCAAGAACAGGGCAATGTGTACTATAATGTATACTACAGCAGCCTTGAGATAAAACCACAGATAAAATGACTGTAATGTTAGCAGTGCACATTCAGGGGTAAAATGCAAAAGAGGTGAAAGGTTTTTGTTTTTAGTTTTTTTTTGTTTGTTTGTTTTTGTTTTTGTTTGTTTGTTTTTTTTTACTTCTTTCTGGATAAAAGCACTGCTCCCTTATGAAGTGATCTATTAAGTGGGGAGCTGCAGCCCCAACAGTGGTTCCCACCTTTGGGCAATTCACATTGCCATTGGCTCTTTTCTATTGATATTGACTGCCTCCATTAATACCTTAGGTCCCAGTGTAGACACAATCCCTTTAGTATAGACAGCAAATGTTGAGAGGACAATAAACCAAAAGAAAAACAATAGCAAGACATGTCAAACCAGTACATTTTGTAAAGCGTAGGTTCTTTCTAGTCCTTGAGAGCTGTCAGCTTGCTGCTGTTATGCCCAGTTCAGTCGTCCCCAAAGACCACCAAGGAGCCGATACTGCTGTAAAGCATACAAGAGTTTCATGGCAGGCCCAGGCCTGGTCTCTCAATCAACACCGACGCAACAGGTCTGAATTGAGAGCCCCGACCCTTCAGGTAACAGCATTTTTATAGGGTTTTCAGAGACATTCTATACATCATGGTACCATTTAGCAAATCATCTCATCCCGAGGGAAATTCAAAGGACATCTCCTAGAATTGATTAGGGCATCCAGTGGCGGGAACGGACCTACTAAAGGTGGTTGGATGGCTTTGGGGTTGATGCCTTTTGAACTGATTGGCCGAAGCATAGGGTCCGAGCTGCTGGGGTGTACAAGCCGAACTGCAGGGTCTCGGGTAGCTATCAATCACCTTATCTGCCCTGAGAAGACACCAGGAACTCTAGGTATTTCTCTGTTATCTGTTAATTGGCTGTTGCTAGGAGAGTTTATTGCAAGGGGAGTTCATTTATTTACTTTTAGGAGGTTCTGGCTTAAGGTTGAGGGCCTGGTCAGGCCCAAGTTACAAGATGGAGGCCTAATTTAAAATAGTTACACCTTGATCCAAGCTCAGGTCTCACACTGCCAAGGTTGAAATTTCATCCACTTCTAACAAATAACTTGATTTCTTCCACCATGAGCTGCTACAGCTTCATAAGCATCTTGCCCTGCTTTGTTACTTCCAGAATGCTTGATTTCATGTGGAGTTAGCCATCTTACACCCTCTTGTTCTATGCTACTTGCTTATAAACGTTGGTATAAAGACTAACCGAGAAACTTGACTAACCTAACTAAATTTCTAACTATCATCTTCCTCTGGCTTGACTGACAACCTAATTACCTTCTGCCTCTCTATCACCCTCCCAGGACACTTTCATTAATTTTGTAACTTCATAAGAGAAATAATTTCTGGCCATTGCCATAGCCAGTGCTTGAGATCCCACACATTTTACAAATAAGAAATGCTCCATTGCATAAGGGCATCTCATTTCATAATAAAAATTATATCCACACAGCATGAATTATGCACAGGCAGAAATAAGGGCTCCCTTCTTCACACTGTAGGAAACTGATTCTTACCTTTTGAAGATTTCCACATTAATTTTCAGGAAAACCTGCGGATTTAAGGATTTGGGTTTCTATGTTTTCAATTTCAATCCTTGTAGCCTACAATAAGGTAATTATTAGTTATTACTTCGTTATTGCTGTGGCTGGGACCTGCCTATGCTACTATTGGGAGCGCGTTAAAAGAAAAGTCATTTACTTTCCTTCTTAGAGTCTCCAGACATTTCAATGTATCAAAAATTATTACCTGACTCAAACTGATGTATCCAAAAACTGAAAGAAAACTGAAACAAAGAAGGTTTTTGAAAAAACTTAGAATAGTTTTCCCCAATGGTAACAATTTTCAACATTATCATAATGCAGACATATTCACATCTTTCTTAGATTTCCCTAGTTTTACGTGTGTGTGTGTGTGTGTGTGTGGTATTGTATGGTTATTTTTCTATTAGGGATTGTGTACCTATCTCCATAATGAAGATACTCAATAGATCCTATATCACAAGACCCCTTTGTGTTGCCCCTTTTATACCTGCCACTGCCCCTCACCCTAGCTCCTGACCCTAAGCATTGCCTATCTATCCTTCATTTCTAAAATTTTTCCACTTTAAATGTCATAAAATGGCAGAAATATACACCATGTGTATAGCCCAAGGTTTTTTTAAACATTCACCTCCTGGAGACTCTCTGGACTGGTTCCAAGTTTTGACTCTAACAAATAAAACTGCTACACACATTTGTTTGTGATTTTTTTGGGGGGAGTGGTGAAAACAAAGTTTTCATTTCTCTGGGATAGATGCCTAAGATTGTAATTGCTGAATCACATGATGGTTTCATGTTTAGTCTCATGAGAAACTGCTGATTTTATTTTCAGAATGGCTATCCTATTTTAACATCTAATCAGTAATACAGAATGGTCATTTCTCTGAATAATCCAGGCCAGCTTTTGTAGTTGTAACTGCTTTTTAAAAATATTTATTTATTTGAAAGGCAGAGTTATAAGGGGCAGAAGTGGAGAGAGAGAGAAAAGTCTTCAATCTGCTGGTTCACTCCCCAATGGCTGCAATAACTGGAGCTGGGCCAGTCTGAAGCCAGGAGCCAGGGTCTTCTTCTGGGTCTCCACGCAGGTGCAGGGGCACAAGGACTTGGGCCTTCTTCCACTGCTTTCCCAGGCCCTAGCAGAGAGCTGGATCAGAAGTGGAGCAGCCGGGACTCGAACCGGCACCCATATGGGTTGCCAGCAATGCAGGCGGCAGCTTTACCTACTATGCCACAGCACCGGCTCTGTGACTCCTTTTTAAGTTAGCCATTGTGTAGGAGTGTAGTAATATCTCACTGTGGCTTTAATTCATGTTAGTGTGATGGGGAACCCAGCCACTGATCTTGAACACCTTTGCACGTGCTCATGAGCCATGCGTATAGTGTCTGTCCTTCACAGTAAAAGACATGTTCCATTTTGCAATTGGATTATTTCTTTTACTATGAGTATTAAGAGTTATTTATAATTTGAGATTTTATTATTTGTCAGATGCATACTTTCTGTTTTCTATTCCAAGAGTAACTGTATTCTCTTGACTTTAGTTTGCTTTCCATTCTCTTCACACGAACTTTCAATGAGCAAAGGTATTTTTTATGATGAGGTCTAATTGATAAAGGTTTTCTTTTATAGACTCTGCTTTTGGTGTCAGGCATGACGATCTCTCATTAGTTCAAGAATCCAGAATGTTTCTACATTTTTTCCAAAAATGGCTTGTTGGTTTTATGTTTAAAATCTAAGTCTCTGATGTATTTGATTTAGTTTTGTATAACAAAGCTGTGAGATGTAGGTGGAGATTCACTTTTTACCTTTGGATGTTCTGGTGCCCTAGCACGTTTTGTTGAAAAGGTTATCCTTCTTCCTGATTTTTTTTTTCACCTTTTCGAAGTATCATTTGATCCTATCTGTGTGGGTTCACTTCTGGGTTTACTAGGTGCTCACTGGGACTCACATGTCTTTTCCTCTGCCAGTAGCATACTATCGTGATTATCATAGATTATCGTAACCATATAGCAAGACTTAACATTGGGTAGATTAATTTTCCCTTTACTCTTCTCTGTCAGGCTTGTTTTAGTTATTCTATTATCTGTTACTGGAGTACTTATAAACTTCCTTATGCCTACAAAAACGTCTTGCTGGATTTTGGTAGAGACTGCTTTAAACTTACAAATCAATTAGAGGGGAGTTGATATTTTCACTATGTTCATTCTTCCTGTCCATGACCTTAATTAGGGATTTTTCACTTCTTTCATCAGCATTTCATAATTCTTAACATATAAACCCTATGCGTATTTCATTAACTATGCCAAGGTATTTTATTTTCTTTGGAGCACTTATATTTTATATTGTTTTTTTTTTTAATTGCAGTTTCTGTGTTTCATTGTCAGTACACAGAAATTTGGCTGATTTTCTGTGTTTAACTTACATCCTATATTCTTAATTAATTCACTCACTAATTTTAGAAGTTTTTGTAAACTCTGGAATTTCTAAGGTAGAAAATCTTGGCACGTGCAAATAGGGATGTGTGTGTACATAGCTTTCCAACCTGCATATCTAGATAGGAATTCCAGTACTATGTCGATTAAGACTGGTGGGAATGAACATTGTTACCCAAGTAATATTTCTTTAAAACATACTGGAAAAAAAAATGGGACACATTCAAGTGAATAGGATTTGTCTTGCCCAGTTTTTTTTGAAGAACCTGGACTGTTTATCGTGGACAAGAATGATAGATATTAAAGATTTTCTTTTAATATTTGAGAGCTCATTTTGGGGCAAAAAAAGTATAATAGCTTATGTTGCCCCATGATACTGAGTGAAATTTAGAAAACCTGCCAAAAGGAAGATTTTTGACTTGGAAAAAGAAAGAGCACTACAGTAAGGTCTGTCTTTGGCATTGGGTGAAGGATATGTCACAGAGGGGTGGTTTTCTTTTCTGAAGATTTCAAACAGAAGGAAAATTGCCTTCTATGAAGAGAGACTATGTAGAAAATTCTCCTCTTTGAGTCCTGGGTGGCCTCCCAGGACCTTTTCCATTTTCCATTCTGATATACTAGGAGGCTATGATTGTCTCTCTTTAAGAACACATTTTTCTTTTGTGCGGTTACTGAATCATGTTCTTTGTTGTTGTTGCAAGGATGACTTTAGACACAGAAAAAGTGTTCAGCTCAGAAAACTAATATGTAATGGATGGTCATGGTGATGATAATCCAAGAGTGACCAAACCACAGAGAAATGATAACCCTAAATAGGCTTAAGTATAGCAATTAAACCTCAGCCACTTTTTCAATAAATTGTTTTTCCTCTTTTACCTACATACTTATCATTTTTCTCCACTCAGTCTCGATATTTTCTACTCAAAACAGTGCAAGTGATCTTTCAAGCTGTTCATAAAGAATACATGCTTCTTTGCAATTGTTTTTCATGCTTATAATTACCTGCTTTGTATGATTAGAGTATACAATTAACAAAACTGAAATAAAAAGAAGAGAAACAGAGATGGAATGTGGAGCTAATGAAGATGACCAGCAGTGAAGGTGTCCAGTATGCAAACAGAAGGGATTCACTCTCAAATCCATGCAAACACCAGATTGACACCTGAGAGTATGCATTTCTTTAAATTGTGTGTCCTGGGCACGGAGATCATATCACCATAGTCCAGACCCCAGGCTCCTGACCCATCCTCAAGTAACACAAGCATAAAGATATCATCTGAACAAGGGACACTCCATCAGTAGTTGATAGTAACTTGTATTTTTAGTATTATAAATATTCAGTGCAATGAACAGAAAGTATTAATTTTTTAATATTATGTTCACAAAGCTTTATTGCTTACAGCAATTCCTTATACAATGTGTTGTCTTCTTTTGTGGCTTTGAGCTTATTACCCTAAATTATAAGTCATAGCTCTTGCATGTTAAAAAATTACATACTAATTATTTCTTGAAATTGGTTCAACTGGTTACTCTATGGTATAGTGAAAGAAGCATGAGCTAGGTACCTTATCTGTCTAAATTCTAGGTATGTCATTTAGGAACTTTGGTTGCTGAAAAATGCATTATCTCTTTGGTTTCCTGAGAGTTGAAATGAATTCAGTTTTCTTCTCATATTGTTTTAATTATTAAATGAAAAAATCTTACTGTCACTAGTGCTAATAGTTATCATCTGCT
The DNA here is from genome assembly GCF_033115175.1 of Lepus europaeus. Taxonomy (NCBI): domain Eukaryota; kingdom Metazoa; phylum Chordata; class Mammalia; order Lagomorpha; family Leporidae; genus Lepus; species Lepus europaeus. The sequence continues at coordinate 74,486,904 of NC_084828.1, read as the reverse complement.
ATACCTGATTATGAATAAACAAAGTATGTATGGCTGTGAAAGTAATAGGGCATACATTTGGTGAGCACACTAGATAAGAGATTTCCAAACCTTCCCTAGTATCAGATTCTGACACAGTTTAATCTGGGGAGGCATTTGATTAACTGTATTTTCAGTGATCTCCATAGGTAAATGAAATGTGCTGTGACATTTGAGAGATTTCCCTAGAGAGCAATAAAAGTCTCTTCTGACTTTGCCTCTTACAATTACTTAATAGGTTCTCTTTTGAGAATATTTATTCTTTTGCTAATAAACACTAGAGATTCCTTGTGTGCAAATGGAAACCATTTCTTCCAGCATCATCTTGTGAACCTACCCGTTTTGTTGTGTATTTTGAGAACTATTTTTAATTTTAAAAAAGTCAAATAAAACTACTTAGTTTTCTTTAAAAGGCATCATTGTCAGTTTCTGTGATATCTGTTTCTTTCTCACTCCCTCCCTCTTCCTCTCTTTAAGACATTTGAGTTCAACAACATCCTCTGTGTCAAATTCAGGATAAAAAAGATGTTTGTTGGGTGGCTGCTATTATCCATGACTGCCACGGTGAAACAATCCATGCCACTAGTCCAGCCTGCTGAGCTGTTGCTGATAAGACCCCTTATGCTTGGTTTGGCATCTTGTTCAGATTCTATAGCAAAAGCTCTTTGACTCTCTGGGGAACAACATGAGTGTCATCTTGGTGGCTCGTGGCCAGCATTCCGCCAGTGGAAAGGGGTCTTCAGGCACAATCCAGAATGTACCTACTACTGAGATGCCTAGGCAGTCTTACTCTCTGTGGAGTTAAGACCTGTTCTCTGGCCCTTCATTATGGCAGCCTTGTTTATGCTAGGGCATACATCCTTCTGAGTTCAATCTAGCTCATTCTAGAAGATGTTTTCAAGGATGCTGTTGATATTTTAGGACTAAATATTAAGGATGAAATGCAGGTTCCACATGGTTTATAGAGGACATACACCTTTCAAATTAACTGAGATGGTTACTTTATTCCTATAATGTTGTCACTCAAAGGATGGATTCTCAGCTGTAGGGAAGTGGGAGACTCAAAGGTCATTAACTCTAACATCCACTCCATTTAAAATCCTTTGTAAAACTATCTGATAAATTGTTATCAGTACCTCTGATTAAAGCCTTGGATTGACAAGAGACTCACTGCATTATAAGAAAAGTCATTTAGTTCTGAAGATCCTTAATTTTTACAAGATATTTCTAAATATTAATCAGTCTCTCTAATATCCAACCATTTATCTTATTTATATGATGGAAAAGCCACGTAGAATAAACTTAATTTCTCTTCTGTATGTAAGCTCTTCAAATATTTGGCAATTTTTTTTCTTTTCATGCCTTCCCTTCAATTAAAATAATTCTGCTTGTCTAGTCTTCATATGCCATAGTATTAAACATCCATAGAAGTCTCATCGTCTTCTTTATAACCTACCTGTGGTCACTTACATACTCAAATGCATATATGTGTCCTGACCAGGGAAGGTTAATGTAGGATTATATTATTCATACCAGATAGCATATTTTCAAAATGCACGTTTTTATCACATTAGTATGTTTCAAGGACCTATCATCTTACCGAAACATAGTAAACTTGAGGTCAACTAAAACTCTGTATGTTTTCCACATGAACTGACAATAAAATCCAGAATTAATAAGGTATGAAAAAAAAATAAATTCAACTTGATTATATTGGGATTAATGTATAATCTCAATCTTTCATCTGAGTTTTTTCTATTTTTTATGTTAGTCAAGTATTAGTTCTTTGTTCAACTTTAAAAATGGAAAATATAATATTATTTCTATGGTCTGTACCAACTATAATATTCTATTATCCCAGGCAAACCACATTTTCTCCTATAGACAATTTTTTTAACCAAATTTTGGGAGTTTCCATTTATCATAACAAGGTTCTTTGTTGTTATAGTGTTTGTGTTTTATTTCTGTTGATAGTCATGTTAACAACTGGGAATCCACAGGTAAACAGATATAGAATTCAGTTATTCCATGAAAAACTCCTAAGTGTAGAATGTAATTAGACATCTTTGATTCCAACATAGAATTGAGAGAAAATACTTGTAGTAGTTAGGGTTCAATCTGGAAAGCATACCCCTACTATGAATGATATGAAATAAGGGATTAGATTGTACATGCTTGTAGATATTATTGAAGATATTCATTGAAGGCAATTGTGTGTACATTTAATGGTGAGCCAATTGCTTCTGCATTCACTAGGGCAAGCAGTTGGGAAAATATTGAGCAACAAGTGGAGAACAATGAGGACTGACTAGACTTTGTAAGGATATACTGGAAACCAAATGGACAAGCTGAAACCTACATCTATGTCTACCTAAATCTTGATCATATAGGTTACCTACAGAGGGAATGAGGTCCTTCTCTAAGGAAATTTATATGTATCTGGCACAGCATTTGGAGAATTTGAAGAAGGAGAAAATATGAGAGAGAGAGAAGCTGAGGCCCATTTGCTATACCACACCAAGAGAAACCAGTACATGAGCAACAAATGGGAATAGATTCTGATGGTCATAGAATGCTACACTAAACTTCACTTCTGTCTTCCAAATCTTAAGCAATTTTCTTTATTATCAATGTTAAGTTGGAATGACAGAGGAAAATGAATTCTGAGAGAGATACTTCAAGACAAGCCCAGTCCACACAGTGTAACATCACTAAAATAATAGCATTTTCTCACCAACTTGGCATTTCAAGATCTAGAAAAAGATCATAGAAGAAATCCATAAAACAAATGGGAAAACAAAAAGTGCTGGTATCAGTTGCTTTTATTACATAATGAAATATAATGGCATAACAACTGAAAAGTCTAAAACAGTGTGTTCACATGAAGAAACTTCAAACTGTTCATCATAATAAAATGCACCAACAAACAAAACCTAGTCTGTTTTAGAGCAGGTATGAATTTAAACTCATATAGTATTACCCATCCACTTGGTAAATTTAGTATGTGTGAGTGTTTTTATGTGCATGTTCATGAACATGTGAGGGTTGGTAAGTATAGGGATGTGGCTGTGCGGATAGCCTTGCCTTTTTCTCTGAGTGACTCCCTCATCCCACTTCCAGTTATTACCACTTCTCCACAAGCATTCATGCTATCCAACACCTAAATTATTAGTTCAAGATTATGCTATAGGTGCCATTATTTTATTTTGTATTCAATACAATTTTATTACCATGCAAGTAACATTTGGTCAATTTATTCTGTTGTGGTTTCAAACAAAGAGACACACGTTTGTAAGGCATCTTTATTCTGAACATTGTAATTACATGTAGTGCTTTGAAAACTCAAAATGCGTTCCATGGCCCATAAGTAAATAGATCTAGGATGCTGAGTATGTCTCTATAGACACAACAGCTTCAAGTCATTCTGTTTTCAGTTGTGCTTTTCTACTTGTCAGGGTTTTCCAGGGAAGCAGAACCAATGAGAGAGAGAAAGAGAGAGAGAGAGAGAGAGAGAGAGAGAGAGAGAGAGAAACTTTGTGTAAGAAATTGTGTCATTAATTATGGAGGGAGGTTGTCAAGTCCTAAGCTCTGCAGGGTCAGAAAGAGCCAAAAGTGTGTGGATGGTATAGTTTCAGTCCAAAGGACCACAGATCCAAGACCCATGGAGAGCTGATGTTTTAGGTCAAATCTGAAGGTTGTCAACTAGGGAATTCCCTCCTCCATGGGGGACGTTCAGTCTACTAGTTCTATTCAGGCCTTCAACTAATGGGATGAGGGAAGGGAGATCACAGATTGAAATGTTAATCTAATATAAAACATCTCCACAGAGAAAATCAGAATAATGTTTATCCAATGATCTGGGCATTATGCTCCAGACATAAAATTAACTATCATAATGTTAAACATCAAAGAGGGACTTAAATGGTTTACACTAAATTTGATGAGTTTTTCGGTTTTACTTATTTTCTACTATATCCCTTCAAATAAACTCATCATCCACACAAAATAATGTTCTTGAGCTTTACAAAATGATTTTTGGTTAAAGTGGCAGAAAGAGTGATCAACAACTTCCTCCTCCTCCTCGCATTTCTTCTTCTCCTTCTTTTACCTCTTTCTTTTTGATCTACTGGAGGTAAAGCACATCTTTCACTCTTAAGAAACTGAATTCTGGCCAGTGCCACGCCTCACTAGGCCAATTCTCTGCCTGCGGCACTGGGACCCCAGGTTCTAGTCCTGGTCAGGGTGCCGGGTTCTAGTCCTCCTTGCTCCTCTTCCAGGCCAGCTCTCTGCTGTGGCCAGGGAATGCAGTGGAGGATGGCCCTAGTGCTTGGGCCCTGCACTGTGGGGGAGGCTGAATCCGGAGAGGCCTAGAGGAAATTTCCTGAGCCTGCCTTGAATTTGAAAACCTGTCTTTAAATTTCAAATCCCTGGTGGCAAACACCCCAGCCCCAGGGCGCTTTTGCCTAATGATCATTAAGATGGCATAATAGGAGTGGCTAAAACTCTTTTACTTCACATCACCCCACCCCTTGCCCACATCCTACCTTTATATAGCTGTACCTCAGCTATACAAACACCTCCCTTTTACAATAAACAGAGATCCTGGAGATCCTGCTTCAACTGGGCTCCCCACTGCCCAGTTGAATGAGAATTAGATTAAGGGAGTCCCCCGGGGCTCAGGGAAGGCTGAGTGGCTGGTGATGCACTTCCTCTCCTCAGGCAAGGCAAGCTGCGGGCAGCCTGCCTAATTGTCCGCAGGTGATGAGGAAGAGTGACTGCACTGCACCCGCATGGGAGACCAGGAGGAAGCACCTGGCTCCTGGCTTTGGATTGGCACCGTGCACTGGCCGCAGCACGCCAGCCTTAGCGGCCATTGTGGGGTGAACCAACAGAAAAAAAGGAAGACCTTTCTCTTTGTCTCTCTCTCTCTCACTGTCTAACTCTGCCTGTCAGAAAAAAAAAAACACCTGACTTCTATGACTGGTCTATACTCCAAAATCTTCCCTTTCTCCTTAACCATCTCCATCACACTGCTGAGTCTTTCCCAGACTAGCTATAACTATATGTCATTCTTGAAATACCAGACTATTCCAGACACTATACATATTTCTGTTTATTAATGGAGTAAGATGCCAAATAAAAGAAATGCTTATTATGCTGTTTTGCCAGATAAGAACAGTTGAATGAGAATTAGATTAAGGGAGTTATTAAGAGCAACTTGGCACAAGAGGATGATGGTAGATGAGATTTAGATGCTGATGATCTATTTAAAGTCAGGAATTCTCAGAAAATGTAGGTATTGATGTTTTCATTGGCTACTTAGAATAGCAGGCTTGTGCTTTTATGGATTAATGCCACAACAACAATAAAACTGAGCAGCTTTTGATAGCCACATGTGTTACATAACATTCTATTTTTATTGAACCTCTGGATTCTGGATAAACTTTTCAAAGAATAGAAGTTCTCCTCTAGCCAACTAAGAACATTTCAATTTCTCCTATTAATTAAACATTAAGTTTTCCCTATGGTTTAGTTAATTAATCTTTGAAATATAAAAATCACCATGTGGAAGACAATTTATTGTAAAGTGATCTTTATAAATCTAAACTTATGTCATGATAATAAAAATAGAAGATATATGAAAAGCAAACACCCGAGGGGGAAGAAACAGAATGTGTATCTTCTTTTCTCCTTTGCACAAAATAACTGATTTTATTTTTTTCTCATATTATTAAAATACTTAATTTATATGCATCAAATTGGCAATTTAAATTTCAAATTTTATAATTCTGTTGGAGTAATGTACTAAATTCTCCTTTGAGTAAGTTGCATTTATAATGAAGTCAAACATTGCTGCTTTGCACATTTCTTGACAGTTCATAAAGATTACTTATGCCTTCAGTATGTTTTTAATTTCTATAACGTTCTCATCATTTTCAAATAACAAGAGAATTCAGTAAGGAATTAGTCAAAGCCTCCTTGTGGCAAGGATCTTCATGAGTGCTTACGCTCATTACTTGAAATAAATACTGAAGCAGGTTAATTACCAAAGCACTATATATCTGAAATCATTTAGGAGGAGGAATCGTGCCTAGTGCCGTTTGCTGCCTTACAAACTGGTGTTATATAAGGTCTAGTCAGCCTAACACAAACATGATGGATATTTTTCAAGGGATAAATATTTTCCAAGTAATATAGTAGAAGATGTACGAAGCACCAGCTGTGCCTCTGTGATGGTGCCATCACAGGCCAGATGAACACTGCTCCTTGTTTCCTGGATAGCATAGGGTTGTGAAAGCTGGTGATGACTGGTCTGAACTAAACAACTGAGTGATGATTCCTGGCTGTTGTGATTTCTGTTTCTGTAGCCTCGGAAATGGTAGCATTGTTTTTCTTGGTGCATGTGATTTATCATCAGCAATCTGATGGCATATTTGAGGCATAGATGTGGAAGAATGTTAAAGTGCAATCTATTAGATTAGAGCTAGAAGCCAAATTGTGGAGAACAACATTGATAAGGTTAGCGAAGAAAGCAACATCAATTATTTGTAACCCTTGGGTCTTTCACAGTCAGTAAGAGTAACACTTATGTATTCTACTAAAGATTGGGTGAATTAAGCAAAATATCTTAAGTACTTACAAAAGATGTCAGAAAAGAGAACAGTCATATGCCTGAAGATGTTCCGTGAATTTTTAGCCATGGTTAGGTGTTTGGAGCATTTGGAGATGTTCTATGCCTGCCAGCTTGTGGAGCAGACCAAAATTAGAGTGAGTCCTATTGTTTATATATAACTGGTACATGGGAAATCTGAGAAGTGTGGACCTGTTTGCCTTTAATATATGCACTGGAAAAATGCTGAAGCTATCAGTTCCCTGTTCCAAAGAGTTTTCATAATAACAGGGCAGAAGGGATCAAGTAGGCAAGTGAAAGGAGCAATTGTGAAGGCAGAGAAAAAATGGTCGTTGGGTCAGAGAATGTGGGCTAAGAAGTCCTAACATCTATGAGAAAAGCAAAGGATGTAAGGCAGATGCAGAAGTAAAAGGAGTGGCATCCGGTCATCACTTGGGAAGACATTAAGTATATTTTGTCCTTTGTTCTGGAACAGTGAGGGCAGAAAGTGATAGAACAAAAGTGAATAGAATAATTGAGAATGTGAGGAGCTCTAAAGGGCCTCCACAGGGGCTTGAAGAGGTGAATTTAAGATAACAAGCATGCTGTTTGTTATGTGTATACTAATCTAAGGACTTTTTTTTTTTTTGTTACTGTCTTATGTTTAGAGAGCCTCCAGAAAAGCACAGAAATAACATTAATTAATAGATTCTCAAAATGCTATCTTTGCTACTAATGTTACCTTACATTTGCATAATGCTCAACAGATTTCAAAGTGCTTCTGTATAAATTAGCATATATGACTTTCACAACCCCTTTGAGTTATGTAGGACAGGTTCCATATTACTGACCTTATAGGCAATGGAATTGAAATGAGATTTAGAAGTGCTTTATTGTCTTTTCCACCATCAACACAACTTGCAAAGAGGTGGACTGGTGCTCAGACTCCAGTTTTTTTTAAATTAGGAAACCAGATATCTAAGTGGTAATCACATTAATTATGTATCTCATATATAGGTATAGATAGGAAACATTTTTGAAAGTTAAATGCTTAGTGTTTTGTTTTGATTCTCAAAATGAACAAGGAACAAAAGCTTTGTGCTACATTTGACAATTATTCTCCCAGGGATAGAATCTTAGTTTGGAAAAAATCTTGGTGTTGTATTTATGGTTCCTAGTTTTCTCACAAGAAGTGGAAATGAGAAATAAAAGATAAAATAGATTAGACTGTGAAAGTAAAGAAAGATTGAGGCCAAGTAAGCAGAAGGATGATTTACCTCTTGCCTTGGTACTTTGAATTATTAGGAGCCACTTCATAGTGTGGGATGGCTTTCTGGTCCTTTAAAAACTCTGAACAGAAATCTCATAATTGAATCAGCTTTATTTCATGAGATAGAGCAGTAAGGTATCTGCTGAACTTCTGAACACACTTCTGAACTCCAAGTTTGTGGCATTTTCCAATCATGACCAGGGGCAATGAAGGCTACTGGGCAAACAGAACCAGCCAGGACTCAAGTTCCAGCTTTGCTCTTTACTGCTTGTCACCTACACTTGTTAATGTTCAAGTTCACATGTCCACATGAAACTACTGCTGACATCTGCTCCATAGTTTGTATGGAACACAACATGATTCAGAGTGAGTAAAATGACTTTGTCAGCATCAGTTATTATCACCCCTATCGCAAAGATTCCACCTTGAAGCAGTCCTCTTTGCAGACTTCTACGATCATATCTGGAATTTCCAGATCTGTATCACATTGAGTCAAGGACAGAAACTTTAGAAAAGTTTGTGTTTTCTGGGCTGGACGTGATGACAGCCACTAGCGAGGAGAGGGAGGTAGACACAGCAGCTGCTCTTGCAGCTGCACAAAGTTGCTGACACAGATTCAGTTGGGAAAGCACTGAATGAGTGCAGTAATTTGGTGGAGAAAGGCAGAGAGGAAGCAGAGCAGGCCGCAGTGAGGAATGACTCAGAGTTTTCCCTACCCAGAACTTTGTTCTGCTGGAGTTCTCTTCAGCATTTTTGTCATTGTAAATTGGAGGCTTGGAATCAGCAGGAGACAGAAAAGAGTCTCTGATGAACCCCCAGATGGAGGTGCTTTGTTTCTTGAAAATAGAGAACGAGAGGTACACTTGCATACAGAAGAGAGGCACAGAAAATGTATGGATGTCAGAGACAAAGGCGGCTGTTAGGTGACTGCAGAGGGAGCAGCTCCACTGGGCAGCCCTACGGGGATCTTAAGAAATGGTTTCATTTTCTCCTGTTCTTCTTTTTGAAGAAGAGGAGAGAATTTAGGCTTAACACTACTAAGTAAAAGAAAGCTAATATTTTCAACATCTAAGATTAATTCCAGCCCAGTGAAATAAAGCCAACTTACATACAGTACATTTACTGGGATCCTCATTTTGTGTTAACAATTAGAGCAGGTAAATAGACCATGTTTTAAGAATTTAGTGCTAAAAATAATAATATTTTTTTTCTAAACCATGATTTTATAACTTTATCAAATGTGTAAAGTCATATAAGCACCACCACAATTGGAAGATAGAACATTTCTGTTTCAATGAAATCATTCCCCTATAAAGCTTTGCTGACAGCCCCTCATCCTGCACTTGACCTTGGATCACAGTGATCTGTTTCTTTCTTTTTTTTTTATTTTTTTATTTTTGACAGGCAGAGTGGACAGTGAGAGAGAGAGACAGAGAGAAAGGTCTTCCTTTTGCCGTTGGTTCACCCTCCAATGGCCGCTGCGGTAGGCGCGCTGCGGCCGGCGCACCGCGCTGATCCGAAGGCAGGAGCCAGGTGCTTCTCCTGGTCTCCCATGGGTTGCAGGGCCCAAGGACTTGGGCCATCCTCCACTGCACTCCCGGGCCACAGCAGAGAGCTGGCCTGGAAGAGGGGCAACCAGGACAGGATCGGTGCCCCAACCGGGACTAGAACCCAGTGTGCCGGCGCTGCAAGGCGGAGGATTAGCCTAGTGAGCCGCGGTGCCGGCGGAATTACTTGTCTTTTTAACCTGAGCTATGATACTGGGTGTGCAGTAGAATCTTGTGACTTTACACTATCACATTTGGTTAAGGGTTTGAAGATTTTGCCCACTTTTTATTTGATTTTATCTTTTATGATTTAGTTATAAGACATTATATATTCTCTGGGCATGTTTAATGAAATTGAGGTTTTGCAAATGTTTTCATCAGTGTTATGTGTCTTAGTTTTTACTTTATGGTTCATCTTTTTTTTCTGTTCCATCTAGGAAACAAATTACTTCTACATTTTCTTCTATTAGTTTTATAGTTTTTGACTCTCACATTCGGGTTTTGATCCATTTAAATTACTTTCTCTATATGGTGTGAGGTTAGAGCCATAGTTTGTTTATTAATTTATTTTATATACAAATATCAAATTGTACAACATCATTTTGTGAAAGGACACGACTTTTCTGAGTAAAACAGCCAGGTGCCTTTATTGAAAATTATTTGACCACATTTATTGTGTGTCTATCTCTGGACTCAGTTTTTTCTACCATCTACCTACATACTGTAATTATGAAAATATGACACTACCTTGACTACTGCAATTCATACTAATCTTTTTATTTATTTGACAAGTAGAGTTAGACAGAGAGAGAGACAGAGACAGAGAGAAAGATCTTCCTTTTCCATTGGTTTGCCCCCCAAATGGCCACTACGGCTGGAACTACGCTGATCTGAAGCCAGGAGCCAGGTGCCTCCTCCTGGTCTCCCACGTGGGTGCCGGGGCCCAAGCACCTGAGCCATCCTCCACTGCCTTCCTGGGCCACAGCAAAGAGCTGGACTGGAAGAGGAGCAACCGGGACCAGAACCCAGCACCCACATGGAATGCCGGCGCCACAGGTGGAGGATTAACCAAGCAGGCCACCACAACAGCCTCCATACTAATACCTATCTTGAAATCAGATATATGTGCTTCCAATTATGTTCTTTTTAAAGTTGTTTTGACTACTTCAGATCCTATGTATTTTCACATAAGGTTTCTTCAGATGACCTACCAGACTTATTTCAGATTATTTTTAATTTATAAATGAATTCGGAGAAACCTGACATTATAGTGTTCTTGTATTCATCTATTTGTTCTTTCAGATTTTATTTCAGCAATTCTTTGTAGTTTTAAGCACACAGATCTTGCACATATTTTGTTAAATTTATCACCAAATAAATTATATTTTTGATACTGATATAAAATATTAATTTGCAGTTTTGTTATTAGTAAATGGAAATTTAATTGATTTTAGTATATTGTATTCACATCTGAAAATATGATAATTTATTAGTTTGTAATAAGTGGAGCAGCTGGGTCTTGAACCAGCACCCATATGGGATGCTGGTGCTTCAGGCTTAACCCACTGTGCCACAGTGCCGCCCTCCATTATTATTTTTTAATAAGATCTATTTTCAATTAACTTTATACACATAAGATTAACCCTACACTAAGTACAGAGTGCAACAAATAGTAAAGCCCCATCTTAACAGTCAAGACAAAGGCGTGTTCAAAGTCATCACATCTCAAAGTGTCAGTTTTACTTCTATAGATTACATTTTAGGTGCTCTATTAGTTACCACAGATCAGGGAGAACATATGGTATTTGTCTTTTTGGAACTGGCTTACTTCATTAAGTATAATGTTTTCTGGTTGCATCCATTTTGTTGCAAATGACAGGATTTCATTTCATATTTTTAAAAGATTTATTTGTTTATTTGAAAGAGTTACACAGAGAGAGGAAAGAGAGAGAGAGAGAGATAAAGAGAGAGAGAGAGATTGAGAGAGGTCTTCCATCTGATGGTTCACTCATCAATAGGCCCCAACGGCTGGAACTGAGCTGATCCAAAACCAGGAACCAGGAGCTTCTTCCAGGTCTCCCACGCAGGTGCAGGGGCCCAAGCACTTGGGCCATCTTCTACTGCTTTCCCAGGCCATAGCAGAGAGCTGAATGCAAAGTGGAGCAGCCGGGACTAGAACCGGCATCCATATGGGATGCCGGTGCTTCAGGCCAGGGCATTAACCTGCTGCGGCACAGCACTGGCCCCAGGATTTCATTTTTTTACCACTGTATAGTATACCACAGTGTACATATCGCATAATAGTTTTTTTTTCTTTTTTTCCTCCACAATTTCTTTATTCAGTGTGGGTTGATTCTATACTATAGCTATTGTGAATTGTGCTTCAATAAACATGAGTATATGGATAACTCTATGCCGATTTCATTTCTTTTAGGTAATTTCACAAGAGTGTGTTGGCTGGGTGATATGGTAGGTCTATATTCAGATTTCTGAAAGTAATATACTTTCTATATAATTTTAAATGTAGAATTGTTATTATATTTACCTGGTGAGTTTTGGTTAGAATAAAGGATTTTGAATGTTTTCACCAAAAATAAATGGTACATGCTTGAGGAGAAAGATGTGCTCACAAGTTTTGAGTATCACACAGTGTATACATGCACTGAAACATCTCCTGGCACCCACAATAAGTATGTACAATTTTATGTGTCAGCTAAAATGTAAATTTTAAAAATGTTTGTAGTGAGGATATGTTGCCCTAGAGATTTCTTTGCGGCCAGTTTTTGAACTATAAATTCAGTGTCCTTAAATGTTATAAGATGATGCTTTGGTAGCTTATGTTATTCTCTATTCTCTATTTCATCTAAGTTATGTATTTTGTTGGCATACTGCTTTCAAAATATTTCCTCATTACCTGATCACTTCTGTGGTATAATGAGGTACTCCTTTTTTTTTAAGATTTATTTATTTGAAAGTCAGAGTTACACACAGAAAGAAAAAGGTAAAGAGAGAGAGAGAGAAAGAAAGAGGTCTTCCATCCGCTGGTTCACTCCCCAAATGGCTGCAATGGCTCGAGTTGGGCTGATCTGAAGCCAGGAGCCAGAAGCTTCTTCTGGGTCTCCCACAAGAGTGCAGGGGCCTAAGGTCCTAGGCCATTCTCCACTGCTTTCCCAGGCCATAGCAGAGGGCTGAATCGGAAGTGGAGCAGCCAGGACTTGAACCAGTGCCCAAATGGGATGCTGGCACTGCGGGCAATGGCTTTACCCGCTACACCACAGTGCTAGCCCAAAGGTGCTCATTTTTTTTCTTGGTGTTCATCATTTGAGTCATTTGTCATTTAATGTGATCAGACTGGCTAGTGATATATTAATTTTATTGGCCTTTGGGAAGAAATAAATTCGATTCCATGGTATTTTTCTCTTTTTTTGTGTGTGTTTGTTCTCTATTTTGTTAATTTTCTCCATTATGGATATGATTTCCTTTTTCATGCTTACTTTGTATTTACATTTATTTCTTCTGTCTAGTTTTTAAGATGGAAGCATAAATCATTCATTTGAAATATTTCTTCTTTTGTAAATTATAAGCCTTTGATGCTATAAATTTCATTCTTAGCTCTGCTTCAGCTGCATCCTCATTTCCAGTTTAGTTCCATTCTATTCAGAAAACAGACTTGGATTAATGGCATTCTTTTAAATAGACTAAAAGTTGTTTTAAGGCTAGAAGACAGTTTGTTTGGGGGAATTTTCCAAGTGCCTTTGTAAAGTAAGCATATTCTGTTATTGTGCGTAGAGTATTTGAATGGCTGTTAAGTGGATGATGGTGGTCAAGCATTCTACATATTTAACATTTTTCATCTGCCTTGTCTGTTAACTCCTAAGATGGTAGTATTGAATTCTCCAGTCAAATTGTGAATCTGTTTCTTTCTACCTTGAAGTCTATGATTACTGTGTACCTTTGCTTCCGATATTTGAAACTCGACTATTTGGTATTTATGCATTTAGGATTTTATGATGTCTTGATGAATTTGTCCTTTCATTTTAAAAAATATACCTGTCTCTAGCAGTACCCACTTTTAAAATCTAGTTTATATGATATTGATATATCCATTCCAATTTTATTATACTTTAATTCAGGTTTATAGAGGTCTAATTTACATATAATAATGTTCAGCCTTTAATTGCACTCTTTAGGAGTTTTACCAAATGAATACATTTGTGCAGCCGCCATCCTAATCAATACAAATAAATTCTGATCCTCAGAAAAAGTTCCTTGAGACCCTATTGGAGTCAAACTTCTTTCATTTCTATACTTTGCAAATCTTCCATTTTCTTTCTTTGCTTATGGATTTTCATTTTCCATTCGATTCTGTAGACAGAATCAAATAATATATGCCTTTTTTGTGACAATACTATTAGGATTTTACTCCTTTTTATTGCCAAATAATACCCTTTTCTAATGATTTACTCCCCTTTGTTCATCTGTTAACCAGGTGATGGAAATTTGGGCTTTTCACTTTAGACCTATGTGAATTGAGCTATGTAAGGATTCACAGAGAGTACTTTCTGTATGTATTTTCATAAAGTTCTAAGCTGTGGGAGGTAAACAGTAGAAGCCTTGGCACGGGAGAGTGAAGATGGTCAGGAATTTGAAAGCACAGTACAAGTAAGTTGAAGACAATTTCAGTGAATCTGATCCTAGAGGAAATTACACCTTTTGTAACTAAAATCCCACAGTGGCTGATTTAACAACAAGAAAAAGAAATAGCTTAATGAGGGGCGGATGCTGTTGTGCAGCAGGTTAACGCCCTGGCCTGAAGCGCCAGTATCCCATATGGGTGCTGGTTCAAGTCCCGGCCGCTCCACTTCCAATCCAGCTCTCTGCTATGGCCTGGGAAAGCAGTGAAGGATGGCCCAAGTCCTTGGGCCCCTGCACCCGCATGGGAGACCTGGAAGAAGCTCCTGGTTCCTGGATTTGGATCAGCTCAGTTCCGGCCGTTGGGGCCTATTGATGAGTGAACCATCAGATGGAAGACCTCTCTCTCTCTCTCTCTCTACCTCTCTCTGTAACTCTTTCAAATAAATAAAATAAATCTTAAAAAAATAGTTTAATGAAACCATGTTAGAAAAAGCTAGAAAAAGTGCCACACAAACTAGTAGGAATAGCATTGTCCCATATCAACTTAAGAATGAGTTTAATATAAAAGTGATGAGGGTATGTTTGTTGCATCATCAAGGTTTTAAGAAATTACTGCCATAATCATACCAACGTCGCTTTTATTGCAGGAACTGAATTTTGTCAATGTTGTCAAAATTAAAGCCAAACATTTTTGCCACATTTTTATAAAAATAGATTTTTCCATGGCTAACTTCCTCAAGTTGTGCATTTCTGTTTTAATGAAGGTTAAACTGATGGGTGGATCCCAAGTCACCTACCTGTACTTCAAATACAAAGGAAGATATGGGGGCTAGTTTTTCTATGGATAAGTACTATTTTGGAGAGGCTGAACTTGTACATTTTAAGAGTTCCTCAGATGCTTTAATAGTTGCTAAAATATTCAGAGCATCAAGAATATGTAGAAAACATCTTCCATATTCTGATTGATACTTCTATTTGAATAACAAGGTAGAGGCCACACTTACTGTGAAAGGAATAAGGTAGATAAGGTTGTTTTGTATTCGACTACTTTTTGTTATTTTAACTAAACTACCTCACAGCAGTTTCTTGGGAAAGAAAAGGTTTATTTGAGCTTACTATTGGAGGGTACGCCTAAGGATTTGGGGGCCCATAGTCTGATTTCTGTGGAAACACATCATGGTAGGTTCAGGGGAACAATCACGTGGTTAGCAGGGAAGCAGAGACAATAGCGAAGCAAATTTTGAACTCAATCAATACTCTGGCAAAAACCACTTTCCAAGGGCATAAGACTTCTTGCCAGACCCATGTCTGAGATACCATCTCAACCCCTAATCCATGGATCATTAACATTAAGA
Organism: Lepus europaeus; assembly: GCF_033115175.1. NCBI lineage: Eukaryota > Metazoa > Chordata > Mammalia > Lagomorpha > Leporidae > Lepus > Lepus europaeus. The sequence goes on along the minus strand of NC_084828.1, from coordinate 74,471,469 downwards.
CAAAAGGTTTTAAAAATTGGAGAGAAAATTCCTACTTAACCCATATCAGGAGTAGTAACCACAGATGATCCTAAACAGATTTAGGTTTAATGGGCAAAAATAGGCATAAAATAGAGGAAAACAGAGCATAAGCCCTCTGAAAATAGAAACATTTTTTCAAAATCTTTGTTTTTGTCAGCTTTTATGTTGTCTTGTTTTACAATTATCTTTTTTTTTAAAAAAAAGATTTATTTATTTATTTGAAAGTCAGAGTTACACAGAGTGAGGAGAGACAGAGAGAGAGGTCTTCCATCTGCTGGTTCACTCCCCAATTGGCTGAAGCGGCCGAGCTGCGCCGATTCAAAGCCAGGAGCCAACAGCTTCTTTCAGGTCTCCCTCGTGGGTACAGGGACCCAAGGACTTGGGCCATCTTCTACTGCTATCCTAGGCCATAGCAGAGAGCTGGAACAGAAGTGCAGCAGCTGTGACTCTAACTGGCACCCAAATGCGATGCCAGTTCTGTGAGCGGCGGCTTTAGCTGTGGCACCACAGTGCCGGCCCCAACCATTAACTTTTTACTTAAAGAAACTAAGTATCAGGTATGTAATATGTATTCAATTAATGTTTTTTCAAGATGAATATACTATATTGGTACATGGAAAAGAAAATACTACTAATTTCAATTTCTGATTGCCTAAAGAAAAGTGTACTGGGAAAATTTTTATTTGATAAAGAGTTCTTACTTGATAAAATTACTTTTATATGTTATATTTAAATCCAAGTTTTCTCAGTTGAGTGATGTTAAAAATGAGTTTAATTTAATACCATTATTTACACATCACATTTTCAGACATGCAGTTATTGCTTATGTAAGTCAGTATATACTTGACCATATTAATACCACTACTTAGGAGTGTTACATTTGATTTCACCATATGAAAGTCAAAAAATTAATAATCATAAGACCCTTGAAAGAGGACGATTTACTTTATCAAAGCCTGATAGAAAAGTAGGGTGGAGCTAAAGAGTATAAAGGAAAATTAAAGATTATTGAGGTAGTAATGATAAAATAGTATGTATTTACATTTCTGTAATTAGACTATCTGCGAATTTTTTCTGAGATACTGTTTGTAACCATGATGGCCCCCTGCTCCAATGTCCCTTCAAGTGAACTTCTTGTGGGCTGCATAGCTGATAACTGTCTAGCTGCTGAACCTTCAGATTTACCATGGATCATGGAAACTTCCCTGGGGTGCATCCAGCCACTGTAGAGGCATGGCTAAGAAAGAGGAGCCAGGCTATCCATGCCCCATGTGGAATTCCTTTAAGAAGCAACTTCGGCTTCAAGATCCCCTATCACCTTGGAATCGAGACCTAAAGACCTTTCTTCACAATTCTTCCTTTCCTTTCTTTTGTTCACAAGTGTCAGAGCTGTTTCACTGAACACGCTCTCCTAACCTAAGCTCTCTCCCCTTTCCATTTATCTTTGAATGGCATCCTGTTTCTTACAGTAATCTTACTACTTAGTCATATTTTCTGTATCTTACAGCTCCTCAAATGGCACAGTTATATCAATCAAACTAATTTTTAACTAAAAATAATACAATTAAAACATCATCATTGGAAGGTTTATCATATTGGTGATGTAGACTCAATTAACCACCCATGAAGAAAGTGTAGCTTTTTTCTTTTTCTTTTATTTTATTAAAATTTTGATTAACATGTAACACATGTACATTTTTATAAGATACCATGAAGTATTCCAACAAATATACAGCATAAGCTATTAAATTAGGCAATTAATATTTATATTTTCTTACTTATTATTTATGCTATCAACGCTTCTATTTCAGTTATTTAGACAGAATGTAACATATGACTGTAAGCTAGTTGCCCCATTATGTTGAGGTACACTATAGCATATTATTTCTATCTGTGTTTGGTGCCCCTTATCTATCTTCCTGCTATCTCCCTCAGCTCCTATCAATCCAATCTCCTAGCAATCACTATTATAGTTCATAATGACTTTTAAAAAACTTCTACATATGTGAGAGAATACACTGTATTTGTATTTCTCTATGTGGTTTATTCACTTAACACAAATGACCTCAGGTTTGATCGATTTTGCTACAAATGTCAGTGTTTCATTTTTCATTTCAGAAGAATATTCAATTGTGTGTACATATTTTCTTTATCCATTCGTCCACTAGTGGTTACCAGGGTTGATTCCACTTTTTGGCTATTGGGAATTGTGCTGTGATGAATATAGGAGTACAGGAATATCTTTGATAGGCTGAACTCATTTTCTTACATGGTTTGCAGGTATTTTCTCCCATTCTGTTAGTTGCCTCTTCACTTTGTTGAGTGTTTGCAGTGTGGAAGCTGTTTAGCTTGATGTGATCCTATTTGTCTATTTTTGCTTCAATTGCCTGTGCTTCTGGGATCTTGTCAAAGAAGTCTTGTTTGATACCAATGTCTTGCATTATTTAGCTGATGTTTTCCTCTAAAAATCTGATGGCTTCAGGTCATAGATTTAGGCCCTTAATCAATCGTGAGCTTATTTTTGTATACAGTGTTAAGCAGGTATCTTGTTTCATATTTCTGCATGTGCAGATCCAATTTTTCAAACATCATTTGTTGAAGACCTTGTTCTTTCTCCATGGATTGATTTTAGTTCCTTTGTCAAAGATTAATTTGTTGTAGCTTTGTGGGTCAATATCTGTGATTTCCATTTTGTTCAGTTGGTCTACATGTCTGTTTTTGTTCTAGTACCAGGCTACTTTGTTTATAACTGCCCTGTACTATGTCTTGAAAGTCTGGAATTATGGTGACTCTGGCTTTGTTTTTTGTTATTTAAGATTACTTCAGTTGCTTGGGGTCTCTTGTTTCCCTCTGAATTTTAAAATCATTTTTGTAGATTTGAGAAGAATGTTGGTATTTTGATAGGGATCACATTAATCTGTAAATTGCTTTTTGTAGTATGGACATTTTGATGAAATTAATTCTTTTGATCCATGAACATGGAGGACTTTTCCATTTTTGTAAATTCTATTTCTTTCTTTAATGGTTTATCATTTTCATTGTAGAGGTCTTTCGCATCTTTGTTTAAATTTATTCCAAGGAATTTATGTTTTTTGTACCTATTGTGAATGGTATTGATCTTACAAGTTCTTTCTCAGCCATGACATTCTCAATGTATACAATGGTATTGATTTTGGGGTGTTAATTTTATATATTGCAACTTTACTAAACTCATGAGTTTCAAAAGTCTGTCAGTGGAGTCTTTTGGTTCCTCTGTATATAGGGTTATGTCATCTGCAAACAGAGATAATTTGACTTCCTTCTTTCAAATTGATATCAATTTGATTTACTTTTCTTGCCTAATGGTTCTGGCTAAAACTTCCAGAACTATATTGAGTAGCGATGTTGAAAGTGGGCCACCTTGTTTGGTTTGAGATCTTAGTGAAAAGGTTTCCAACTTTTCCCCATTCACTAAGATACTCACTGTGGGTTTGTTATAGATAGTCTTGGTTCTGTTGAGGAATGTTCCTTTAATACCCAATTTGCTTATGATTTTTATCATGAAAGGATGTGGTATCATCAAATGCTTCTCTGCATCTATTGATACAATCATGTTTTTTTTTCTTCAGTATGTTAACATGATGTATCACATTATTGATTTGCATATGTTGAACCATCCCTGCATACCAGGGAAAAATCTCACTGGATCCAGGTGAATTATCTTTCTGATGTGTTGTTGGATTCAATTAGTTAGCATTTTCTTGAGGATTTTGATGTCCTCAAGGTTTTTTTGCATATTACCCTATTAGCATATATATATTTTACAAATATTTTATCTTTATCCATATATTTTCTCAACAGTCTATCAATTCTTTCCTTTCCTGTAAATATGCTTAGAAATAGAATCAATCAAGAAGGTGAATGATCTGTGTACTGAAACTTTTTGATAAAATAAATCTAAGCACAAATTATTGGAAAGATACCCTGTGTTCTTACAGTGGAAAAAATATAATAACATGCTTATATTACTCAAAACAATTTGCATGGCCAATGCAATTCCTGTCAGAAGTCCCATGGCATTTTTCACAGAAGTAGAAAAAAAAACAATCCTAGGCATCAATTTTTTGGGGAAAAAAAACCAGAAAACAAATATGGAAGCATCACACTAGCAGATTTTAAAATATGCTACAAAGCAATTTTGTAGTAGCAGTGGGTACATTCCAAGACCCTAGTGGCTACATGTAATACCAAAGCCTCCATAATCTATGTTTAATTTTTTAAATTTTATTTGTTAATTTTATTTTTTACAAAGACTGAGAGACAGCAAAGCAGATAGCAATCTGTCACCCACAGATTCACTCCCGAATGCCTGTAAAACCTGAAGCTGGGCAAGGCCAAAGCCAGGAGGCAGGCACTCAGTCCCATATTGGTCTTCCATCCATATTGGTCTCCCAATGCAGTTTGCAGAGACCCACATACCTGAGCCATCATCTGCTGCTTCCCTGGTGAAGATTAGCAGAAAGCTGGAACTGGGAACAGATCCAGGCTCAAAAACCAGGCACTCTGATATAAGATGTGGTGACCTGAACAGTGTCTTAACTGCTATTCCGAATACCTGAAGATCTTAGTAGCTTTGGAATACAATTATTTTCCTAATTAAGTCAAGAACTAAACATTTTCACTTAAAGCAAGCACTTTATGATTTTTCATTGGCGTAACAAAATTGCCATTATTGCTACTGTCAAGGCCCATTATTAAGTAAAATAATGATTCCTTTAACCCGATCACTGTGATATCACTGTGGTCACTGATAGAGGCCTAATATGTCCTGACAGACAGGTAGTATATACAGCATGGATACACTGAACAAATGGATGAATAGCATCCCAGGTTGAATGGAGCATAACAGCATGAAATTTCATCACACTACTCAGGATGGTTTGCAACAGAAACCTATGAGTGGCCTATTTTAGAATTTTTAATTTAATATTTTCAGACCATGTTGATTGTGGCTAGTTAAAACTTCAGAACATGAGAACAGTAAATGAGGTACTGCTGTAATTAGTAAAGCATGGCACTGACACAAGAACTGACCTATAGACAAATGGAGAGGATCAGAGAACCCAGAAACAAAACTTCAACTTACGGTCCATTGATCTCTGACAAAGTTGCTAAGAGCACACAATGGGGAAAGTATAGACTCTTCAGTAAATGGTGTTGGGAAAACTGAATATCCACATTCAAGTACGAATATGGGCAGGTTTTGTGAGATGCTTTTGTGAACTGGATTTAGTTTAAGACTGCAGAGGAAGCAATAGTCATGATGGCCTAAATCTGGTTTGGCAAACTGGAAGTTGAACCAGCAGACATGAAGGGGTATGTAAAGAGTCTCTGTACTTTCTTGTCAGTTTTTCTATAGGACTAAAACTACTTGAAAACAATTTCTATTGATTGAAAATAAAAAGAATCAGTTTATAAAATTTCTTAGAAATAGCCAGCCCGATGAGAATCCTATCTCTGGTGCCTTAAATGAACTTCTTCTGCTATTACTACCTGACTTTGAATATATTATAATGTTTCTTTTTGGTCTCTAGTAAGTAAAGCACATTGATTCTAGCAGATTTTGGAGAAAGACACGTTTTTCAAGCCTGAGAGTATGTTGAGTACAAAATTGGGGAGTCCATGAAAACTAGAAAGCGAAGGACATATTTTTTTTCTGCTAACAGTGTTGTCAAGTATTTTTAGCTAGAGAATAATATGTAAAGGCCAAACAACAAAGAATAACATGTTACTAGAATCAGATGCAAAGTTTTGAAGCAAATTTTTTAAATAGCTTTTACATTTGTTGGGAAGATTAATGAGACAAAAAGTTATTCAATATAATCTTGAAAAGAAGATAAGTGAGTTTGGCTTGTCAGTCTCAAGCTGTCTGGAGTAGTTCACGCGTTCCCACTACTGAAAAACCAAACTTCTAAAGAGAAATATGTGAGAGCTACTCCTTGCAAAGATGTCACATTTCAGCGCTGTGATCAGACTTCTAGCTGCAGGTGTTAGAAACGGTCATTTGACCTCTGCTTTGCTGACTGTTCTGTAAGTGTGACCTATTAGAGAGGCAGGATGTCTCCTAAACACACATCCGTCCTCGTGGCCCCACCCATGCAGACTGATATTGAATTCCGCAGTGACAACTGGAAGTCCAAGGACAGCAATAGGTACTGTAGCTCTCCGTGCTCATTCTTGCTCTTTTCCTTTAAAGGTAGCTAAATGTAAGGAGGTGTGTTACATCCACCATGGAAATTGAAGACAAGAAAGCACAAAATCTGTGGAAAGGGGGCAGATAAGAGTTCCTCTCAAAGATGAATTTTTTATGAGGATCAGATTTAGGGGTAAAATCAGTAAAAAGCCCACAAGGGGAATACATAAGAAGAACATTGATAATAAACTCATTAGGAATGTCTCCAAAGAATATCTTAGTAGCAATTCAAATTCTGAGAATGTCTAGATATGATATTAGCTCAGATGGAGGGTGATATGTCGGGCATTTGGGGTGTTACTAGGGGGAATTAGAAGACAACTATTGGAAAGAAATCGCTGTTGGTAAACCAAGGAATGAAAAGATGCATGTGCAACCTTGAGATTGAAAATTAGCAATGCAGTCTCTGTAAAATAGTTTCCTTTATCTCAATATCCAAATCAAGATTCTTTTTAATCTAGGAGACGGATAACTGTGCCAGTTACAAGTATTTGGAGACTATTTCCAGATTTCATGCATCCACATAATGTTTATTTTTATTGATGAGAGACAGTTAATTGCAAAGAGGAGTACAAAGCTGGAGGGGAAAGTGTGTTAATGAACACCCAGACACATTTATCATTTTTCTTGTTTCTTTGGACATTTTTAATGGAAAAGCTCTAAAACAGAGGAAAAATAATTCTTGATCTCTAGAGGAAAATTTCAAACTTTTCAGTTTTGTAATTTCTCTGAAGTTTCTACCTAGGTTAACATTATGTTTACCTAATTTTCTTTTCATATCATTCTTCTTTTAGATTTTTTTTTCCCCTCGATGTTAAAACCTAGTTAATTGTTGCTTTGAGTTTCTACACCACGCAGTCTCTAAGTAATCTTTTCTTTCTGCCTGTATTCTTTTTTCTCACTGCAACTTCTCTTCCAAACAGGGCATGTTTGTTTTATTTGAAAATATCAATAAAAACACTCAGAAAAAAAGGAGTAGCAGAAATGTACTTCCAGGGCCATGTATTTTCCCACATTAATTGGCTTCACTTAGTACTCGTCTGTTTTCACCAGGCTCTTAGTTGCACCTGCTCTAAAATATGGCAACTATCCCCACAACATTTCCTTTAAGCCAAACTCCTCAGGGCAACTTGCCAGAAACATACCTGAACGTGTTTGGATCAAGAACACAAAATTTGTGTGTTAATAATCCTAAGTATGTTTATTTCATATCTTCTCTCTACTGAGCCAAGCACTTTCAGTGTTTCATACACAGTCTCATTTTTTTAGGATTATGGTAGACAGAATCCTAATATGTGCCTTCATTATTCTTGTCCCTTGGTGCTTCAAACAAATGTTAATCTAGGCACTAATGGGAAGGGGTTTTAGAGATGGAATTCAGGTTACTAATTAGCTGACCATAAAATAGAAGATTGTTCTGGATTGTTCTGCGGGGTCCAACACAATCACCTAGGCCTGAAAGGCAAATTAATCAGAGCGATTTGGCAGAATAGAAGAGATGAGGCAGAAGAAGAAGTCAGCGAAAGTGAAAGCAAGGGAAGGATTCTACTACCCTGAGGCTGGCTGTAAAGATGGAGGTGGAAGGTCAAGAGCTAAGGAATGCAGGTGGCTTCCAAAAACTAAAAAGGATCCCTGACCACAGGAAAAGACATGGCAACTGCTATCCTACAACCATGTGGGACTTAATTCTGCAAAATAAAACAAACAAAAATGGAACAAGGTTGTAAGGGGAGTCATCCCCAAAGTCCCTGGAAAAGAACACCTTGATTGTGCCCTTATGAAATCTGGAGTAGGGAGCCAGCTTTGACACACTGTATCTCCTGACCTACAGAAAGGGGCAAACAACAAAGCCATGATGTTTTCACTAAGTTTGTGGCCATTTGATATAGCATGAGCTGAGAAGAGTTAGATACACAGAATGTTTTTTATTGAACACCTATTATACACAAATCTCTGTGCCAGCATCTAGATGGGACAGAACAATGAGAAAGACAAGTTTTGCCCTTTCTATGATTTTTATTCTAGAAGAGGGGATTTATATATATATATATATGCAAATACATATTATATTTATATATAAATATGTATTATGAATAATATATATTTATTGTATATATATATATATATATATATATGATTTGTGTGGGTAAAGCCACCACCTGTGTCTCATATGGACGCTGGTTTGAGTCCTGGCTGCTCCACTTCCAATCTAGCTCTCTGCTATGGCCTGAGAAAGCAGTAGAGGATGGCCCAAGTCCTTGGGCCCCTGCACTAATGTAGGAAACCTGGAAGAAGCTCCTGGCTCCTGGCTTCAGATCGGTGCAGCTCTGGCCATTTCAGCCAATTGGAAAGTGAACCAGTGGATGGAGCACCTCTTTCTTTGCCTCTCTTTTGCTCTCTGTGTAGCTTTTTCAAATAAATAGATAAATATTTTTTTTTTAAAAAAAAGCTCATGGCAAAATTTTGCATATAACTACCCGCTACGCCACAGTGCCAGCCCATATATATGAGCTTTTTTCGAAAGAGAAAATCTCTGGTTTTCACCAGCTTCAATGATGGGCCTCTACATTAAAAAGTGATAAAGTCTTATTTAAAGCCTCTTTGTCTAACTCTTCCTATTTGAAGCAATAAACCTTTTTCCAACTGTATATTCCTCCTAAAAGTAGTCCTTGACAGTAAGTTCTTTCATTCTAGATCTCGTCTCCACTGCTGACTTCACAAGTAATGAGGAATTCACCTTGTTGTTACAACACCCTTGGTGAGGCGTAGCACTCTGGGAAGGAAGGGCAGGTGATTTTAAACACAAAAAACTAACTAACATATAAAACATAGGTCTGGGGCAGAGAGCTAAAGATGCCGCTTGGAATGCACCTATCCAATATAAATGTGCCTACATCCCTGCACCTGATTGCAGCTTCCTGCCAAAGCACATCCTGAAATGCAGCAGGTAATGTGCATGTAGTGGAGTGCCTGTCATGCATGTGGAAAACTCAAGTACTCAGAATGAGTTCCCAAGTCCTGGCTTCAGCCTGGCCCAGACCTGGCTGTTTCTGGCACTTGGGGAATGAAGTAGATGAAGTAAGATATCTCTCTCTTTCTTTGTGTGTTCATCTCTCTGTTTGTTCACCACTCCCCTCACTGTGCCTTGCAAATAAGTCAAATCAAATAAATAAATAAAAGATTTTGAAAACTTCATAAATCCCTCAGTCAACCATAAGGTTTTAAAATTTTAACCATTATCATTATTGTGTATAAGTGATTGGGGTAAAGTTAATGACAGTACTAATCAAAATGTAGCTATCTCACAATTTGATTCATCATAAACACCTTTTATGATATTTAAAACATGTATTTTTTAAAAAAAATTGTGTATAATTACTTAAACTGTAAAAATTTAAACAGAGAGCTTAACCATTACCTTTATATACACCCATGTAACCACCACTGATAAAGTTTCAGAATTGGGCTGATGTGGTGTGGTGGGTTAAGCCACTACTTGCAATGTGGGAATCCCATATGGGTGCTTGTTTCTGTCCCAGCTGTTCCACTTCTGATCCAGCTCCTTGTTAATGTGCCTAAGAAAGCGGTGGAGGATGGCCCAAATGCTTGGGCCCCTACACCCATGTGGGAAACCCAGAAGAAGTTCCTGGCTCCTGTCGTGTGCCTGGCCCAGCCCTGGCCATTGAGGTCATTTGGGGAATGAACTAGTAGATGGAAGACCTCTTTCTCTATCTCTCTCTCTCTGTAACTCTTCCCTTCAAATAAATAATAAATAAATAAATCTTTGATATCCAGACCATTTCTAACATCATAGGAAGCTCGCTCTTGTCCCTCTCTCAGTCATTACTCTTTCTTTGAAGTTATTCAGTCTGATTCCAATAATGAAAACTGATACTTGCTTCAGAACATTTATGTTTAAGCTTAAGTTGAGAGGAGACAGTTAAGAGAAACAAGGAGGACAGGATTGGGAGGGGTTCCTGAGTATTTAGATACGAGTCTCAGAAAGAGAAAGAAAGAAAGAAAACAAGGCGATCATTGCCTTCTTCCCCCACAACCCCAGAGTGTTACGACTCAATTAACAGAGGTGGGAACATTTTGCAAAGATCACATAGTTTGCTGCTGAACATTAGCATAAGGTGCCTCCAACCTGCAAACAAATTGGATCCCCAAAGCTCATTTATAAATTCATCACTCGGAATTCAGAGCCTGCTTCTGCACAGAAACATTGTCATAAATATCGTAACTGATGGTTGGGATCCCAGGTTACTCATAGAAGCCTATATTAAGCATAATGTGTCTGAAATATTACACATTTAAAAAGAAAAATAGGTTCAAATCCACCACACACATAATTAAGCAAAACAGAAAAAATGAATAATTGTACTTATCTTGAAGTTGGCACTTTAGAAAAGCTAGGTTTAATTAGAGTACATATGTGACATTAATTTATTTAAGCTTTGAAGGAATTTTGGGGCCATTTTCAAATACTTTAGGTGAGGTTTTCCTTTATTTCCTTTTTGAATTTTTTAGCTTGGAGCTATCATGTCTTCTCCTTACTCTGTTGCTGTGGTCAGTCAGTAAACCCAGCCCTGCCTGTGTTCATCTGCTATTTGTGATCAAGCGGCTCCGACAGAGAGTTTAATAAGAAGAGAAATGGTCTCTACATTTTCTCCCCTTGCATTCAAAATCAGTGGCCAAGGGCTACTCTGTTGTGCTCTGAAATATGCCAGTGACTTTGTGTGGAGACCGTGGTCGCTGTGGGGTGCTGCAGGCCAATGACTGGGTTCTGCCGAGACCCTCTGGTTCTGGAAGACAATGGGCAGATCTGCCCTGACTGCTGATTTTGGCCAGTGGTCCCCCTCATGGCGTTTCTGGAGCTGCTGTCAGCTGAAGAGCAGACAAGGAGCTGCCAGCCAACATTCCGTCCCATCTCCTTCACTCGGACTCCCGTGGCAGTTGACTGCTTCCTTGATCCTCCTCAGTTTCTGTCCCTTGTTCTCCCAAGCTGTTTCTTCTAATAAATTCTTTGTATGCTTCATCCCATTTTAGTGTCTGCTTCTTGGAAGACCAAGGCTGAAACTGAAATGCTCTTTATTTAGAAGCTGCACTAAGTCTGAGAATATTAAGTGAAAATAAGTTGGGGCTAGAGTTATGGAACAGACATATATATTCTACAGGGCTCTAAGAAGAAACTGGTGTAAGAAATTATTTTTGTCACAATTTATTTTTATTAATAGAAAATAAACACTTATTCCAGTTTCAAAGTTGTTATACTTGGAGTTGTTAATAAAAATGAATTTAATATAATCACTTAATAATCCTGCATTGACTAAGACAATGAAACCGTGGCTTAAAAGAAAGTATTTGGCATCATTTGCTCATAAGTCTTTCAGAATTTGTTCTTAAAAAGTTTCTGAAACATTCTTGCTTGTCAAGTACAGGAATTGCAGAGCTCTATGATAAAGCCACTCTGGGACAGCCAATGGGAAGTTGAGCAATTATCATAAAAGGACTCAATGCATATTTCACCCAGTAACTTGGGCTACACAACAATCCCTCCCCTCCACTTTAGCTCAAGAGGGACATGCTTCTAAGCACTGAGGTATGAGGAGGGGAACTGTTATTTGCTGTTAGAATTGGTCTTCCCAGATAATAACAGTGTATCTCTGGGGCAGATCTTGGTCCTTAATGTCTTGTGATTGTAGAAAATTCTGTAAATAGTGTGGATATTCAAACACTGAAAATGTTTAATAAGGTACATTACTCTGGCAGAGTAAGGATCTGCTGCTTAGTATCTTTTTAAAAAATATATGGAACATGGGTAGGTAAATCAATCTTAAAGCATACTTAGAATACTGTATTATTTATTTATTTTTTTAAAAGATCTTATTTATTTAGAGGTAGAATTATAGACACTGAGAGGGAGAGACAGAGAGGAAGGTCTCCCTTCTGTTGGTTCACTTCCCACATGGTCACAATGGCTGGAGCTGTGACATTCCAAGCCTGGAGCCAGGAGCCAGGGTCCAGGTCTCCCACACAGATGCAGGGGCCCAAGGACTTGAGCCATCTTCTGCTGCTTTCCCAGGCCATAGCAGAGAGCTGGATTGGAAGAGGAGCAGCCGGGACTAGAACTGGTGCCAGTATAGGATGCCGGCGCTGCAGGCAGAGGATTAACCTATTGCACCATGGCACAGACCCCAATACTGCATTATTTAAACCAGTACTGATTTTAACAAAATGTCTATAATTCGAAAGTAGCTGATGAAATTAAATATAATGTACAGGAAGGGAGGCTGTCACTTGCAACTGTTGCTTAGAGAACTGAAAAAGCAAGTGCCCTTAAAGGCATTCTAGAAGACGCAAGCAGGCCCCCTTCCCATTCTTCCCTATGGGATTCACACTGAGACTGGGCTAGCAAACTTCTGAATAGTTCAAGAAAGTCCACAACGTGTCTAAAAGTCTTTTACACAAAAGAGGTCTATCTTCTTGCATCAGTAAGTGGTGCTCATCAGAAATTCCTAATAACACAAAGATGGCAGCAGACCCTACACTGATCAGATGCCAGGAATAGGAGGAGGACTACTATGTCAACTTAGTGCCTCTGCTGGCCTGTTCCAATACGTTGTTCATCATTATGAGCAATGTTTGGCCAGGACCTCTTTTGGGCATTTCTTCCTAAGTGCAATACACAACAGATAAGGGCATAGAGGTGGTAATACAGGGAAGCTACTCTTTCCAGCTCAGAAAGAGTTGATGAAACCCATATATGAATTCACAGAATCCTGTAGCTGTGGATCGTGGCTAATGTAGCCATCCAGAACCAACACTGTGGACCTCGGCAGAATTTTCCTGTACCATTCCAAAAACTCTGGATAGGGATTTATAGGATCCAATGGCCCATAGATAAAATGAATGGGAATAGTTACAAAGGCAAGTACCTCTGTATAATTCAGCACAAACTTCAAAAAGTTCATGGAAAATGGAATTAAAGGATGTTTATCTTAGTGAAAGAAATTTAGAAATTATTGCATAGCATAGATTCTTCATGCATACAATGTGAATTTTCATGAGGTTTCTGAATGCCCCTGCATTAACGTTGAGAATTGAAATCTTGCTATTCACACTTACTAGTTCCAGGAAATTTTTTAGTTGTTGTCAGTTCTTTCAGATTTTCTAGAGAACTGTGTCATCTGCAAGCAAAAGCAGTTCATTTCTTCTCCTCTCCATCATTATACTTTTGATTTCCTCTTCCTGTCTGTTGCATTAGCTGACTTCCTGCAGTTGAAAAGGAGGGCGAGAGAAGACATTTTTCCCTTTCCTGATGTTAGTGGGTGAGCTTCTGGTGTCTCACCATGATGTACATGCTACTTGTAGAGGATTTCACCTTTTTGGTAGATATTCTTTATCAAATTTAGAAAGTTCTCCTTTATTCCTAGCTTATGGAAAATTTTTATCATAAATCAAGTATTAAAATGCTGCTTTTGCAACTATAATAATGTGGATTATTTTCATTAGCCTGTCAATGATGACTACCTTAATTGATTTTTTGACTGTTGAACCAGCCTTCCATCTTTTAGTAATTCCTCCTAATTTATGATATATAATTTTTATATATGTTTAATTAGTTTGATAATATTTTGTTCAGGATTTTTCCTTCATAAAAGGTATTAGTCTGTAATTCTATTTTTTTATAATATCTCTCTGGTTAGGCATTCAGAAAGAGTTAAGTAATATTCCCTGCATTTCTATCTTTTGAAACAGGTTGTGAATAATTTGTATAATGCATTCATTAAATGTTGGCAGAATTCACCCAGTGAAATGATCTCGGACTTGTGTTTCTGTTTTGCAGTATTTCTTTCTGAGGGCAGCATAACCTGAAACACTGTTAGCTGTCTGTTCAATTACTTTACTTTATAGATCTGTTCAGGTTGTCTATTTCTTCTTGTATGAGTCTTTACTATGCCTTTCATAGAATTGGTCCATTTCACACCTGTAGGTTATCATATTTGTGGTCCTAGCATTGATCATATTTTCCTGTATGTACTTTTTAATTCCATGGGATGTATAATGATGTTCCCTCTTTAATTTCTTTTTTTTTTTTTTAAAGATTTACTTATTTATTTGAAAGGCAGAATTACAGAGGTAGGAACAGATGGAGGGAGGGAAAGAGATCTTCTATTCTGTTTCATTCCACAAATGGCTACAAATGCTAGAGCTGGGCCTATCCAAAGCCAGGAGCCAGGAACTTCTTCCCAGTCTCCCAGGTAGGTGCAAGGACCCAAGGACTTGGGCCATCTTCTACTGCTTTCTCAGGCCATAGCAGAGAGCTGGATCGGAAGAGGAGCAGCAAAGACCCGAGCTGGCACCTTTATAGGATGCTGGCACTGCAGGTGGAAGCTTTACCCACTTCGCCACAGTGCCGGCCATACCTGTTTTATTTCTATTACTTATTTGTGTATTCCATTTTTCTTTTTCTTGGTCCGGCTAGATGTTCAATAATTGTATTGATCTTTTGAAGAAGCAGGTTTCAAGGGTGGGCATTTGGTGAAATAGTTACGATGATGTTTGGTATGCCTACATCCTTTACAGTAGTGCCTATTTAGAATCCTGGGTCTGCTTCCAATCCAGCTTCCTGCTAATGTGCACCCTAGATGGCAACAACTCATGGCTCAAGTGCCTGCATCCTGTGCCCCTCTGAGAGTCCTGGATTGCAGTTAAGGCTCTTGGCTTCAGCCTAGCACAGATCTGGTTGCTGTGGGCACTTGGAGAGTGAACAAACAGAAGGAATGTATCTGGACTATATCTGTCTCTTGCCGATCAAGTAAAATAAAAATAAATAAATAAATAAAATTTTTAAAAGCTGCTTTGTTTTATTGATTTTTCTTTATTGATTTCTTTTTTACATTTCTTTGATGTCTACTCTAATTTTTAACTCTGATTATGCTTACTTAAGATTTGCTCCTCTTTTTCTAGTTTCCTGAGGTGGGAATTTAGATACCTTATTTTAAAGCTATTTTCCTTTTCTAATGTATGCATTCATTATTATAGAGTTCTCAGTAGTAACTACTTTTGCTGCACTGCACCAGTTTTGTTGTGTTGTCAATTTCATTCAAAATAATTCCTCTTTTTTCTTGAGCTTTCTTGTTTTACCCATGTGTTGTTCCGAAGTGTGTTGCCGAGTCTCCATGTATTTGACTGTCAGTGCATGGATGTATTTCTGGACCCTGTATTCTGTTCTGTTGGTCAGTGTATCTGATTTTCTGCCATCCTCATGCTGTGTGATTACCAGAGCTTTCTGGTCTACTTTGAACTCATACAGTGTGATGCTTCCAGCTTTGTTCTTTTTATTCACAACTGTTTGGGCTATTTGTGGTCCTTGGTGGCTTCGTATATGTTTCATCACTTTTTCTGTTTCCGTGAAAACCTTACTGGAATTTTTATGAAGAGTGCATTGAATCTGTACATGGCTTTAAGTGGTATGAACATTTTTGTTTTATTATTTTCTTAACTTTTATTTAATAAATAGAAATTTCCAAAGTACAGTTTATGGATTACAATGGCTTCCTCCCCATAACTTTCCTCTCACCCGCAACCCTCCCATCTCCCGCTCCCTCTCCCATTCCATTTGCATCAAGATTCATTTACAATTATCTTTATATACAGAAGATCAGTTTAGTATATATTAAGTAAAGATTTCAACAGTTTGCACCCACATAGAAACACAAAGTGAAAAATACTGAGTACTAGTTATAGCATTAATTCACATAGTACAACACATTAAGGACAGAGATCCTACATGAGGAGTAAGTACACAGTGACTCCTGTTGTTGACTTAACAAATTGACACTCTTGTTTATGGCATCGGTAATCACCCTAGGCTCTTGTCATGAGTTGCCAAGGCTATAGAAGCCTTTTGAGTTTGCCGACTCCAATCTTATTTAGACAAGGTCATAGTCAAAGTGGAAGTTCTCTCCTCCCTTCAGAGAAAGGTACTTCTTTTGATGGCCTGTTCTTTCTACTGGGGTCTCACTCGCAGAGATCTTTCATTTAGTATGCACATTTTAACAATAATAATTCTTCCTATTTGTAAACATGAGAAATTTTACTATTAAGTTGTATTTTATTCAATTTCTTTTATCATTGTTTCACAGTTTTCAGTATATAGGACTTTTATTTGCTTGCTTAAATTCATTTCTATGTACCTTTTCCTTAATTATAAATGAGATTATATCCTCTATTTCCTTTTTAGATATCTCCTTGTTAGTGTATGAAAAACTTGCTGATTTTTTTTGAAGATTTACTGAAAGTGACAGAGAGAGAGAGAGAGAGATCTTCCATCCTCTGGTTCACTTCTCATATGACCGCAACATCTAGGGCTTTGCCATGCTAAATCCAGGAGGCAGGCTGACCTCCACATGGGTGGCAAGGCCCCAAATCCCTTGCCATCTTCTACTGCTTTGCCAGGTATATTAGCAGAGAGTTGGATTGGAAGTGGAGTACTCCAATATGGCATGCCAATGTCGCAAGTGTCAGCTTAACCTGATGTGCCATAACCCTGGCCCCTAACTGCTATTATATTGATTTTTATCCTGCAAATTCACTGAATTCATTTATTGTTTTTAAAGTATTTTTGGTGTGGTCTTTAGGCTATTCTACAATATAAGTTCATGCTATCTGTAAAGACATCATCATTTTTTGTAATTTAGATTCCATTTTCTTGGCTGCATGCTCTGGCTGGGATTTCCAGTTGCATTCTGAATAGAAGTGGTAAGACGGAAATCCTTGCCTTGTTCCAGCTCTCAGAGGGCAAGTTTTTAGTTTTTCACCGTGTAATATCATCATATACAAGGGGTCTTCAAACAGTTCATGGAAAATGTGTTATGAAAAAACATGGCTTAGATTTTAATTTTTTGGCTCACATATAGCTATATTTTAATTCTACTTTCCATGAACTACATTTGGCCTTTGATTGAGCTATATTTCTTCTATACATCATTTTAAAAATTTGAATATGAAAAGATGTTGCATTTTGCCAAATGCTTTTTCTGTATATATTGAAATGGTCTTATGATTTTACTCTTTATTCTATTTATATGTTATGTCACATTTATTGATTTGTGAATGTTGAACATTCCTTGCACCTCAGAAACAAATCCCAATTAATCAATATGAATGATCTTTTTAATATGCTGATGAATTCAACTTGCACCTTTCTTGAGAATTTTTGCAACTCTCTTCATCAAAAATATTGGCCTATAATTTTATTTCCCAGTGGCATTTTTGTTTGGTTTTGCTATCAAGATGTTTATATCAAATAACAGTGTTTGGGGGCAGCGCCGTGGCTTAACAGGCTAATCCTCCGCCTTGCGGCGCCAGCACACCGGGTTCTAGTCCCGGTTGGGGTGCCGGATTCTATCCTGGTTGCCCCTCTTCCAGGCCAGCTCTCTGCTGTGGCCTGGGAGTGCAGTGGAGGATGGCCCAAGTGCTTGGGCCCTGCACCCCATGAGAGAGCAGGAGAAGCACCTGGCTCCTGCCTTCAGATCAGCGAGATGCGCCGGCCGCAGCGGCCATTGGAGAGTGAACCAACGGCAAAAAGGAAGACCTTTCTCTCTGTCTATCTCTCTCACTATCCACTCTGCCTGTCAAAAAAAAAAAAAAAATCAAATAACGGTATTTGGATGTATTCTCTCATCTTCCATGTTTTTGGAAGAGGTTACAAGGGACTGGTATTCATTTTTCTTTATATTAGTTAAAATGAACTTGTGCAAGCATCTGGTCCTGAGCTTTTGTTTGTGGAAAGGTATTTAACTACTGGTTTTATCTTCTTATTTGTTATTAGTGTCTTTAGGCTTTCTCTTTCTCTTGATTAAGAATTGGTAGGTTTTAGTTGCTAGTAATTTATCCCTTTCTTTTATGTTGTCCAATTAGTTGGCATACAATTATTCTTAATACTTAATTGTGATATTTTTACTTCTGTGGCATTGATGTTATATTGTCTCTTTCATTTCTGGTCTTGAATTCGCTACTTCTCTCTCTCTCTCTCTCTCCCCTCTGTTTTTTGTTTCTCTAAAAAATGGGTGCATAATTTTGTTTGTTTTTTGAAAAAAAGCATTATTTACTTATAGTGATATGTTATATTGTTTTCCTGTTCTCTAAGTTATTTCAACTCAGATATTTTCTTTTTGTGTTCCTACTGCTGATTTAAGTCTTTTTTCTTGTTTAAGACACAAAGTTAGACTTCTTATTTGAGATCTTTCTTTTTTATGTTTATTGCTACAGATGAGTCTCTTAGAACTGTTTTTCTGTATTGTGTAGTTGCTGTATAATGCTGTTCCCATTTTAATTTGTATCAAGTATTTTATTTCTATTTTGATTTCTTCTTTAAACCATTATTTGTTTAAGAGCATGCCTTTAATTTCTATATACATGTACATTTTATAAATGTTTTTCATATTAATGATTTCTAGTTACATACTATTGAGCCAGAAAAAATATTGATGCAATGTCTTCTTTCTTAATTTGTTAAGACTTGTCTTGTGGCATGACATGTTATCTGTCTTGGGGAATGTTCCATGTATGCTTCAAAAACATATATATTCTGCTAGTCCTGGATGGAAAGCTCTAAAGGCTTTTATTTCTGTCAGATCCTTTCATCTATATTGTTGTTCAATTCTACTGTATCCTTATTGATCTTCTGTCTAAATGATCTATCCATTGCAGAAAATGGGGTATTTTGGAATAGTATTATTGTTTGTATTGCTGTCATTGTATTTCCCTTTACTTTTGTTAATATTTGCATTATATACATTAGAGTCATGGAGTTTGGTGTATATATTTATAAATATTAAACCTTCTTGATGAACTGACCTCCATTCTCTCTTTTGACAGTTTTGATACAAATTTTATTTTGTCTGATATGAAAATAGCCATGAAATGCTTTTTTTAAAATCCCTTAACTTTCAGTACAGGTATATTATTAAAGCTAAATTGAGTTTCTTTTGGCAGCATACAATTGTATTTTTCAAAATTTATTTGGCCACTCTGTGTTTTTTTGATGGGATAATTTAATTAAGTTATATTTAATGCAATTATTGCTAGGTAAAGGCTTAAGCACTGACTTTTTTCTTTCTGTTAGTATAGTTTCTTTGCTCCATTCCTCCTTTCTTGCAGTCTTCATGGTTGATTGCTTGACATTTTTACAGTGGTATGTTCTGATCAATTTATCTTTCTGGTGTTTACTATAGATTCTTTCTTTGTGTTTAGCACTAGTATCATGCAACAATTACAACAATCCTTTCTAATATAAAACAACATAATGCAAAAAATCTGGGCTTTAACTTTTCTTCCTCTCACATTTTATGTTATTGATATGTGAACTTGTCTTTCTTAAATATAATGTACCCATTAACAAGTGATTGTAATTGTAGTTATTTTTAATACTTTTGTGTTTTAAATTTCATCCTAGAGTTTAAAGTGATTTTCATTCCCCTATTAAAGTATTAGAGTAATATGAATTTGCTGTATGTTACTTTTATGGCAAGTTTTATACTTATACATGTTTTTATGTTGTTGGTGCCTTTGTGTTTCACCTTGAAGAATTCACTTTAGTATTTCTTGTAAGGCAGATCAGTTATGATGAAAGTACTCAAATCTTTCTTGTAAGGCAGTTGTAGTTGAAGTTGTATGTTCAAGAGTTCTTCAAACAGTTCATGAAACAAGCAGATGGCAGAAAAACTGTGAATTACAAACATTTTTGCAGCAAAATAAACCTAGATATTTTTAAAAGATTCATTCATTCATTCAACAGGCATAGCTGCAGAGAGAAAAATCTTTCTTCTGATAAGTCACTTACAACTGGCCACAACAGCCAGGGCTGGGCCAGTCTGAAGCCAGGAACTTCATCCAGATTTCCCGCAAAGATGGCAGAGGCCCAAGCACTTGCACCATCTTTTTTGCTTTCCCAGGTGCATTAGCTGAGTACTAGATTGGAAGTGGGACACCCAGGACTCAAATGGGCACTCATCTAGGATGCTGGCATTGCAAGCAGTGGTTTAACCCACTGCATCACAGCACCAGCACCAGCCTTTAACATATATTTTAAAAATCTATATCAGTTTTCTTTTGTTTTATTTGAAAGGGAGAGAGACAGAGACACAGAGGTGGAAAGAGAGTTATCTATCTGCTGGTTCACTCCCTAAATGTGCATGCAGTCAGGGCTGCACCAGGTGCAAGTGAGGAGCCTGTACTCCTTGAATAATTGCACCATCATTTACTGCCTGCAATGGCATGCATTAGAATAAAGTTGGATCAGAAACACAGCAGCCAGGTCTTGAGCCAAGCTCTGGGATACTGCATGTGAGCATCCCAAACAATGATTTAATTGCTGTGCTAAACATGCACCCCAACTTATCTTTTAATTACACTTTTCCATGAACATTTATAAAAATTTTATTTAACATAAACAAATTCCATATTTTATACATACAGATTTAGTAATATAGCGATACTTCTCATCCTACATTCCCTCCCTCCCTGACTTCTACCCTTCCTCCTTCTTCCTCTCTTATTCGCTCTTAATTTTTGTAATTATCTACTTTCAGTTTACTTTACACCCATAAGACTAACCCTACACTAAGTAAAGAGTTCAACAATCAGTAAGAAGAAAAAGAAAAGAAAAAAAAAACAAACAACAACAACAAAAAAAAAGCACTGTTCCTCAACAGGAGAGACAGGGACTGTGAACAATCATCGAATCTCAAAATGTCAGTATCATTCCTACACATTACATTTTTGGTACTCTGCTATTTACCACAGATCAGGGAAAATATATAATATTTGTCTTTTGGAGACTGGCTTAATTCACCAAATGTAATGGTGTCCAGTTGCATCCATTTCGTTTTTGCAAAACACAAGATTTCACTTTTTTTTTTTTACAGCTGACTAGTATTCCATACTATATACATGCCATAATTTCTTTATCCAGTCATCAGTTGATGGATATCTGGGTTGATTCAGTATCTTATCTATTAAATATAATCTCAAATGTGATGAATTATTTTTTTGCTGCTTTCAAAATCATCTTTGTATCAACTTTTGAAAAATTGATTATAATACAAATCTGGTGAAGATCTTTTTTATATTTAGCATGTTTAGTGTTCTTTGGACTTACAGGGCCTGAATAGTCATTTCTCTCTCCAGATCTGTAAAGATTTTTTTGATTCTTTCTTCTTTTATGTAAACATGTTATTAAAATACAGAATATACACCAAGAAATATATGTATGTGTACAGATAAATGAGATTTTTTTTTGTGCTCTGAACACACTCATAACTAGCACCCAAATTTAAAAATAAAAAATTACAAGTATCCCAAGAGTCCTCAGTATCTCCCCTTCCATTTCTTTCTTTTTTTTTATACCATGTCATTTACATGGTATGATTCAGTGGAGCAATGTTTGTAACTATGTACTCAATGATATGGCTTCCACAAAATCTTTATATCCTGTATATCAAATTCCACAAATAAGAGATAATAGCCATTCTAACTAGGCTGAGGTGATACCTAATTGAGGCTTTTACTTGCATTGCCCTGATGGCTAGTGATCCTGGGCATTTTTCATGTGTCTGCTGGCCATTTGTATTTCATCCTTTGGAAAATTGCCTTTTCATATATTTTGCCTATTTCTTGACTGGATATTTTGTTTTATTGTTGTTGAGTTTCTAAAACTCCTTATATGTTCTAGATATTAATACTATATGAGATGAGTACTTTGCAAATATCTTCTCCCATTCTTTCAGTTGCCTCTTTATTTTGATAATGGTTTCCTTTGCTATTCGTGTTCTTCTTAGCTTGATTTAATACTGTTTGCCTATTTTTTTTACCTGTGCTTCTAGATTCTTATCCAAGAAGTCTTTGGCTATTTCAATGTCTTACAACATTTCTCTATGTTTTCTTCTAGTATTTTGATGATTTCCTATCTTAACTTTAGATCTTTGTTCCATTGGAAGCTGATTTTTGTATTGGGGGTAAAGTAGGGGTTGTTTTTTCAATCTTCTGCAGGTGAAAAGCCAATTTTCCCAATAGTATTTATTGAAGAAACTCTTCTTTCTCTTGGAAATGATTTTAGCTTTTTTGTTGAAGACTGGTTGTAGATATGAGGATTAACTTTTAGGCTTTACGCTCTCTTCTATTGGTCTACATGTTTATTTTGGTGCCAGTACCAGGCTGTTTTGATTATAAAAGCATTGTAGTATGACTTGAAATCTGATATTGTAATGCCTCTGGATTTGTGTTTATTGTTTAAGATTGTTTTGGCTCTTCAATCATCTTTTGTGTTTCCACACAAATTTTAAGATTTGTTTTTCTAGTTCTATGAAGAATGTCCTTGAAATTCTGATTGAAATTTATTTGTGTAGTATGGACACTTTTATAAAATTTATTCTTCCAATCAATGAGCATGGAAGATTTTTCCTTTTTTTGTGTCTTCTATATCTTTCATTAATGTTTTATTATTTTCATTGGAGAGATCTTGTAAATCTAAGTTAAATTTATCCCAAGGCATTTAAATTTTTCTTTTTTTGAAAGATTTATTTATTTATTTGAAAGGCAGAGTTATGAGGGGGTGAGGAAGAAATCTTCCATCTGCTGGTTCAGTCCCCCAAACAGCTGCAGCAGCCAGGGAAGGGCCAGACAGAAACAAGGAGCCAGAAACCAGGAGCTTCCTCTGTGTCTCCCGAGTGGGTCCAAAGGCCCAAGCTTATGGGCCATCTTCTGCTCCCTTCCCAGGTACATTAGCAGGGCGTTGAGTTGAAAATGGAACAGTGGGGACTCATACTGACACTAATGCCAGTGTTGTAGGAGGTGGCTTTACCTACTATATCACAATGCCAACTCCCAGATTTTTATTTCTAATATCAATGGAACTGATCAGATAAATTCTTTCTCAACCAGAGCATTGCTGATGTATAAGTATGCTGTTGAATTTTATGTGTTAATTTTGTATCCTGCAATTTTGCTGAAGTATCTTATGCATTTTTATAGGGTTGGGAACTCCTAAGACTCATATAGTTGGTGTGTGATGGTATCCCATATATTTGAATATTGTCTTTGTTCTTTTTAACTTTTTCTTCTTCGACTAAAATATTTCAAAAGACCTGTATTGTAGAACAGGTATTCTCTTGAATGCATTTCCGAGTCTGTTGCTAAGGCTTTCTACTGACATTCTTATTTGACTTACTGAATAGTTCATTTTTAAGATTTTCTTTTAGTTTGTTTTCAGTATCTCTATCTCTTTGCAGAATTTCTCTTTTTTAAAGTATTAATTTCATTAATTTGAAAGATAGAGTTACAAAGAAAGAGATATGGAGAGACCAAGAGATCATCTAGGTTCACTACCCAAATATCTGCAATGCCTAGGGCTGGGCCAGACTGAAAGATCTCCATCTGGGTTGCCCTGTAGGTGCAGAGTCCTCTGCTGTTTTCCAGTGTACATTAATAGGGAGCTGGATCAGAAGTGAAGCAGCCAGGAACTGAACTGCTACCCATATGGGACATTGGCATTGCAGGTAGAAGCTTAACATGCTGTTCCACAATGCCAGCCCCCACGATTTCTCAACCACATCATGCACTGATTTCCTAATTTCATTGAATTGTTTCCATGTATTTATGAGTAACCTTGCAATAATTATTTAGAAGTTTTTTTAAGGCATTTCTTCAGTCTCCTCTTCTTCATAGCCCAATATTGATGTACAGTTGTGTTCCTTTTTTGGGAGTCATATTGCATTTGCTTTTTATTTATCTTGTGTTTATGTATTGATTTTTGTGAATCTGGGGGATTTCTTCTTTCCATCACTTCTGGGTGGTGTTTTCAAATTTTATAATTAATTAATTAATTAATTATTGAAAAGCTTTATTCCTAGAGATTTGAATCCAGGGCTTAAAGGAGTGCCTGAGGCTTACACTTGAGTTCCATGTGTATATATGCTGAGTGAGATGGGGAGCTCAGACCAGAGTTTGGCAGTGAGGCTAGAGTCCAGAGTGTCATCCAAGATGCGGATGGTGTAGCATCTCTGGCTACAGTCAGTGGTGGGCAGGGGATGTTGGAGCCAACTGATTTGTTTGAAGTCTCACCTTTCTCTGTGCCAGGGTGAGCTAGTAAACTCACAGTGAGATTCACCCACCCAAGCATGTGCACCATCCAAAGCACCAACTCACTCCATAGACTGTCTGCTGATCCCACTATGAGATACATTCCCAGTGGGCAGAGTAGGGCTCTAATTCTCCACAAACTGGCTGGGTACATAGGAACCTAGAAACAACTTGTGATTTTTCTTAGCTCTGTGGCTTTTGCCCAGAAATCTCACAATCATAGGGTACAGGGGGGATCTTCTTTCCACCTTTTAAGTTTCCCTGTCTCTAGCAGGTGGCTTATGGTAGCAGCAGGACTGTTTGCTGTCCACTGAGACAGAATAGAGTTCATCAATGACTCTACCACAACAACCTGACTCTGGCGATTTGATGGGGGAAAGAAGAGGGAAGCAATGTGTCTTCCCTTTATGGAGCAAAGTAATCACTCATATCCTGTCAGCTCCCTGGGCTGGACTTGAAGTCAGTGGGGACTATGAAATTCTTCCTCAATTAAAGCTTCCTGTGGAAGTAACTGTGAAAGTGCTTCCTACCTAATCTTTACAAAATGGCATTTTCTACCTGGGAGCTGATTACGTAGATATAGAGGTGGTTGGTGACCCAGCCAGTGGTTGAATATCTGTTCTCTCTCCTTGTTGCCCCATGGTGTCTCTCTTCCATTCTGTCATTTCTCCACTGCTGGAAATTTTTCTCAGCCAGTGCCCTTGGAACATGGTCTTTCCTTTGTTTCTCTGATAGCTTTTCATGGCTGAGGTCATTGCACCTTCTTAGTATTCAGCTATTTTGAATTTCTAAGGCATTATTTCTTTAATTAAGCATTCTATCTGCTTTCTCTTCCTTTGCTCCTTATTAAATTTCTTTTTTTTTCAAATATTTATTTATTTATTTGAAAGTCAGAATTACACAGAGAGAGGAGAGGCAGAGAGAAAGAGAGTCTTCCATCTGCTGGTTCACTCCCCAGTTGGCCGCAATAGCCAGAGCTGTGCCAATTTGATGGCAGGAGCCAGGAGCTTCTTCCAGGTCTCCCACGTGGGTGCAGGGGCCTAAAGACTTGGACCATCTTTCACTGCTTTCCCAGGCCATAGCAGAGAGCTAGATCAGAAGTGGAGCAGCCAGGTCTCAAACCGGTGACTATATGGGATGCCGACACTTTAGGCCAGGGTGTTTACCCACTGCGCCACAGCGCCGGCCCCGAAATTTCTAAAATATGCATAATGGTTTGTTGGATAGTTTTCCTTAAGTCCTATAAGCCTTTTTCATTCTGTTCTCTGACAAGGTAATTGCAAATAATTTGTCTCTCATTCATTATTTCTTCTGCTTTATTGAGTGTGCTGTTGTAGTTCCCTGGGATTTTTCATTTCTGTCATTGTGCTTTTTAGCTACAGAAAGCAGAATTTTGTTCTGGTTGCTGTCTCTGTTGAACACCCGATTTTGTTCATGCATTGTTTTACTTATTTTGTTTAATTGTGTATTTGTGTGTTCTTGTAGTTCACTGAGCTCCTTTAAGATGATTATTTTGATTTTGTTATTAAAAATTTCATATGTCTCATTTCTTTTTGGGTCAGTTACAGGTAGTTCCTTTGGTAATATCGTGTTGCCCTGATTATTCATGATCCTGTGGCCGTTTTGTTGTTGTTTTCATTGTTGTTGTTGTCATCTACACTTTTGAAGAAGCAGACATTCAGTAAGGAAGCTGTTCTCTTGTCTGCATTTTTAGAGATTCTTTGTAGGATATCTGTTAGCTTCTGTGGACAGGTTTGCTTTTAGAGTCTTTGAGAAGACTACACTGATGATTAGGACAATAGGACAGTAGGTTCCTGATGTCAGACCTGGGATTTGGGATCACTAAGGCAAACCTGTAGCCTGTGCCAATGGGGTCAGCCTGAATTCTGGAACCACAGTGGCCAGCTTGGTTCTCAATCAAGATGTGAGCCTGGATGCACAGGGACTGACATAGTAGCTGATTTGGACTGATTTGGACATGTAGCTTTATTGTTGAAGACTGGCATGTGGTAAGATAGGCCTATACCCTGAGCCCACTGAAGTTTGAGTCTAGGGGGTTAGCCTGCCTTTGGGATCCATGAGTCTCAGACTTGTCATGGAGTGGATTCAGAGACTATTGTTTTACTTGTCTGCCTAGAGTCTGGAAAGAAGCCTGGCATTGCAGGTATTGAGCTAGATCCTGAAGATGTATGAACCAATCTGTAATTTGGGTCCATGGGCTGTTGGGTCAATTGACCTATCACTGGGGCTTGAGGATAGGTCCATTGTAGCATTCTTGGTGATCTGACCAGTGGAATATAGCCTTCAGCTGGTTGTGCATATACTGGCCTGGCACTGGACTAACAGGTAGGTCTTCAGGGATCGGTCTGAAGCTATATTCTTTGAGGTTGGCCTGGTATATCTGGTTTTGTAGATCAATCCTTCTTCTGTAGTCTACAGCTGGATGCTTATATACATCTATGTGAATACTGCCTAATCTTGCAGGTGTGGTGATGCAGTTAATGTAAAAATGTTCTTTCTACCCTCTATAAAACATCTTTTCTTATTTCTATTCCTGACCAAAGTGCCATAATCTCGCACCTTGATTCCTTACCTCTTGAAAAGATATGTTTGCCAGCACTCTGGCCTCAGAATCAGCCCTTAAGGCATTCAGATCTGGCTAAAAAGCTCATGATAGCATTTTAGGCATGGGAAGCCAAGACACTGTGGCAAAAAATGATCTACATGAAGTATTTCTGTGAGTGAGATCCTAGAGGAAAGAACGGGCCATCAAAGAAGGAGGTAACTTTCTCTAAAGGGAGGCAAGAACTTCCACTTTGATTATGGTCTTGTCTAAATAATGTTGGAGTTTGTGGATTCAAGAGGCTTCCATAGCCTTGGAAGCTCATGACAAGACCCCCGGGTGATCACTGATGGAGTCTGTGGATTCAAGAGGCTTCCATAGCCTTGGAAGCTCATGACAAGACCCTCGGGTGATCACTGATGTCATAAATAAGAGCATCAATTGTTAAATCAACAACAGGAGTTATTGTGCACTTGTTCCTCAGGTTGGACCTCTGTCCTTAATGTGTTGTACTATGAGAATTAACAGTAAAACTAGTCTTCAGTCAGTACTTTATACTTTGTGTGTTTGTGTGGGTACAAGCTGTTGAAATCTTTACTTAGTATAGAGTTGATCTTCTGTATATAAAGATAATTTAAAATCATTCTTAATGAAAAATGGGATGGGAGAGAAAGTAGGACATGGGATGGTTTGCAGGTGGAAGGGTGGTTATGAAAGGAAGAACTGTTATAATCTAAAAGTTGTATCTATCAAATTTATATTTATTAAATAAAAGCTTTCTATCAATAATAGATATGTTTACATGTGAAAAACAATTCAAATGAATTTTTCTGCAAGGATATAGGCACTAGAAAGCTCTATTCTGCCATCTTGCTGATGTTATTGACTTCTGAGTCAAATTGCTTATGCATATACAGATTTATGTTTCCTAATATTCTGTTATACTAAAAAATGTACAGGCCATATAAAATTTTAAATTGTTTTAGTAACTTCAAGGGTAGTCTGTTCTCATTTCTCTATGTTTAAAAAAGATCTTATTTCTCTCATTTATAGCTTTCTTATTTTTTTTATTTTCTTATGTATTTGAGATTCAGAGAGAATGAGAAAGAGAAATATATGTATACAGAGCTCTCATTTGCTCTTTCATGCCAGAAACACCCAAATGGTTGGGGCTGGATGAAGCTAAAACCAGGAGTCAGAAATTCATTCCAGGTCTTCAATGTGGGTAGCATGGACTCAGCTAGTTGAATTATCATTCACTGTCCCCTCTCAAGGTATATGTCAGAAAGAAGTTGTGGTTGGCAGGAGAGCTAGTGCTTGAAACAAGGCCCTCTAATATGGGATATACATGTCTCAACCCAGCATCTTAACTGCTATTTGAAACACCCATCCCTTTTCTCCATATTTTAAAAAATTAAATTTAGCATCAAACTTTTCAAGTTCTAGAAAAAAATAACTTCAGCTAATACTTTAAGAACAAACTCATTGCAAGATAAATTTGAGAAGAACTGATAGTTTCACAATATTAGGTGTCTCTAGATTTTCTCTTCACAAACATGATGTGTATTTACATTTATTTAAATATTTCAATAAGACTTTCAGTCACTTATTTGTTTTCTGTATTATTTCAAATGACATAATCTTATCTTTATCTGTAATTTTTATTACAGTAGCTTGATAGTCTTATCTTGCATTATATAACAAAAAGCACTAGAATTTGTATATTAATTTTGTGACGAACTACCTTACTAAACTTAAATTTTTCCTACAGATCTTTTTTAGTTACTTCATTTTTCTAGTAGTAAAATTATGTTAATACCAAATAGTAAGTTAAGCACTTTCCTGTTCAGTATTCAGTTATATTTATTTCTCTAGCATAAATATAAACTAGCACTTCTAAAGTATTATTAAATAACAGTAAAGAGAGCAGGTCCATCAGCTGTCCTAACTTTAATGGAAATTCTCTTATTCCACAATTTAGCAGAATGGTTTGATTATTGCTAATTTAATTACATTTATCAATCATAGATCCATCTATTTTTTTTTTAAATCCAATAGCATCGACTTTTGTTCATTCATGTTAAATCACCTGAAATGAAATCTGTTGCCTTTAAATGCTCATTAATGTAAATGGCTGAACAAATCCATTTCAATGGGTACTCAATATCCCACATAGTTAAGTCAATTCAACACAGTCTCATGACAACTCCCACACCAAAACAAATCTAATTTTGGATATTCTGTTAAACATTCTTGCATAAGATACTCAGTGCCATGGTTTTTAAAATTCTGTCTAGTTAACACTGGAATCCAATAAACAAATTTCTTTTTTAAAAAAAGTCTTGTTCTGTTAATAATACATGATTACAGTTAGTTGTTATTTGCAATATAATACTTAGTTTTCAGGTGCTAATATATAACATATGAGTTCCAAATATATATTTATTAAACAATATTGAGTTTTCTTTTCCAGTATGCTACTTTTCCAGGTTTGGGATTTTACTGACATAATGGCCGAAAGAAATACATTGGGAAATTTTCCTTTTATGTCTATAAAAGTGTTTTTCCTATTCCATTTCATATAAACCCTCAGTATTACAGTACCTGAGAGTGCTACATTTTATTTTTGTTAGTAATCATTGTTTTAATCACTTATTCATATTAATTTTTCTTTCAACAAAATAAGCTTAAATTTTTTTGCTAATACTGCTGTCTTCTACATTTAATTTGTCAGTGTTCATGCTTCTCATGTTTCCTACCTTTTGCATTCCTAGTTTGATTTTCACTACTTTAAATTGAGTAATTTATTTTCATCTTTGTTTATTGAAGCAATATATAATGATAAAAATCTTTATGGGTGCAAATGAGTTTCATCTCACTTTTGAATACACAATATTTCTGCTACTGTGATTTTGAAGATATTCTTTTGTCTCAGTGTTGATTTCTTCTCTGGACTGAGAGTTAAAATTGCATATTTAAGTGGCTGGTAATATCGTGTTCTTCTGTTACAATTCTTTGAATTTCTATTTAGATTGAAATATGATAAGAGAACGTCATCTAAAGTATTTCATAAATTTTAATTCATGTTGTTCTTTTAAGATTACTATATCACAAATATTTGTAAGTATTTCCCGAGGATATAATCATATTATCATAACTGCTTTATCATGGGTTTTATGTATACAGGTATATATAAAGAGCATGTCAATCAATATCATTATTCCAATTATTATATATTTTGAACATTCAAAAGTATATTAAAATATCACTATTTAATTTTATTGATTCCCCATTGTGTTTTCTGTAGCCTTGGCTTTCTGTTTTTATGCTATATTAATTCATGACTTAAAAATCACAACGGCAGCACACTAATGATTATATATTGTATTATTGAGAAAGCTCCCTTTTGCCACATTTCATATATTAATACCTTTAATCAAACTTGTTGAGAATATCAAATTGCTTTGCATCTGCATTTGCCTGCTTTGTCTTTATTCTTCTGCTTTGAACATCTTGAGTTTTATTTACCTTAGGTATATTTTTTGTATATGACCAGTTGTTTTGTTTGAAAGGCAAACTGCCTGAGAAAGAGATAGAGAAACCTCTCATTTACTGGTTCATTTTTTTTGTTATTGACTAAGCAATTATTTTTAATTTTACTGAAGATATACAGTTTGCTTGTATTTCATATATATGGATTTCAGAACATAGTAATAATTCCCATCCTACCCACACTCCTATCCAGGCTCCAACCCCTCTTCCTCCTCCCTCTCCTATTCCCACACTTAATTTTTTTCTCAAAGACCCCTTTTATGTAAAAAATATAAACTTTATGCATTTATTAAGTACAACTTTAGGAATATAGTGATTCTTCCCACCATACTTGCCCTCCAACTCACACTCCCACCCCCCCTTCCTGCCTCTCCCAGTCCTATTCTCTACTAAGATCCATTTTCGATTAAATTCATACACAGAAGACCAACTCTATACTAAGGAAAGAGTTCCAGAATTTGCATTTTAAAAAAACTTCCTCAACAGTTGAGACAAGGGCTGTTCAAAGTTATTGCATCTTGAAGTTAATTCCACTTATTTTGTTTCTTTAGAAGCTTACTTAACTTTAAATGATACATTTTTTTGCAAGCACTTAGACATAATTATAAACAATTCTTTGAGGATAGGGGTCCTGCATGGGAAGTTAGTGTACAGTGACTCCTGTTGTTAATTTAACAATGAACACTTATGTATGATGACAGTGATCACCTGAGGCTCTTGATATGAGCTGCTTGGCTATGGAAGCCTTTTGAATCCACAAACTCCATCAGTATTTAGACAATACCATAGCAAAGTGGAAATTCTTTCCTCCCTTCAGAGAAAAGTACCTCCTTCTTTGATGAGCAATTTTTTTCCACTGAGGTCTTACCACTGACATCCTTCATATAGGACACTTTTTGCCACAGTGTAGATATCCGTTAGGTCCATTTGATTATATTGTGTTGATTAATTCTGTTGTTTCTTTACTTATTTTCTGTCTGGTTAATCTGTCCATTGCTGAAAGTGGTGTATTGAAATCCTCCATTACTACTATATTTGATCCTTTAGACCATTAAAATTTCTATTAAATAGCCAGGTGCCTTATAATTAAGTGCATATACTTTTATAATAGTTTCATCTTCCTGTTGAATTGATCCCTCAATCACTACATAGTACCCTTCTTTGTTTCTTTTAACAGTTTTTGTGTTAAAGTCTATTTTGTCTGATATTAGGATGGATACAGAAGCCCTTTTTTGGTTTCTGTTGGCATAGAATATCTTTTTCCATCCTTTCACTTTCAGTCTGTGTATATCTTAGTTGGAGAGATGTGGTTTTTTTTTTTTTTTTTTTTTTTTTTTTTGAGTTTGAGAAGATCTTAGTGTATTTTTTTTAAACTTTTATTTAATGAATATAAATTTCCAAAGTACAGCTTATGGATTACAGTGGCTCCCCCCCCCATAACTTCCCTCCCACTCGCAACCCTCCCCTTTCCCGCTCCCTCTCCCCTTCCAATCACATCATGATTCATTTTCAATTCTCTTTATATACAGAAGATCAGTTTAGTATATATTAGGTAACGATTTCAACAGTTTGCCCCCATATAGCAACACAAAGTGAAAAATACTGTTGGAGTACTAGTTAAAGCATTAAATCACAATTTACAGCACAGTAAGGACAGAGATCCTACATGATATTTTTTAAAAAATTGATTAATTTTCTATGCAATTTCCAATTTAAAACCAAGTTTCTTTTTTCATTTTCAATTATCTTTATATACGGAAGATGAATTCACTATATACTAAGTAAGGATTTCATCAGTTTGCACACACACAGAAACACAAAGTGAAAAATACTGTTTCAGTACTAGTTATAGCATTACTTCACATTGGACAACACATTAAGGACAGATCCCACATGAGACATAAGTACACTGTGACTCCTGTTGTTGATTTAACAATTGACACTCTTGTTTATGGCGTCAGTAATCTCTCTAGGCTCTAGTCATGAGTTGCCAAGGCTATGGAAGCCTTTAGGGTTCGCGACTTCAATCTTATTCCAACAGGATCATAGTCAAAGTGGAAGTTCTCTCCTCCCTTCAGAGAAAGGTACCTCCTTCTTTGATGGCCTGTTCTTTCCACTGGGATCTCACTCACAGAGATCTTTCATTTAGGTCTTCTTCTTTTTTTTTTTCCAGAGTGTCTTGGCTTTCCATGCCTAAAATACTCTCATGGGCTCTTCAGCCAGATCCGAATGTCTTAAGGGCTGATTCTGAGGCCAGAGTGCTATTTAGGACATCTGCCATTCTATGGGTCTGCTGTGTATCCCGCTTCCCATGTTGGATCCTTCTCTCCCTTTTTGATTCTATCAGTTAGTATTAGCAGACACTAGTTTTGTTTGTGTGATCCCTTTGACTCTTGGACCTATCAGTGTGATCAATTGTGAACTGAAGATGATCACTTGGACTAGTGAGATGGCATTGGTACATGCCACCTTGATGGGATTGTATTGGAATCCCCTGGCACATTTCTAACTCCACCATTTGGGGCAAGTCTAATTGAGATGTCCTAAATTTTACATCTCCTCCCTCTCTTTTTCCCACTCTTATATTTAACCAGCATCACTTTTCAGTTAAGATTTAAACACCTAAGAATAATTGTGTGTTAATTACAGAGTGCAACCACCAGTACTAGAACAAAAAAATACTGAAATTAATGAAGTATTACATTGTACATCAACAGTCAGGACAAGAGCTGATCAAGTCACTGTTTCTCATAGTGTCCATTTCACTTCAACAGGTTTCCCCTTTGGTGCTCAGTTAGTTGTCACCAATCAGGGAGAACATACGATATTTGTCTCTTTGGGACTGGCTTAATTCACTCAGCATGATGTTTTCCAGATTCCTCCATCTTATTGCAAATGACCAGATTTCAGGCAGCAAATAGATGGGTTTTGTTTTTGAATTCATTCAGCCAGTGTATATCTTAACTGGAGAGTTGAGGTCATTTACATTGAAGGTGACTATTATAAGTAACACCTATGCCCTGCCATTTTTCTGTAACTCTTTCTATTGTTTACTTTGGATTTCCTTTGTACTTTTACTGGGAGATTTTTTTTGCCTTTGCCTTCTTTCTTAGTGATGACTATGTTTCTGTGTTTTTGTGTGCTGCACATCCTTAACCCATCTTTTGCAAGGCTGGACAGGTGGTGACAAATTCTGTCAATTTCTGTTTGGTATGGAAAGTCTTTATTTAACCTTCATTTATAAATGACAGCTTTGCAGGGTACAGTATCCCAGGTTGACAGTTTTTTTCTTAAGACTTGGAATGTATCTCACCATTCTCTCCTAGCCTATAGGGTTTCTGATGAGAAGTCCACTGTGTGTCTGATTGGAGATCCTCTGAAAGTATCTGGCGGTTCACATTTTAAAATATCCTTTATGTTTTACTGTGGAGAGTTTGATTACAATGTGTCATGGTGAAGATCTTTTCTGGTCATATCTATTAGGAGTTCTATGAGCTTCCTGCATTTGGATGTCCCCTTTTTTTCCCCAAATGCGACATTTTCTGTAATTATTTCACTAAAAAGGCCTTCTAATCCTTTCTCCCTTCCCATGCCTTCAGGAACTACTAGAACCTTTATGCTGGGTTGATTGATAGTATCCTGTTGATTCCCAACAGCGTTTTTTACTTTTACCAACTTATTCTTCTTTTTGGTCTGAGTGTATAATTTCCTGCAATTTGTCTTTTTAGTCAGATATTCTTTCTTCTGCTTCACTAATTCTGTTGGTAAGGGTATCCACTGCATTTTTTCTTTGTCGTATTAAATTCTTCATTTCCAAGATTTCGTTATGATTTCTTTTTAAGATCTCAATTTCATGACAGAAATTTTCTTTCATGTTATGCACAGATTTCATTAGTTCTTGCATTTGTTTCTGATTACTTCTAAGTAATCCTACAATCAATTTTTTTGAATTGCATTTCTGGCATGTCTTCAATCTCTTCATCTTCACAGTCTAGTTTTGAGCTGTAGTTTTCTTTTGGGGCATCATGTTGTGTTCCTTTTTCTTGTTTCTTAAATTGGTGCATTTATCATTTGGCATTTGTGGAGATACTCTTTGGTTTCTTCTTTACTTTTTGCTGTGGTGGCATTTAACTTTGGACTATCCCTCTGTGGATTAGTGGAGTGTCTATTTTTTCAGTGAATATCTAGCAGTGTGTGGTGGGTGTGGCCAGGGATCTCTCTTCAGTGCTCCAGGGTGAAGGGACTGTCTAAGGTGACACTCAGGTTGGGCATGGTAAATCTCTTTTCCTTTTTTAATCATGAGGGAAAGTTTTTTCTGCTCTGTTGGCAAAGACTCAGCTTTCCTCCTCTCTTCAAAGAAGACCAGTGCCTTTGTGCTATCCCCATTGGGTATAATATTCATCTGCATTGCCACAAGAATGACACAAAGAATCTGTATAGTCTTCCATGTAAGCACAGAATCCCCAGCAATGTCCTTCACTAGAGAACCAGGGAGCCCTGGGTGTGTGCATCCTCCCTGAGTGACTGCCCAAAGATGCTGCCATACCCTGAGTTCTCCCATGCAGCCTCAGTATTTTCACAGTCCTGGATATAAGCCTCCCACAGTCACAAGCATTCAGTTGCCTGTCAGTTATCCCACCATACTCAGGATTCTCTGCTCGGATGGTTGCTTTTCAGAGGCACAAGCTGGTGCAGCTGTTACATAAGTCCAAAATGGTGCCCTCCTTCTATCACCTTATTACAGTATGCTTTGTAGGGTGATTGGGGAGAGGGAAATGTGCCCCCCCCCCTTTTTTCTCTCCTCTAGTTTGGCAGGTGCACTATCCCCTGCAGAGCTCTAAGCCATATTCCCCCCAGGCTCTTGCTGCATCTTTATTGGCAGTGGCTTAGGCAGCTGCAGTCTGGTCTCAGCTCACTCGCCAAAGCTGGTATGGTGACTCAGCTGCTGGTTTCCTGAGCTGTGTGCATCCACATCCTCTACATGGTCCAGAGTTTACCTCTAATTTGCACGGAGTTTCTTCTGCTGTTTTCTCCATAATTATTCCCTGAGACTGCACTCTCTCCACTTTTTTTTAAACTATCTTCTCCTAGACTATAGCAGTAAGCTCACTTCCTACTCAGCAATCTTAACTCAATCTCCCCACTCTTAATTTTTACAAAGATCTATTTTCAGTTTACTTTATACTCAAAGGTTAAGCCTACACTA
The DNA here is from genome assembly GCF_033115175.1 of Lepus europaeus. Classification (NCBI taxonomy): domain Eukaryota; kingdom Metazoa; phylum Chordata; class Mammalia; order Lagomorpha; family Leporidae; genus Lepus; species Lepus europaeus. Next base: position 74,435,748 of record NC_084828.1, on the reverse strand, counting down.
AATAATGAGTTCAACAAATAGTATGAAGAAAAAACAACTGTTCCTCAACAGTGGAGACATAAGCTATAAACAATCATTGAATCTCAAAATGTCCATTTCACTTCAATACATTACCTGTTAGGTATTCTTTTAGTTACCTCAATTTAGGGAAAACATGTGATATCTTTTTGGGACTGGCTTATTTCACTCACTATAATGGTGTCCAGTTGTATCCATTTTGTTGTAAAAGAAAACATTTCTTTTTTTTTTTTAACAGATGAGTTGTATTCCATAGTAAATATATATACCATAATTTCTTAATCTAGTCATCAGTTGATAGACATCTGGGTTGAATTCATATTTTAGATATTGTATAAACATAGGGGTACAAATAACTTCCATCTGCTGATTTCATTTTGTTTAGGTAAATCCCCAGGAGTGGGATAGCTGGATCATATGTTAGGTCAATACACAGATTTTGGAGGTATCTCCATAATGTCTTCCACAGTGGCTACACCAGTTTACATTCCCACCAATAGTGGATTATGGTATCTTTTTCTGCACAACTTCATCAGCATTTATTGTTTGTTGATTTCTGTATGAGCTCCACTCTAACTGGGATAAGGAGAAACCTCACTGTGGTTTTGATTTGCATTTCCCTGATGGCTAGTGATCTTCAGCATTTTCTTATGTGTCCATTGGCCATTTGAATTTCCTGTCTTGGAAAATGCCTGTTCAAATCCTTTGTCCATTTCTTAATTGGATTGTTTGTTTTGTTGTTGTTGAATTTCTTGAGTTCTTTATAGACTCTGGGTATTAACCCTTTATAAGTTGCTTGTTTGCAAATATTTTCTCCCATTCTGATGGTTGCCTCTTCATTTTGCTGAGTGTTTCTTTCACAGAGCAGAATCTTCTTAGCTTGATGTAATCCCATTTGTCAGATTTGGTTTTGTGATTACCTATGCTTCTGTGTTTTTTTCTAAGAAGACTTTTATTTTAAGATAATTTTATTCTCTGCTCCTTCATGTTTGCTTGGATATCTTAATCTATTTCCCTTTGGCCTTATCTAAAAATGTATGTTTATGTCCAATTTTTATGCGAAGAAATTTAACCCTTTCTTCATTTATGCCATCTCTCCCTTTGGTAGTACAGTTATTATTTTCATTCACAATGCTTCATCAAAGTGTTTGGTTAAATAAAGAAGTATATGGTTTAAATATGGCTATATGGATGATTTCAAGTTTTGTAGCCAAGACTATTAGTTTTCTTCACACTAATATCATAAGAGAAAAAAATGGCTATAATAATGTTGTATAATAGATCTCAAACAAAGTTGTATGCAAAAATAAGTATTACATATTCATGCATTTGGGCTCAATTGATCCTGGTTGTGCTTGTCTCTGAATGGCATATGGGTTTCAAAACATTTTCAAGTATTTCTAATCTTTCTTGGACCCTAGAGATAACAGTCATTTTTTAATGAAAGGGAGGACAAGAATGGAGTTCAAGTACAAAAGCATATTTTAAGTCTTTACTTGTATCAATTCAAGTAGCATCCACACAAGTCACAAGAACAAGCTCAAAGCAAAAGTCGGACAGTACATTCCTTCCACCATGACAAGAATGTGGCTATATGGTGTTACCACAGAATAGTTGTGACATGAAAATAACAATTCAATATTTCATATCTCTTTGTTAGTCATAATTATTATATGTAAAAATTACTAATTCTCATGCAAAGACCCCCAAAATCTCACCAAATCATGGTAACAGACATGAAGACCAGGAACAGAGTATCTACATTATGTATACATATAATTTCTTTTTATTTATTTATTTATTTGACATGCAGAGTTACAGACAGTGAGAGACAGATCGAAAGGTCTTCCTTCCGTTGGTTCACTCTCCAGATGGCCGCAACAGCCAGAGCTGTGCCAATCTGAAGCCAGGGAGCCACGTGCTTCCTCCCTGTCTCCCATGAGGGAGTAGGGGCCCAAGCACTTGGGCCATCTTCCACTGTTTTCACAGGCCACAGCAGAGAGCTGGACTGGAAGAGGAGCAACCGGGACTAGAACTGGCACCCATATGGGATGCCGGCACCGCAGGTGGAGGATTAACCTAATGCGCCATGGCACTGGCCCCTACATATAATTTCTTAAATTCCAAAAACCTATGAACTTATTAAACTAAGATTCTTATAGAATCCAAAATAAAATTATAAAACATGAATAGAAAAACACAATAAACACTCCCATTCAAAAAGTAATAAAAAATGTACACTTTGGTAAATGGCCCATAGAAATTTCACACTGTTGGGCAAATATTGCCAGGTACACAAATGCGGGGAGCAGACAATGTTCTGTTTCTCTCCTTTAAGATTGGTTTCATTGCCTTTCATTATTCGTGGATGCTTTCTGTAATCTCAATCTTCACTTCCTCGAAAATCTCCATTGCTATTTCCTCTCATAGGAAAATTTGCTTTTCTTCAGATCAGAAGAGATCTTTTAACCCACTTCCTGTCTGCAGAAAGGCTCAAAAATCTTTACATTTGGAATACTTTCAGTCATTTTATTCTATACTATGGGGATTTTTCCAATATAATTCTCTCAAAGATTGTAAAATTTCCATATATTTAATACTATCAAATGTTCAATATTGCAAAAGCAGAAACACAATTATTTCTGTGGCATGCCTCTCATTTTTATTGTGATTATAGATTCTTTGCATACGTCAGATATTGGAAAAACATAATCCTAAAGTTTCTATGAGCTCCTTCTTTTTTTTCTAGCTATATAGATCTAAATCATGTTCATTTCATCTTTTCTGAGATATTAAATATATTACAGCCACACCTATTTTGTCATATTCTGAGGTAGCACTTTATAGGAATATCAGAAATTCTTCAGAGACCTCATCTTAATAACCAAATACTTAACATGATGAAAAATAGCTAATTTATAATTTTAATAAATTCTAGATTTCTTTGTTCATTTTTCTCCCCAATCTGTTTTCACCCTGGTCCATTCTTTCCATTTTATAGAGTTTTATAAAATGCATCATGCTGCAGACACCTGGGGATCTCAGCATTTGACCAAAAAATCTCTTCAATCAACACACATGAATATTAGCTATATTTTCTGTTTTCCCTATTACCATGCATAACAAGTTTACCAAATTTTTAGTTCCTACATAGAATAAAATGACATTTTACCCACTTATTATAATTTTATTCACAATTTTTCTAACCTCCTATAAGTTTCTTTGCCACCTCTTGCCAAGATCCAAAACCACTGTCACTAATTTTAGATATTTATAATAGCATCTCCCCTGGTAACAATTGTCACAATAATGCTGCATAACAAAGCACCCTAAAAGTCATCTGCCTATAGCAATAAATCTCTTCATCTGTGCAATGTGGGTTATTTTTAAATTATTTATTTATTTACTTACTTATATTTATTTTAAGTGTAAAGAGAGAGAGAAGTAAATAGAGAAGATAGAGTTTTACACACACATACTCACACACACTCACACACTCACACACACACACACAGAGACATATTTTGATTTGCTCTCCAATACTTGCAACATCTGGTCCTAAACCAGGCTTATAGCAGGAGCCCAGAACTCAATCTGGGTGTCCCATGGGATGGCAGGAGTGCAAATACTTGCGCCATCTCCTGTTGTCTCCAACAGAAAGCTGAGTGTAAATTGGAGCCAGGGCTCAAACCCAGGCACCAAGATACGGAATGCAAGCATCTTAACCACTCGGCCAAATGCCTGTCCTCAATGTGAGTTATTTGCAACTTAGTTGACTAGACTGGGTTTGGAACCAAGACTTAGATTAGATAAAAGTCTGTACAATGTGACACTAGTTCACCATCGGCCAACAACTATCTGTGATGTTTTATTATGACTAAAAGAATTCAAGAAGGCAAACCCAAATATGTAAACATATTTCAAGCTTTTGTTTCTGTTACATATACTAACATCTTATTGTCAAAACAAGGCAAATGGCCTAGCTGAAAGAAAAGAGGTAATTATACTCTGCTCACCATGAAGCCGTGACAATTATATGGATGTATATCCATATCAGAGGAACATGAATAATTTAGAGCTCTAATTCAATCTACCCAGACAGTTTTGTTGTTGTTGTTGAGCAGAATTCAATAGAAAACTTCTAAAATCATATTTCACCCTGATACATATTAATTAGTACTTTATTATATCAAAAATTCTTGAAAATAGAGGTCAGCAGGAGGGGCATTCTTGAATATTTCATGTTCAAGCTATATAGATTTCCCTATGTTTATCTTCTAGTATAGCTACACATTATCATGTCCATATGAATCTAGTTATTTTGTTTCACAAGATAGCTAAACAGGACCACTTTGAGAGAAATTTTTGGAGTTCCAGTATCTCATAGGATGATAATAATAGTGTAAGGTAAAAAAAATTCCGTATAGAACAAAAAGAGGAGAAAATCAACTTTATAGGATTCATGCCTATAGCATACTGAGGACTTGGAAAACCCTACGAGAATTGCCATATAAAAGAAGGGAAATAAACTCCCGAATACCACAGGCATAGCTCTGGAGGCTGTGACTTTGAGGGGAGTTGAAGGTAAAAGAAGATACAAGACAAGTGGGCCAAGAGAGGGAATAAAGATAAGCTACCCCTGGAAGAGAGAATCCTCCATTTAGTATTTTTTTAAAAATGAAGGCAGATTTGTTACCAGTAACTCAGAACAGTAGGACGCAAAGAAATTCTGTGGGCAAAACTTAACAGTTTTAGGAAGGTACTGCTTCTGGTAAAAAGTGAAAACTTGGAACATGCAGCCCCTCTTCTGAGAATTGTTTATGACAATGAAAAAGGAAACAGAGGTAGACATTAAGGAGTATTATTAAAAAAATTACGGAAAGGAAGTGTTACCAAGGATTATGTTTCTGGACAAGCTGTCTTTTGATATGAAATCATTAGAAAAATAGTACTATTCTATAGAAACAAAAAAGAAACCAGAAAAAAAATACAGCTCTCTCACCCTGAAATAATGCACTTAACTAACAAAGAGAAAGATCCTTTTCAATCTATGCAGCATAGGAAACTGTATAAAGTCCTCTACCCACATTTTCATATACCTGCTTACAGTCCCAGAAGATGATATCTCACAAAATGGGCAAATGGTAATCAGTATCAGCAATGTAGATACACCATAGAACCTAAGATTAAAATTTTGAGGTTATGAAAATTTTTCCAACCAAAGGGTCAGGAAACAGAAGAAACTATAACACCCCCACTCTGTGTTAAATCTTGTTAAACAAGCATCTAAAGATACCTAAATACCACTTAAATTGGAAATTCAAACATTCAGAAAAAAACATCAGAGCATTGTGAAACTGGAGCAGAAGGGCCAGCATTGCAGCATAGCAGTGTAAGTCTCTTGCAACACTTGTATCCCACATCAGAGTGCTGTTTTGAGTCTTGGCTGCTCAGCTTCTGATCCAGTTTCCTGCAAATGCAGCATCTGGCAAGTGATAATGGCTCAAGTAACTACGTGGGAGATTTCATTTGCAGTTCCTGTCTCCTGGCTTCAGCCTGGTATAGCCCAGCTGTTGTACCCATTTGGAAAGTGAACCAGTAGGGGAGAAGATCCCTCCCCAAACTCCTCTCTCTGTCTCTCTGCTTAATAAATAAATACATAAATATTTTAAAAAGAAAAATAAATAGAAGTTGACCACAGTCATGAATGAAATTGAAAAAAAGCAAAAAGTCAAAGGGAAATGAAGAAATTTAACCATTAAGTTAAAAAATACCAAAAGGGGAATAAGTTAAATTGACTAAATAAAAATATGGATAAATGTCATTAAAACTGAAAACAAAAGATTTCAAGAAAATTAATTAAGTGGTATAAAAGGATCATAGTAAAATGATTGATAAATAGGCAAATGAAGATACATGTAATTAGATTCCCTGAAAATTAAAAGTTTAAATGAAGATGGTAACAATATTGCAGAATTATTTTTTAAACTACTTTTCAGGAAAATTTATCAGGGTAAAACACCTGAATTTACTTATGTAAAGATTATTACTTAGACAAAAATTAATCTGAAAGAAGCAAAACATGCCATGACTTGTATACAAATGTCAGAAATTAATATTAAAGGGAAATAAAACTTAAGAATTATAGACAAAAAGATCAAGTCATATATTAAAGAATGAAAATTAATGTTAGCATCATTTTTTTTAACAATAACATATAAAACAATAGCAGAATTGCATTTTTCCAAAAAATCTAGGAAACAAAATGTAAACTAAAAGACTATGTGCAGTCAACTTGTTAAGATATATTAAAATGATAATAAGTTGCATTTAACTTCCCAGGACCACTAAGAGCTATATTCAAAGACCTACTACTGAGCACGTTCTAATCCAACCAAAAAAGACTGAAGGAAGAATAAATCATGACCATTGCAATAGTTTGAGATGACCAATATGTTTAGTTTAGATTCTGCCCTATTGTACTGTTTAGTTACTGCGTAGTAAGTATATTTAGAATGCTTTCTTATTTTTTTTCTTTAAAAGCAAGATGGTGACAAGAATAAAATTAATATAAATGTAATGCAAGTACAAAGTAGAAGGAAATGATGAGGAAAAGAAGAATAAGCTTAGTGATTATCCCACAGTAACAGAAATCCAAAGAAACAAAACTTAGGATAAAAGCCAAAGAGCTGAGTGATAAGTAAGTAACAATAGATATTTTAAAAGGCATAAGTATTAAGCTAAATGTGAACAACAATAAAAATTTTCTGAACTATCAAAGAGTGGAAAGAGAATAAGACCTTGCAAAGAAAGTAACATTTTAAATGTGAAATAATTTACCAAGTAAATATAATTAAGAAACATTGTATTCCTTTTTTTTTTCTTTTTTTATTTTTGACAGGCAGAGTGGACAGTGAGAGAGAGACAGAGAGAAAGGTCTTCCTTTTGCCGATGGTTCACCCTTCAATGGCCGCCGCAGTAGGCGCGCTGCGGCCGGCGCACCGCGCTGATCCGATGGCAGGAGCCAGGTACTTATCCTGGTCTCCCATGGGGTGCAGGGCCCAAGCACCTGGGCCATCCTCCACTGCACTCCCTGGCCACAGCAGAGAGCTGGCCTGGAAGAGGGGCAACCGGGACAGGATCGGTGCCCCGACCAGGACTAGAACCCGGTGTGCCAGCGCCGCAAGGCGGAGGATTAGCCTAGTGAGCCGCGGCGCCCCATGTGAAGAGATAGATAGGTCTGGGCCTCTTAACTTACAAGGCCTAAAACCCACCAGATTATTATCAAGCCCCTTCTATCAGGTTCTATTTGCCTCTCAATCAGAAAACTTAATTGTAGCTTAGACAGCACCTTTCTTAGCTCCTCTAATAATGACTCTGTCCTTTGTTCTAGACTGTCTAGTCCACTTGGGCCTCATTCCTTTGTAATCATAACCTCTACTCTACCTCCAATGGCTCTACTCCCAACCTGTGTGTACTGATGGTCCTCTTCCCCACTTAATGCTGTATAATTGTTCAGACCTGGTTAATGCCACTCTTAGGATCATTGGTTACTATCCTCACCCTGTCTTTTATGACCTTGTCTAAATATGATCAGAGTCGGGGAACTTGGAAGGCTTCCATAGCCTTGGCAACTCATGACGACAGCCTAGGGTGGTTACTGGCGCCATAAACTAGAGTGTCAATTAGTCGGGTCAACAACAGGAGTCACTGTGCAGTTGCTCCTCATGTGGGATCTCTGTCCTTAATGTACTGTACATTTTGATTTAATGCTATAACTAGTACTCAAACAGTATGTTTCACTTTGTGTTGCTATGTGGGTGCAAACTGTTGAAGTATTTATACTAAATTGATCTTCTGTATATAAATAGAATTGAAAATGAATCTTAATGTGAATGGAAGGGGAGAGGGAGCGGGAGAGGGGAGGGTTGCGGGTGGGAGGGAAATTATGGGAAGGGGAAGCCATTGTAATCCATAAGCTGTATACTGGAAATTTATATTCATTAAATAAAAGTTAAAAAAAATGTAAAAAAAAAAAAAGAAAGAAACATTGTATTATTAAATTATAATTGAGCTCATATCACACAAAACTGATTTTTGAATTTCCTCACAAAGAAGAATGCAACTCTCTATTTATAAGCCTTGGATAAAAACAGCTATTTGAAAACACCATAGAGCTCAGAACAGCAGACAGAAACTGAAGGATTCAACATGTGGAAGAAAAACAAACTGGGTGAATGTCCTATTTCTGATGTTCTCCCTGGAGGCAGAACATAATGAAGTACATGCTGCGTTGGGCTGTACAAACTTGACTAGAAACCTGAAGCATTATTGGCATAACAAGTCAGAGGAAAAAGAAATGGGCCATCACGGTGGCTGGAATGGAAAGGGTAAATCCTGGAAAGGAGGGAGTATCAGATGAGGAGACCCAAAGTCTGTTTAAAAACTTTGCCCAAATACCTGGCTAATCCCTCAACTATGAATGCACAAGAAACATCCCAAAAAGGCTCAAACAGACTAGAAGAGTGAAAATTACATTTGCTGTAGATTATGAGTTAGATAGTTGAGAGTTTAAATTCAGCTATGTTAACAATTAAAACAAACACAAAAATTGTTATTGTTCAGAAGATAACAGAACTCACAATTCTATAATACATCTGTCACAATATCCAATAAATATAACATGCAAATTTAGTAAATAAATGAAGAAACAGGAAATATGACTCATACTTAAGAGAAAAGAAAATCAATATAAACAAGAATGGAGATGACTAAAATATTAGAATTGGAAGACAAGAGTTTGAAAGCAGCCACTATGAGTACACTCAGTGATAGGAATAAAAGTATAAGAAAGGAATTTATGGAAGCTGGCATTGTGACATATTGGATAAAGTTGCTGCCTGTGACACCAGCATCAAATACAGATGCTAGTGTACTCCACTTCTGATCCAGCTCCATGGTCTGGAAAAAGCACTGGAAGGTGGCCCAAATGTTTAGGTCCCTGCCACCCACATTGGAGACATGGATGAAACTTTTGGTTCCTGGCTTCAGTCTGACAAAATTGGAGCTGTTGCAGCCATCTGGATAGTGAACCAGTGTGTGGAAGATCTCTCTCTCCCCATCTCTCTTTGTAATCTGACTTTCAAATAAATAATTTTTTTTGAAAAAAGGAAACAAATTGATATAATTGGGAAGAACTAAAAGAGAGGAGCTTGAAGACTCTTTGTTTTAAGAAATGATAAAGGAGGGCAGGTGTTGGCCTGACAACAAGACCATACCGAGAAGCAAGACCCATATCAGGAAGTCTGAGTTAAATACTCACCACTGGTTCCTGACTCCAGCATCCTGCTAGTGCCTACCCTGGGAGGCAGTGGTGATGACTGAAATAATTGGGTTCATGCCACTCACACAGAAGATTTAAACTGAGTACCAAGCTCTTGCCTTTAGCCTGATCCCACTGGAATTTCTTGCTTTCTGGTATTTGGCGAGTGAACTGATGAAAGGGAACTGTCTATATTTTTTGTAGAATGTACAAATAAATTATTTTGAAAAAATAAATGAGAATTTTTTAAAAGATTTTTTTATATGAAAACCAAAGTTACATATATATCTATATGTGTATCTATATCAGTATCTATATATCTACATCTAGAGAGAGAGAGAGAGAGATCGTCCATCTTTGATTCACTCCTCAAGTGTCTGCAATGGCCAGGGCTGGCCCAGGCCAAAGCCAGAAGCCAGGAGCTTCATTTGGGTCTCCCACAAGGGTGGCAGGGGACCAAGCACTCAGGCCACATTCGTTGCTTTTCCCAAGCCATTTAGCAGGGAGCTGGAGCCCAAGTGGAACATCTGGGACTTGAACCAGCACCCATATTGTATGCTGGCATCAGAGGTTGTAGCCTTACCCACTGCACTACAACACCAGCCTCAGGGGATGGATTTTTAAATAAAAACAAATAATATGTCTAAACAAACAAACAAGAAGGATAAAAACTATTTCTCGTTTGTTGTTTATTTAAGATTTATTTGTTTGTTCGAAAGACAGAGAGAGAGAGAGAGGGATAGATAGCCAAATCTGTCCACTGGTGCATCCCCAAAATGGCCGAAATGACCAGAGATGGGCCAGTCCAAATCCAGGAGCCAGGAGCTTCATCTAGGTCTCCCATGTGGGTGCAGGGGCCCAAACAATTGGGACATCCTCCCTGCGTCCCCAGGCACATTAGCAGAGAGCTGGATTGGAAATGCAACAGCCAGGGCTAAAATCAGTGCCTGTATGAGATACCAGCACCACAGGAGGTGGCTTTACCCACTATACCACAACACTAGCCCCCCCCAAAATTTTATATGTCATACTTGATATATCTCCAAATTTCTGCAGTCACAGCAGTTGTGTCTTGCCATATGAAAAAGCAGAAAGTGCAATAGAACAAAGTAGAAAGCTCAGAAGAAGAGTTTCATACAAATAGAAATTTAGCATAAGTTAGGACATTTCAATCACGGTTAAAGATGAAACTAATTCACAAATGTGATTGGTGAACTGTGTAGCCATTTGTCAAAAATAACGTTGAGTGTGAATTCCATAGAATACACAAGAAATTTAACTGTACACAAATGGAAGAAAACACTGATTAATTACCTCATAATCTGGATATTGGCAAAGGTTTTCTACTTGCATCTCAAAATCCTCATGCAATCAAATAAAATTCTGTCCAATTCAACAATATTTAAAAAACATTTCCTTGAAAAATAATAAATCAAACATGAATCAGTAAGTGGAAAGATTTTTGTAACATTTATCACAAGAGCTAACATCTGAAATTTACAAAGAATCTTGACAAATCAAGGAATAAAACCAAAACAAAAGGAGAAATGAAAATGTGTGTTTTTTGTGTGCATAGAAATGTACATATCTCCTCCTTTTTCTTTTTTTTTTAAATTTTTTTTTGACAGGCAGAGTGGACAGTGAGAGAGAGAGAGACAGAGAGAAAGGTCTTCCTTTTGCCGTTGGTTCACCCTCCAATGGCCGCCGCAGTAGGCGCGCTGCAGCCGGCGCACCGTGCTATTCCGATGGCAGGAGCCAGGTGCCTATCCTGGTCTCCCATGGGGTGCAGGGCCCAAGCACTTGAGCCATCCTCCACTACACTCCCTGGCCACAGCAGATTGCTGGCCTGGAAGAGGGGCAGCCGGGACAGGATCGGTGCCCTGACCGGGACTAGAACCCGGTGTGCCGGCACTGCAAGGCGGAGGATTAGCCTAGTGAGCCGCAGCCATATCTCCTCCTTTTTCAAAAGAAATGCAAGAAGTGTAAACAATAGAAAGATTAAATTTGTTACTTAACTGAAGGTATATCCAAACATTAGAAACTGCGTGAAAAAGAAATAGATTTAACTACAGTTTGATTTAATATTTTTATATTCAAGAAAATTGAATTCAACAAAAAATTGAAAAAAAAACCCTAAATCTGAATAAGAATACAAGCAAATTCCTACCTGCATATACAATCAAAGAGAATAAGAGAGGATTTAATCTAAATAACTGTTATATAAAATATTCCAATTGTATTCTCAGTAGGATGTCTTGTGGACCAAAGAATCTTCATTTTTAATTAGTAGGTTTGCTAACAGTAGTATTTTAAATGTATTAAATCTGAAACTGTTCCATATGTATTGTATGATTGAGCAAAATAAATCCATATATTGGTATCGATGCAGTTTCCACCTATGGAAGAAAGAAGTTAGAAATGTGAAATGGGAGAGAAAGAAGAATAACTCGAGTGTTGGATTTGAAATGAAGTTGTAAGTATGAGTTAGGGATTTTATAAATATATATTTCCTCACTCTGTTTTATGGTAAAGCTATTAGCAATAATACACCCATTGTAATAAGTATACTTAGCACCTGGATTTTGATTTTATGAGTACTATTTGCCACTGAAAGAACCTAAAGCTCCTTGAAAACTGGCTGTGTCACTAGGACTATGCAGAGGAGACAAGGTATGCTGTGTCACTAGGACTATGCAGAGGAGACAAGGTATGCCTGAGACATCCTGGGTCAGAGAGTAAGACGTTTTCACATGTTGATAGAGATACACAAAGAAGGCACAAAAGCAAGTTTGGAGAGACTCCCCTCAGCTAAATTTGGGACAATTTGAGTAGCAAAAAGAGATAAGGATAGAATTGGCTTATAATACATTAAGGAAGAACTATATCTGTGAGCCATAGTAATACTAATTTTCAAAGGACAGGGGAAGAGGGAATTAAGGGTAATATTTTTTTACTGAACAATGTCAATTAATAAATGAAGAAATGAATTTAGGCCTGAAATTTCAAAGGAAGATAAAACCATTGAGTTATAGATTTGGGGGTAACAGTCTCACATATGATCTCATAGATTAGTTATTAATTATAAAAGGGGAATGATAATATCACAGAAGAGAAATGTGGTGAACACTACCTTTGCCAAATGGACAAATTTAATATTACCAATATTGGGACCAGAATTGTAGCTCCTTTCTTCTGCAGTTGAAAACTGCCTCAATACATTTATATGGATTTATTTGCTCAATCATTCAACACAGTTGAAACCATTTCAGACTTAATACATTCAAACTACTACTGTTAGCAAACCTATTAATCAAATAATCAATTAATTAACTAAATCATAATTAATATCATCAATAGCGGGCTAAGTGGCCACCTGTCACATTTGGGTGCCAGTTTGAGTTCTAGCTGCTTTACTTCCAATTCAACTCCCTGGTAATGAACCTGGGAAGATACTACATGATGGCACAAGTGCTTGGGCCCTTACCACCAATGTGGAAGTTTCAGATTGTACTCCTGGCCCCTGGCTTCTGCCTGGCCAAGCCTGATTGTTGTAGCCATTTGGGGAGTAAACCAGAAGATGGAAGATGTCTACCTTTGTCTCTCCCTCTCTCTCTGTAACTCTTCCTTTCAAATAATTAACTAGATATTTTTTTAAAATATCACCAATAGTATAGTCTACCAAAAGCATGCATATTCTGCTATCATAGACTGAGAATGTTGTAAAATCTTTAGTGTAATATTCTTATGAAAAATGTTGAGCCATGTAGGATCATTCTCTCCTTTTTAATTCTATCATTTATTTGCAGACATTGATCTTATTTATGTAATCCCTTTGACACTTAATCCTATCTTTTGACCAATTATGAACTTAAAATGATCACTTTAACAAGTAAGATGGCATTGGTACATGCCCCCTTGATGGGATTGAATTAGAATCCCCTGGCACATTTCTAGTGCTACCATTAGGGATAAGTGCGAGTGAGCATGTGCTGAACTGTACATGATCCTACACGGGAAGCAGGATACACAGCAGACTCATAGAATGGCAAAAGCCCTATACAGCACTCTGGCCTCAGAATCAGCCCTTAAGGCATTCGGATCTGGTTGAAGAGCCCATGAGAGTTTTGCAGGCATGGAAAGCCAAGACATTGTGGCAAAAAAATGACCTAACTGAAAGATCTCTGTGAGTGAGATCCCAGCAGAAAGAACAGGCCATCAAAGAAGGTCGTACCTTTCTCTGAAGGGAGGAGAGAACTTCCACTTTGATTATGACCTCATTTAAATAAGATTGGAGAAGGTGAACTCAAGAGACTTCCATAGCCTTGGCAGCTCATGACAAGAACCTCAGTGATTACTGATGTCATAAATAAGAGTTTCAATTGTTAAATCAACAATGGGAGTCACTGTGCACCTGCTCCCTATGTAGGACCTCTGCCCTTAATGTGTTGTGCTATGTGAATTAATGGCAAAACTACTACTCAAACAGCTCTATACTTTGTGTGTCTTTGTGGGTGCAGTCTGTTGAAATCTTTACTTAGTATATACTAAGTTGCTCTTCTGTATATAAAGATAATTGAAAATGAATCATGACAAAGAATGGGATGGGAGATGGAGTGGGAGATGGGATGGTTGTGGGTGGGAGGGAGGTTATGGGGGGGGGAAAGCTGGTATAATCCAAAAGTTGTACTTTGGAAATTTATGTTTATTAAATAAAAGTTGAAAAGAAAAAAAAAGAAAAATGTTAAGCCAGGGACTGGTGTTATGGTTAAGCTGTTGCCTAAAATGTCTGCATCCCATATGGGAGCCAGTTTGAGTCCTGGCTTTACCACTTCTGATCCAGCTCCCTTCTAATGCACCTGGGCAAGTGGTGGAGGATGGCTGAAATCCTTGGGCCCCTGCACCCATGTGGAAGACCCAGATGAAATTCCTGGCTCCTGGCTTCAAGCTGCCCCAGCCCCCTACCCATTATGGCCATTTGGGGAATGAACCAGTGGAAGGAATCTCTTTTGCTCTCTCTCTCTCTCTCTCTGTCTCTCTCTCTCCTCCTATCACTCTCTCTCTCTCTCTCTCTCTCCCTGTAACTCTGCTTTCAAATAAATAAAATAAATCTTTAAAAGAAATGTTGAGCCTGAATCACAGGGAGCCATACAAATCCAAATGAGAGACATTCTAGCAAAGAAATGGCTTGTGTTTCTCAAAAATAATGTCATGAAAACAGAAAAAGCTAGATTCATTTTTTACAAGTTTACTAGAGAGTGATGACAACTAAATGCACCATTGGATCCTAGAAACAAAGTGGGGGAAAGACACATGGAGCATTATTGGAACAATCAGTGAAATTAGAATATGGGTAATATAAGGTAATAACAAATCAACATAAAAAATGTCTTCAATAGGGATTTTATTATGGTTATATAAGAGAACATCCTTGCTGCTATGAGCTACATGCTTAATTATTTAGAGATGATAAATTCAAGAATTGATGACAGTGAATGAAGGATATAAATGTGTTCTTTTTTTTTTTTTTTTTTTGGTAACTTCTAAACCAATTGTTGGAGGAAAATAACATTCAAAACCAAACAAATTCCAAAAGTGAACATATTTTATTTGTTGGTTTTGAAAGTCAGAGACAGGCTGGTGCTGTGGCTCACTAGGCTAATCCTCCACCTGAGGTGCCGGCACCCCGGGTTCTAGTCCCGGTTGGGGCACCAGGTTCTGTCCTGGTTGCTCCTCTTCCAGTCCAGCTCTCTGCTGTGGCCCGGGAAGGCAGTGGAGGATGGCTCAAGTGCTTGGGCCCTGCACCTGCATGGGAGACCAGGAAGAAGCACCTGGTTCCTGGCTTTGGATCAATGCAGCGTGCCGGCTGTGGCCATTTTGGGAGTGAACCAACCTTTCTCTCTCTCTCTCTCTCTCTCTCTCTCTCTCTCGCTGTCTAAATCTGCCTGTCAAAAAAAAAAAAGGCAGAGACAATATTAATTTATCCTTGAAATTTAGGGAAGTGAATTATCGTGTAATGCTCTGTACCCTCAATGTAATTTCAGAACCAGGATATAGATAAAAATTAGATTTGACATGAACAATTCTGAACACTGCATTTGCACTTGGAAGTAGCATGCTGTTAGTAGCCAATCCTACATTTAAATATAGTTTTGAAATCTACTTTACCCATTTCCAGAAGGGAATTCTCAGGGAATTTCTCTTCCAGGGAAGAATACCCACACAGAAAAGAACAACATGATATCATCAAGGATAAAATTTGCTTCCCAGTTACTCAGTACTGTTGATTTGTGGAAAAAATGAACATGTACAAATATTCCTTTTTTTATTTATTTCCCCTATGACTGGATTGGTAAAATGAAAATGTCCTTTTATATTTTAGATGTTCTAAGTTTTGTGTTGTTGTTGTTGTTGGGGGGGGGTGGGTCTAAGTAAGATGCTAGGGTAGGGACTTTATTACTAGAACTTAAAGGAAAGTGAAAAAAGGGATATGATTAGGCCATGCGACAGTCTCTGAATCTTGAGAGGCAAGTGCTACTGCTGCTGCTTCTTTATTATCACTCTTGACTGGATATGACATTAGGTAAGAACCTCTGCAACCAACTTGCAATCATGAAAGGAAGATTAAGGGAAGTCATCACAGATTGCTGAGTTTTTAGCTCAATCCTTCAACTGACTACTTCTGGACTTCTTATATAATAAAATGATAATTGCCTGTCTTGTTCAAGCTACTCTATTTTGGTTTATGACCCAGTTCAACTCACTAGGGTAACGAGGAATGTGTCACAAAAACTAACATAGACCATGAAGGATTTAATTCAGTTTGAATGTCCCCGGTGTCATTTCCCTTAGGAGCCTGTGTGCCCAAATATAGTACACTACCACTAGAGATAAATCATATCCTTAACAAGTGTAAAAATAAAAATCCCACAAGGGAGAATTGATTGAGCTATGTCAGATGAGTGGAAGAAGCTGAGGTCCTTAGGAGAGAGAAAGGACAGAGTGAAATTGAAATCAGACCGGGGTTTCCCATACCTATCACCTGGAAGCATTAGAGGCCAGGATGTGTGGTATGAAACAAAGTGATGGTGAGGAAGTGGCCTTTGGTGGGTGAGGCTGAAGAGAAGATATGTAGAATAGTCATGTTTAGAAAGGGGAGCATTGAGTAATTAACCCCAAATTATGCTATTTGTAGTTGGGAATTTGAAGGGTGTGAACTTTCCTCAGTCTACTTAATAAAATATTTAGAAGTGATTATACGACAACTCAAAAAATAATAAATCTTGATGAGGGTAGTTGATCCTGAGGCCTGGCCAATATTAACGCTCCTGCCAAAGCAGCCCTGGCATTTGGCTTCATCACAAAGGCAATCCTGTGGATGCGGAAGCATCTGCTCTCCTCCTGACTGCTGATGTTGAAATGAGAGCTGTTCAATAAAATATTTATAGCTATCACTTCCACTGGTGGCTAGATAGAAATAAAATGGCAAGAAACCAAATTTCTAATAAATATATGAATAGCCATTCAGTTGACCACCCTTTGACATGAACATCATTCATTATTCCTGATTCTCTTTCGATGTGTGCCTTGTCAGAAAATCAAAAATAAAAATAGTCTAGGCCTCTACTTCAAAGTGTGTAAAACAAATGAGTTCTGTCCATACGGATAACAATAATCACTTGCTGTGAATTTTTCTTGTTTAAAAAACCAGATTGCCAACTCAATCATCTATTAGTTAACCCATTCAACACAAATGCCAGATATTGTGGCTCCCAGCTATTGTCACAGGTTCTTCTGTGGATAGAAAAGCAAAATTAGCATTCCCAAAACTTACCTGTAAGTGTTTCATTACAAAGGGGACAACAAAATAAAAGTAAAATGGACTTAGTTCTTTGTTTTTTTTTAATATTAGATGGTTTATTTAGTGTTTTATCTTTATTATTTTTTAGATTTTATTCAGATTATACAAGTTTCATGTATTTCATATATACAGATTTAGGAACAAGGTGAGGCTTCCCTCCCACCCACCCACATTCCATCCCTTCCCCTCCTTTCTCAAATTCCCATTCTTAATTTTTACAATGATTTATTAACAGTTTACTTAGTGATCATGTAGTTAACCCTACTCTAAGTAAAGGAGTTCAGCAAATATTATGAAGAAAAAAAATAAACATAACTAAATGAAAGATTCTTCCTCAATGGAAGAGACAAGGGCTGTAAACAATAATCCATTCTTCAAATGTCTTTTTCACTCCAATATATTACATTTCAGGTATTCTATTAGTTGCATCAGATCAGGGAAAACATATGATATTTGTATTTTTGGAATTGGTTTATATTATGAAGTATAATGGTTTCCATTTGTGACCATCTTGTTACAAAAGATAGGATGTTTTGTTTGTTTGTTTACAGCTGAGTAGTACCATAGTGTATATATACCAGTTTCTTTATCCAGTCAGTAGGTGATGGACATCAGGGTTGATTCCATATCTTAGCTATTGTGAATTGTGTTGCAATGAACATGGGGGTACAGATAACTCTTTCATATGTTGATTTCTTTTGGTTTGGGTAAATTCTCAGGAGTGGGAAGGCTGGATCATATGGTAGGACTACATTCAGATTTCTGCGGTATCTCCATACTGCCTTCCACAGTGGTTGCACCAGTTACATTCTCACCAGCAGTGGATTAAGGTACCTTTTACCCCACATCCTCGCCAGCATCTCTTCTTAGCTGATTCCTGTATGTGAGCCATTCTAACTGGGGTGAGGTGGAACATCTTGTGGTTTTGATTTGCATTTCCCTGATAGCTTGTGATCCTGAGCATTTTTGCAAGTGTCTGTTTGAATTTCCTCTCTTGAAAAATGCCTGTTTAAGTATTTTGTTCATTAATTTACTGGATTGTTTGTTTTGTTTTTGTCAAATTTATTGAGCTCTTTATATATTTTGGATGTTAACCCTTTATCAGTTGCACAGTTTACAAGTATTTTCTCCCATTTTGTCAATTGCCTCTCGGTTTTGCTGAGCATTTCTTTTGCAGTGCAGAAGCTTCTTAGCTTGATGTAATCCTATTTGTCAATTTTGGCTTTGATTACCTGTGCTTCTGGGATCTTTTCCAAGAAGTCTTTGCTTATGCCAATGTCTTGTGGAGTTTCCTTCACGTTCTCTAATAATTTGATGGTATCGAGTTGTAGATTTATGTTCTTGATCCATTTTGAGTGAATTTTTGTGTAGGGTATAAGGTAGAGGTCTAATTTCATTCTTCTGCATGTGGAAATCCAGTTTCTCCAGCACCATTTGTCAAAGATAATGTCTCTGCTTCACGGATTGATGTAAGTTGGTTGTAGATGTAGGGATCCATCTCTGGAGTTTCTATTTTGTTCCATTGGTCTGTAAGTCTGTTTTTGTGCCAGTACCAGGTTGTTTTCATTTTAACTGGACTTAGTTCTTTGCCAGATGCATAAGGTTATTCTATTTGGATCTTGCCCTGAAATCAGTCTCAGCAGTGACTCACTTGAAAAAACAGTAAATAAAGACACTTGGGCCACAAAAGACAATCCCTTTCAAAAAATTGACAGACCTCAATTTCAATATCTAACATTTTCAAAATTCTAGTTTCATTGGGTCTCTGTGTTAAAACCTATGGTGCACATTTTCTTTTACTCTGTAAGCTCTTTAAAAACAAATGCTTCTTTTACCATTTTACGTAGTGTTTCTCAATGCCTTTCTCCATCCTCACTCTCTCAGTTCTTCTTTGCAGAGTTCTTCATCTTGTTTACTCCAGCTTTCTTATTTATTGAACAGTGGCTTGAATGGAGAGGCATAAAACATATGTTTTCCAGCATCTTGTAGGCCTCCACAAAGTCAAGCAAAATGTTTTTATAATACCCTTTTCTGTTTACAAACCAGTCTCTTTAATATTCTCTCATATTTGAGTGGAATTCATGTAGGATAACTACAGGAATCATTTCAAATTCTACTGTGTATTGTCAACCCAGATTCCATCTTGAGATTCTAAGAACTTAAGGAATTTCAATTTCTCATGGGAGGGGACTAGAAAGAGAAAAGTTGGCTTCTTCTTACTTTAAATCTGGCCTCAGAAAAGAATTATAGTAAAACAAAACAAAAAGCAAATTTTGCAATAAAAGTTTTGTTAAGAGCAGTTAGAAATTTGACTATAATCTTTCTCATAAATTTTGCAATGCTTCTAAGATTTTGGGAAAGTCATTCTTCCAATCTCTTGAAATTTATTTCACTTATATGGTATTTTCTCCAACCCCATTTCTCCCAATTTTCATCTCTTAATTTCCTAACTCTGCAAATCTCTCATTTTATGTAGTCTTGATAAATTGCTTTAGTTTCACTTCATCCACACTATACATTATCCTTTATTATTGTAACCAATCTATTATATAGATAACATTATTTTGTTAATGATTTTTCCACTTTACTCATTGCTTGGATTTTTTCCAATAAAGAAATGCCCAATCTGGCATAATGAGGACATAAGGAGAGTAAATGGCAAATATTTATAAATTATTATTATTCCTTTATCCCCATCACAACTGAAAACACACATACGAACACAAATATGGTAGAAGTGAAGGGAGGAAAATTATTTCTGAATGCTTACTCTGTGTTAAGAAACATATTAGGGGGGGCTGGCTCTGTGGCACAGTAGGTTAATCCTCCGTCTGTGGCGCCAGCATCCCATATGGGCTCCGGTTCTAGTCCTGGCTGCCCCTCTTCCAATCCAGCTCTCTGCTATGGCCTGGGAAAGCAGTAAAAGATGGCCCAAGTGCTTGGGCCCCTGCACCTGCATGGGAGACCTGGAAGAAGCTCCTGGCTCCTAGCTTCAGATCAGCACAGCTCTGGCCGTTCCGGCCACCAGGGGAGTGAACTAACAGAAGGAAGACCTTTCTCTCTGTCTCTGCCTCTCACTGTCTGTAACTCTACCTATCATATAAATAAATAAAATATTTTTAAAAAGGGGAAAAAAAGAAACATATTAGGTTATTTTTATAATCGTGCCACTTAATAGAAATTTGACTCTTAGAAGTAAATGCAGGGGCAGGTGCCCAGGGGCTTTAAGCTGCCACTTGGGACACCATCCCACATCGAAATGTCTGGAATCAAATCCTGCTTCTGACTTTGATCTAGCTTTCTGCTGTTGCTACCTTGGTAGGCAGCAGATTATAGTTCAAGAACTTGTTGGGGACCCAAATGGAGTTCCTGGCTACTGACTTGAGCTTTGCCCAGCCCTGCCTGTTGTAAGCATTCGGGGAATGAATCAGTGGTTGGAAGATCAATATCTCTCTGTCTCTCTCTCCATCTCTCTCTCTCTTTCCATCTCTCTCTCTCTCTCTCTCTCTCTCTCTCTCCCTTTCAAAAACACATTAAAAAAAAAAGTGAAGTTGCGGTGAGCGTCTGGTGTGCCTGGGTTTTGGTCCCGCCTGCTAATGTATAATGGAAGGTAGCAGTGCCAACTAAAGTAGTTGGGTCACTGCCTTCCATGTGAAAGACCTACATTGAGGTGCAGGCTCCGGCTGGGCTTAGCCTGGGCCAGGCTTCACTGTTGCAAGCATTTGGAGAATGAACCAGTAGATGGGAGGTATCTTTCCCTCTGTCTCTGACTTTCAAATAAACAAAAATGTTTAAAATAGGAAAAATGAAGAAGTTCGATGTTCCCTATATTCTTTGGCCAACAATTTTGAGTGGGCCATGGACTTCAGGAGTCCTCACCTTGATAGTTACATCAATCATGAGTTTCGAAGAAGGGATTCTCAAACTTTACTTTTCACATCAGGATATACTTGATGGATGATTGCAGGACCCTTCCAAGAAGCAGATTTTGATAAATATAAGTGGAGCCGTAAATGAGATTATGTGAAGCAGATGTAACTACAGAAGTGGCTCGTGTTTGTGTGTGTGTGTATGTGTGTGTGAGTGTGTGTTTGTATATTTATATAACAAACATGAGCTGTCACACTGTTAGTAATACCAAATTATATTTGTCAAAACTCACAAGGACTTGTAGGTTCAAAGTAGTTGTTCAAAATAAGTAAGCAGCAAATAACCAATGTTAAAGTACTTCTAAACAGGTCTAGGTTACCTCAAAAGAAGCAACACACTTTATCCAGCTGGCTGCTGAGAGTTTATCAGTGGAACAACATAAAATGTATCTGTCCTTGTGGAGCAATGACTTTCACATACTAAAGAAGCCAACAGATACTTGAGGGGAACCTTCAAAAAGTTCATGGATAATGTCTATTGCGAAAAAACTAGGCATGGATTTCTCATTTTTTGCCACCAAAATAAACTTATCTTCTAACCTAATGTTTCCACAAACTTTTTGAAGTACCCAGGTGAAACATATATAAAATAGTAAAAAGTTCTTTTTGGCTTACAAAAAGAAAAACAATCCAGAGACCAAAAAGAAGAGAGAGGATGGGCATGGTGTAATTTTAGATAAGACGTTTCAGGCAGATCTCTCGAATGAAATATTAGGTGAGCACAGCCTAGAAAGAGCTGAAGAAGAGTAGCCCATCAGACAAGGCCTCGAGGCAGGCATATGCTCGGAGACAGGATGGGTGTGAAGAAATAGGGTCAGAAAGGTAAGGGAGGACCTGGTCTGGCAGAGGACTTTGATCTTATACTAAGTGATGGAAAGTCATTACAGTGCTTTCAGCAAGGGTGTAACATGATCAGATTAATGTTTTAAAAGGATCACCACAGCTACTGAGCAGAAAATAGCTGTTGGGGGTAGGAATACAGACAAGTGTTCAGGAAGCTCTTGCAATAATGCACAAGGGAGATGTGACCAAGAGGCCTTGAAAACAACTATCTAAAAGTATGTTCTACACTGTGGCTATGAAAGATAGTAGACTGCTCTGAGGAAGGAAGTCTACTGGAGATAGGAATACGGCAAAACAAACAGGTCCTTGATCTATCTGAGAGTACCTAACACTATAGAATAATTTAGAATAATTTTATTTTTGAGAATGAGGGCAATTGTAAGCTCAAGTGTTTATTAATGCAACTGTAATAAATCATGTTTAGTGATGTGCATTGCTTTATAGAAATGATTATATATTTAATATGGGTGGTCTGCAGGTATTGTAGAGAGGAAGGAGAAATAGAAGGCACCCCCAATTTTGCATATTTCCAATGCCTGTCTCTGGAATGCCTGTATTCCCTTGTGCACTTTGGACATTTTTGCATACTTGACAATGGCCTACCCCTCACACTTGATACTTAGTAGTTGCACTGAAGCTCCTGAAGAAGTGTTGAGGTTCAGTAAACTCACAAGCACTGTTAGAGCTTCAGGACATGTTTTCTGCAAGTAGGCCTATACATTGATCAATATGCTGGAAGGTCAAGAGATGTGAATTTTTTTCCAACCATTGCAAAAAGAAGCCCATATGTTGTAGGAAATTCTTTTGGCTCAGACTTCACATGACTCTGAACATTTCAGAAATATAAGAACTCAGGGCTGGCATTATGCTGTAACAGGTTAAGCCGCTGCCTGCAATGTCAATGTTCCATATAAGTCCTAGCTGCTCCGCTTCCAATCTGGCTCCCTGCTAATGCACCTGGGAAAGCAGTGGAAGATGGCCCAAGTATTTGGGCCCCTGTACTCATGTGGAGAACTGTATGGAGCTCCTAGCTACTGGCTTCTGCTTAGCCTATCCCTGGCCATTGTGGCCATTTGGGGAGTGAACCAGTAGATGAAAGAACTCTCCTTCCTCTATATAACTCTGCCATTCAAGTAAGTAAATAAACCTTTGCAAAAAAGAACTCCTATACAAGATTTCTCCCAAATGTAATTAGTATGTTAAATCAAAGGATTACAGAAAGTATGCTACTGTGGTAGGCAAAATATTAATATTAGATGAAGTACATAGAGTATCATATTTTTTTTACTCTAGAATTACTTTCCTAAATAATCATGTACAAACACAAATAGTGGATTTTCTCAGTCTGAGTTTCCTCATCTGTGAAAATATGGAATAAATAACCCAAAAAGTCATTTTCTACTCTTGAATTCTGTCTTTTTGTTGAACAGAATTCTGTGGCCAACTTCTCTCTTAATTCTTTGATTTTGCCTGTGTTTTTTTAAAACCTTTTCCTTTTATTCTATTCCCTTTTTAATTTCTAGCATCCCACACCAAAGTTAAAACAAAGAGTAAGAAATGTTTAGAGGCCTCCAGCCTGTGTGAGCATTCCTTTCTAAAACAGTCAATGAGTCTGTGTGAAGATAAGAGGAGAAAAGTGTGGTAAGTCCTAAGAGCGAAGGACCAATGAGAGGAATGAAATGAACTCAACACAAAGTACGTTGGGGCAGAAAGAAAAAGATAACATTCTGTATTAGGTTGAAAAGTAAAGTTGTAGGACCCTTAAATTTGAGATGTCTTCCAGTGTGGGTTCTTACTCCTGTTAGCTCATCTGTCCCCTGTGGGCAGTGGTTCTGGACACATGTAATTCTTTTCTCTGACCTGGACTTGGTCATCTTGCCTGGAGAAGGGAGAGGTGAGGCAATGTCTCCTGACCAGGGTGAAATGAGCAGAACAATAGGAAATTTCTGTCTGGCCAGGCACAGGGCATATTACAATCCCTTTCTTACAGAAAATGAAAGAGAGATTAGTGGAAAGACTAGGAAAAGAATAACCTGATATAAGATAATATTAATTATAAATAATGTGTACTCTCTTTTTCCTTTTTTATTTTTAAATTTTATTTATGGTATACAAGATTCACGTACTTCTTATACACAGATTTAGTAACACAATGATACTTTCCACCTTGCCGCCCAAGCTCCAACCCTTTTTCCTCCTCCGTCTACTATTCCCAGCCTTAGTTTTTACAAAGATCTATTTTCAGTTTACTTTATACTCATTAGTTTAACCCTGCATTAAGTAAAGAGTTCAAAAAATAGTATAAGAAAACAAAATGCTATTCCTCTATAGTAGAGACACGGGGTGTAAACAATCATTGAATCTCAAAATGTCCATTCAACTCCTCTACATTACATTTTAGGTACTCTATTAGTTACTCCAGATCAGGGAAAATATATGACAGCTGTCTTTTGGGGACTGGTTTATTTCACTAAGTATAATGGTTTCCAGTTGCAGTCATTTTGCTGCAAAACACAGGATTTCATTTTTTTTTTAAGTGAGTAGTATTCCATTGTGTATATATACGATAATTTCGTTATGTAGTCATCAGTTGATGGACATCTTGGTTGAATTATTTAAAGACTATTTCAATAAAGAAATTAATAAGTTGGTAACACTCTGCTGCTTTTAAAATGTTAATGAGTCTAAATCAACCACTCATGTTGGGGCGGGTGTTTGGTGCTATGGTTAAGAAACTGTCTGGGATTCCCATATCCCATATTAGAATGCCTGGTTTTGAGTTCCTGTTCTACCTCTGATCCTTGGAGGTAGCTGGTGATGATTCAATTACTTGGTTCCTTTCATCCATATGGGAGATCCAGATGGAGTTCCAGGTTCCTGGCTTTGACCCAGCCCTGGCTGTTGCTGTCATTTGGGGAGTGAACCAGCACCTGGAAGATAACCCTTCATGCCCCGACCTTTCAAAGAAAAACCAAAACTTTACAAAAGAAATAGTTCACCACTAAATAATCATATGACCTCTGCAAATGACTTTCTTGGACATCAAATTCCTCATTTATAAAATGAGGCAGTTGGAATTGATGCCTCATCTCTTTTTGGACAATTTCTGTTACTATAAATGGAATCTTGTAAGGCTTATCCGTAAAAATGGGAATGGTTTAAACAGACTGCATCTGGACGCCATGCTCCCTTCTCAGGACTTCTTTTCTTCTAGATAGATTTGGTCGTGAGTCAAATCTTCAGTAATGCAGCATGCTGTTTAAATATGGACAGAGGGTAGAGAGATAGACAGAAGCAAAGACAGAGAGACAGAGAGAGACAAAATATACCGAAATAGCAGGAATGTTGAATTGAAAGGCAGGTCTGTGGGATTATGTTTTTTTTCTTTCTATTGCTATTTTCCAGTTTTATTTTTATGAACATTGTAATTGTTGAAGATTATTCCAGCTGAAATCACTGAAGTACTCTCTGTGTCTGCCATGAGGACTGGCTGCAATGTTTTCTTTGACTGTCTTGCTTTTACATTTGAGGTCAGAGAGCCTACTGTGAAGGTTTAGAATCTCTTTCAGACTTAGCCTTGAGCTTGATGATGTTCATGTTGAATTTTCTTGCTGCCAATGTGAAAGAACACATTCTGTAATTTTTTATAGAGTTGGTCCTAGATGAATTTTTTAAAAAATCTGATAATAGATTAGCTTTCCTTTTGATCTGTGAATAGTTTATTTCTGGGAAGAAGGTAACTGACTGGAATACATATTTCACAAGACTCTTTTTTGCAATAGAGCAGCACTAAATACATACTTGGATGCACTTACCTGTACAGTGACTTCCTTTCTACATCATAATGTGTGCCAAAAATCTGCCTAGCAATTAGTGATTTCCCTTTGAAGGCACTAAATGCTACTAGACAGCATTCTATAATTTCTGGACTTATTTTCTTGTTTTAGGTAGTCAATCCTAGTGCCAAGATCTTTACAAGGTGTGAAGTAAACTCAGACACACCATTTCTATAGTGGCCTGACTCTCTAGTGCACTCATATCAATAATGGCAGGCACTAATGCCAACTTAAACTTGATAAATTCAAGAAAGAACAGATAACTAAGAATACTTCAACTATTGGAATGATTATCTCAAATTACCCGTTTCTTCATCAAAACTATCCTTGAATTACAAATCCATTGGCATTTTTGATGGAGAGTGAGTTATGTTTAAATATCTGACTCTTACACGAACATTCAAATAGCTATCTAATCCTTATCCTATTATTACTATTATTGTTATTGTTATTATTCTTTCATATGGTAGAGTCACAGAGAAAGGAGGAGAGAAAGAGTTTGAGAGAGATCTTCCATCTGCTGGTTTACTACCCAAAGGGCTGCAACGGCCAGAGCTTGGACAGGCTGAAGCCAGGAGGTCAGCTTTTTTGAACCATCCCCAACTGCTTCTCCAGGCTCATTAGCAGAGAGCTGGATTGGAAGTAGAGCTACTGGGACCCTTACTGGCACCTATATGGAATGCCAGCTTTGTAGGCAGAGACTTAACCTGCTATGCCAGAACACCACCTCCTAATCTTTATCCTTGCCACAGATGTAAATAAATACTAGATACTGAATGAAGCAAGAGAAATGTGACACTAAAAACAGTCCCCAACTCACTTCCTCACTTCTAATGTGGCTATTAGTTCCTTGAGAGCAAGGCTTTGCCTAATCTGTGAATGTGTCTAAAATGTTAATTTAGATAAAGAGCTTTCTTGTCAATTACTTGAGTATTATAACTCCCTGCTGATATCTCCATTAACAGTGTTTCCCCATTATCTTTTTTTTTAAAGATTATTTATTCATTTGAAAGTCAGAGTTACAGAGAGAGAAGGAGAGGCAGAGAGAGAGAGATCTTCCATCTGCTGGTTCACTCTCCTATTGGTCACAATGGCTGGGGCTGTGCCGATCCAAAGCCAGGAGCCAGGAGCTTCTTCTGGGACTCCCACGTGGGTGTAGGAACACAAGGACTTGGGCCATCTTCTGCTGCTTTCCCAGGCCATAGCAGAGAGCTGGATCATAAGTGGAGCAGCTGGGACTCAAACCAGCACACATATGGGATGCTGGCATTGGAGGCAGAGGCTTTACACACTGTGCCACAGCGTCAGCCCCACCCCCATTATCTTCTGAAAGATAATGTTGGGGTAGATGAGATGCCAAAATTTGGGTATCAAGCCGGCGCCGTGGCTCAACAGGCTAATCCTCCGCCTTGCGGCGCCGGCACACCGGGTTCTAGTCCCGGTCGGGGCACCGATCCTGTCCCGGTTGCCCCTCTTCCAGGCCAGCTCTCTGCTGTGGCCCGGGAGTGCAGTGGAGGATGGCCCAAGTCTTTGGGCTCTGCACCCCATGGGAGACCAGGATAAGCACCTGGCTCCTGCCATCGGAACAGCGCGGTGCGCCGGCCGCAGCGCGCTACCGCAGCGGCCATTAGAGGGTGAACCAACGGCAAAGGAAGACCTTTCTCTCTGTCTCTCTCTCTCACTGTCCACTCTGCCTGTCAAAAATAAAAAAAATAAAAAAAAATTTGGGTATCAAATGCCACAAACTTGTAGACTTTCGTGTCTATTTAGAGGCAGAGGAAGGCTGTGTAATTCATGTTTTCTCATTAGTATAACTAACTGCATTTACTTAGCCAGAGTCCCTTGGAAGGTTTTCTGACAAAGGAAGCTTTTCCCAATTTAAACTTCACCCCAATTAGACATGTTGTCCTCTTCAGCTCCTCTTCATCATTTTTTGTAATTTTATCAAAGTTGACTCTGGTTCAAACACATATCCTCCCAGATTTCTATCAAAAAGACAAGGCATATGGCTATTTTAACTTGAAGAAAAATTTATACAAGGGATGGTCACAGATCCCAAGATATTAATTGACAAACATTTGCTGCAAATTTTCTAGGAATTATAAAATAGGTCTGGTTTAAGATGCAATATAATCCACAATGTTTGGGGACAGGTTATTCAAATGGGTTTTCCATTTTACATGTTTCTCTGTGAGTTGGTCCATTAGTAGTTCAGTGATAACATACTGAAAATCAGTTTGTGGGAGACCAGTGCTGTGGCGTAGTGGGTTAGTCCTCAACCTGTGGCACAAACATCCTGTATGGATGCCTGCTCTGCTTCAGATCCAGCTCTTTGTTAATGGCCTGGGAGGGCAGTAGAGGATGGCCCAAGCCCCAGTGCCCCTGCACGCATGTGGGAGATGTGGAAGAAGCTCCTTGCTTCTGGCTTCAGATCAGCCCAACTCCATCCTTTGAGGCTAGTTGGGGAGTTAACCAGTAGATGGAAGACCTCTCTCTGTCTCTGTCTCTCCCTCTCTCTGTAATTCTGCCTCTCAAATAAAATAGATAAATCTTTAAAAAAGAAAACCAGTGTGTGATTTGAAATGAGAGTGCAAAAGAGAGGATTTCTCAACAACACATCCCAGGCAAGCAAAGGAGGACTGAATATATGGTCCTTTTACCTCTCTAGCTAGCTATTTAGCACTGTTTATAAAATTGACCATACCAAAAAGAGAATTGCAAAGCCAAAAAGAATTGACAGAGTGACTAAAAATGTCTTCTTGGGGAGGTAATTTGGTTTGTTATTATTAATGTAGCTAAAATAACAAATAAAAAGTAATGTTTAAATTTTTATGAAGCACACATTCCTATTGTGACATGAATGGAGCTCCTGACTTCAGTATTTATGATTTTTGTAATATTTTAAAATCATTTAATAAGATTATGACTCATATTGCTCTCTTTTGATTATTTTACTTCCTGGTTTTATATATATATATATATATATGTGTGTGTGTGTGTGTGTGTGTGTGTGTATACACACATATTTATTTGAGTGACAAAAGTAACAAAGTAAGTTAGTTTTTCATTAATGATTATACACAGTTGGGTAAATCAAACTATGTAAGTAATAATAAAAAGCATCTTTGAAAGTGTATAAGTCATGAGACTATTTTATAAGAAACTATCTGATGTGTTCTTTTTTTTGACAGGCAGAGTGGACAGTGAAAGAGAGAGAGAGAGAGAAAGGTCTTCCTTTTTCTGTTGATTCACCCCCCAATGGCCACTGCGGCCAGCACGCTGCGGCCGGTGCACCACGCTGATCTGAAAGCAGGAGCCAGGTGCTTCTCCTGGTCTCCCATGCGGGTGCAGGGCCCAACAACCTGGGCCATCCTCCACTGCACTCCTGGGCCACAGCAGAGAGCTGGACTGGAAGAGGAGCAACTGGGACAGAATCCAGCACCCCGATCGGGAATAGAACCTGGTATGCCAGCGCCACAGGTGGAGGATTAGCCTATTGAGCTGTGGTGCCGGCCCTGATGTGGTCTTACCCAATTGTGTGACATTGGCCAAGGGGTGCATTGTTAGTCCAGCTTGTGACTCCTGTCTGCCTTACCTGTCCTTGCAAGGTCTCAGGTCTCCTTTTTATGTTTTTTTTTTCATTCCATAAGAATTTTATTGAAGTCAAAATGTGTTCAAGAATAACACTATTCCAAGTCACTACAGTATTATAAAATACAGTGTTTAACTTTTGCTCATCATGCAGCACATAGTACAAATGGGGATAAAAGGTAATCTATATGAAAAGTCACAAACAAGTGAGAAAGGGGAAAGTATGACTTATTCATTTTTCTATGCAATTATAAATAGAGGTTGAATATCCTTTATCTGAAATGCTTGTGATGAGAAGTTCCTCAAATTTCAGAGTTTTATAAATTCTGGAATATTTACATAGGCTTCACTTGTTGAGCATCCCTAATCTGAAATCCCAAATCTGAAATGCTTCAAAATTCAAAACTTTTAAGCATTATGTCAGTGCACAAAATGTTTTGGATTTTGAAGCATTTCAGATTATGTGTTTTTGGATTCTCAATCTGTACAATAGTATCATTAATAGATCCTACTCAAATAATGATGAAAACAAAAATAGAAATAACATATGAAGAAAGAAGAGTGTCACATAATATATACGATTAATGATGCAGAAAATGTAAATCAACAGGAATAAGATGAAGGAGGTGTTTCTGTAAGTGTACTTAGTGGTAAGGATAAACTTTTTTAGTTAATTAATTTAGTTGAAAGGAAGAAGGGGTGAGAAAAAGAAATACAGAGAGGAAGAGAGGGAAAGAGAGAGAAAAGGAGGTGTGACTCAAACCCAGGCACTTTGATATGGAATGCAAGTATCACAGGTAGTTGCTTAACCTGCTTTAATACTCCAAGAAAAAGAAAATTGTCAATGTAAGTTTGACCATGAAATATTGATCTATAGATAGGGAAATAAGTGTCAGATCATTTGGCATTTCCTTTCTATATAAGGTATTACACTTTACTATCTTCTAATATGCCATGCTTTTTATATTTCTTCAACTTTTAAAAAATGAGGAAAAGAAAAGTGTTGACTGGAAAAAAACACATTGAAACAAATAAAGGACTAAACCTTAGTATTGTAACTTCTACCCTACTCTAGCAGAATACAGAAAAGAAGAATTGGTTCATTCTGTATCACTGACATGTTTCAACTTAAACAGGTATGACTTTTAGATATCACAGTCCCATACACTAGAAACAGTAAGGGGAATGAGCCAGAGTCACAGTGAGAGAGAGAGCTGTTAAACAAGGGCATGGGGAGGAGTGTGAAGGTAGGGCAGAGAGGATCAAAGAAATCCAATGAAGTGGACCAGAAAAATAAACAACCCTAAAGCAAAATTTGCAATAGTCTGTAATACAAAAACAGAAATAAAAACGGGGATGAGAACTGCTAGCCACTAGGTAACAGGTGAATAAGGAATCTGAATCCAGCTTGCTCAGTCTATCTGAACCTGGCCAGGTGTGAGAACATTCATCAAGCTCTTGATAGACTACAGCACCCATCCATGAGAAATCTCATTTCTGGACATTCGGCAGTCCTTGACCTTGAAGGCAGTTCCGGACTGATAGTCATTCTAACTTGATAAATGATGATTTCTCAAAGAGAAATGCAATTCTCCCACTCCACCATGACCCATATATACACACAGCCACACACACACACACACACATACACATAGACATGGTATAAAAATGTATAGCTCCACACATGGAGAGACTCATGAATGTGTGACATACTCACCAAGCCTCTGATAACAGTGGTGCACTTGATGCATTCAATATAATTGCAGATACCAATGCCTGTGTCTGCTCTACTCAAAAAACTCTCAGAGAAATCCTAGCTATCTGACAGCAAGACGTACAAAGGAGACCTTGCCAAACAGTAACAATACAACTGCTCATTACAAATAATGCCTGGGGTTGTGAGTGTGCTATGTGCAGAACTACAGAGGGCTATAATGTGCTGGAATTTCATTTTTTTCATTTTTTAGTATAAACAAGCATATTGATATTTTCTATCCTTTTTTTACATTACTATTACTGATTTATTTTATTCAGTTATCCAACTAAATTGTGAGTCTCATTTGATGACAGTGATATACCCCCAATCTGTATTTCTGGTTGCAACTATTACAATTCTATATTTCTATCTCTCTTTATCTGTGACACATGATCATTGACTGCTGTGCCTTGATTTATTCAAAGTTTCCATTCATTTCTGAAACAATAATGGTAAATTGGGTATGTATGACATTTAGTGTTCACAAGGATCAATTATTTCTATAATGAACCATAGGGTGAAGTATGTCTACATGGGTAAATATAGTCATTTTTTAAATAAAATGTCAGGTATGAGAATATCCTTGAGACCCAGTCATGGATTCCTTTTTTGCTGTTAGAAATGTTCTATGTTCTGAGATATCCGAATTCATAATGAATTTTGAAATTATAGATATACAGTGGCAATGATCTCTTGAGTTATTAGTTATTGAAAATGTTGATCCACTCCAGAAATTAACCACCATTCTGAGACCCTGTGATGAGTAGACCTCCCTTGTACTCCATGCTCCTCATCTCCCATCAGCTAAATTATATGTTTTCCAGTGTCAAGTATTTTTCCAAATATATTTATGACAGCCTTATATGTTATTGTGATTACATATCTTAACTAATTAACCATTAAACCAAACAAATAATGAAAGCAAAAGCTAGTATTTCAATGAAACTATGCTGCATCATTTGAATATATTTGTTAATGGTGAGCTGTAAATACAGTCAAATTAGGTAAGATGATAGGACTAGTCCATAAAAATATAAAAATCTGTAAAAAAGAATCCCATTGTAGTCTGATGTTTCAGAAATTTTTCAGATTTTTGTAAGAAAGGTACTGGGCTTATCTAATGAAAAGGATTTGAGTTTTTATCAAAATAGTGGGAAGTGAATATATATTTGTAAGTTCTAAGTTAAAATAAATGTCTGAAAATATTACTTAATCTCAAATGTCTAGATATAGTACTTCTCTTTATTCATCCTGTATTTGTTCAACTTCAAATAGTCCTTCATGTTTATACAATTTATTAATTTTCATTTATTGGAAAAGCAAAGAGGGTGAGAGAGAGATTTATTCACTTATTCATTCCCCAAATATCCACAATGGCAAAGACAGGAGCAGGCCAAAGCCAGGAGCCTGGAATTTATTCTGGGTTTCCCACATGATGAAACCAATCTAAATTTCTGAGCCATCACCTGCTGCTTCCAAGAAGGCACATTAGCAGGAAGCTAGATTGGAAGTGGAACCAGGATTCAAACCCTGGCACTCTGATATGAGATGTGGGCATCATAAGTAGAGTCTTAACTGCTATACCAAATGCCTGCTCCTAGTTTGTGTAATTTAGGTGATCCTTCAAAACTTGAAGTGGAATGTATTTTTCACACATTGACTAAAGATCAATTCCTTTTATTATAACTACATGCTTAAAGTAATAATGGTGCAGTGGCTATATTCAGTGGCATAGTCTTTGCCTTCAGTGAACTTGAAATTGAATATGAAAGTATATTACCTGTACACACAAGGACTTATATGAGTGGCACATATAAGAGTCAAGGACGTGTATGAGTGGCGCAAAGTAAAACAGTAGTTCACACCCAGAAAGGTAGATAAAAGACTTATTTCTTCTTTTTTAAGATTTATTCATTTAGTTGAGAAGCAAAATTACAGGGAGAGTTCTTCCATCCACTGGTTCACTCCCCAAATGCCATTGGCAGCCAAGCCCGGGCCAGGCAAAAGCCAGGAGTCAGGAGCTTCCTCCAGGTCTCCCCCATGGGTGGCAGAGAACTAAGCACTTAGGCCATCTTTTGCTGTTTTCCCAGGTGCATAGTGGGGAAATGGAACTGAAGCAGCCTATTTGAACTGGCATCCCTATGGAATGCCAATATCACAGGTGGAGGCTTAGCATGCTGCATCACAACACTGATCCAAAACGTATTTCTTTAATCAACAGATATGTTTAGAAATACTGTTCAGCTATGCTTAGTCTCCAGGACACAATGATGAATGAGTCCGACTAATCCTTTCCTACGTGATATGTCTGACTGAGAAGGTACACCTTGAGTAGTCTGGGAAGGATCCTGATCAGTAGACACAGAGTTTGAAGAAAACAAATGGTGAGATATATGGGTGACTTAAGTAAAATCAGGAGAAAGCTCAAGATCCATTGAGTGGTTAGTGAGTAATTTGGATATAGAATGAAGTATCTAAGGAAGAGTGTAGAGAGACAAGGTTGAAAAGGCATGGAATATGACACTTCTGTGTAAAGACAATTAGTTGAAAAATTCTGCACCTTTAAGAGCATATTTCCTCTTCAAATCTGGACAAGATTCTCAGAGAACACCATCACCAAAGTCCTATATAGATCTAGATTTCTTTTCTTGTATTCTGAATTTAAGTCACCTTTCTGGTCTTTGGAAGCCAGTCAGCAGCCAAAAACATTTCTTAGAAATTTGAGTAGTTCTGGGGCTGGCTCTGTTGCACAGCAGGTTAACACTCTGGCCTGAGGTGCAGGCATCCCACATGGGTGCCAGATTGAAACCTGGCTGCTCCACTTCCAATCCAGCTCTCTGCTATGGCCTGAGAAAGCAGTGGAGGAGTTCTTGGGCCCATGTATCCATGTGGGAGACCCGGAGGAGGCTTCTTGCTCCTGGCTTCGAATTGGTGCAGCTCCGGCTATTGCAGTCAGCTGGAGAGTGAACCAGTGGATGGAAGACTTCTCTATCTCTCTCTGCCTCTCCTCTCTGTGTGTAACTCTTTCAAGTAAATAAATAAATCTTAGAAAAAAAAGAAATATGAGTAGTTCTTACACTCTCATCTTGGGCTGGAATAAACTCAGTACCAGAAGATGAAGAAATAGAATTTTTTTATCCACATTACTCAATCAACTTTTGAAGTTCTGCTAGGACACCCCATTAATTGATTGAAAGTACTACCACATTTGAAGCCACTGGGAAGAAAGTAGAAGTATTTCTAGCTCCTACTGGTCCCTGTAATTTCTTATCTAAAGAGTGTGTTTTGCCCCCCTGAGCCTTACATACAAGAGTGTCATCTAGATTTGGAATTTATAGCTTCTTCTTTTTTATGTTACTTGCTTTTATAGCTCAGGCTTTACAAATTCTCAGACTATGTCTATATAATGCCTAAAAAGATTTATTGGGCAACAAATTTGCTTGGCCATTTGCATCGTAATGGCAAAAGCAATTTCTTTACCCAGAGTAGTTTATTTTCCTTTCAGTTGCAAATGGGGATATTTTAAGGGAAAATACATTATTTTGGTTCAAAGGGGAGATATTATAGCTCCTTATTTCTGACACCTGTCAATGTACCACTTCAACAAAAGTTCTTCCTTGGCCATGATTTTTTATGTCTTGACTCAAATGACCCCATACTATATTAAAAGAACTAGTTCTTACACATTTTAAATTTCAAAATTATTCTTTAGACTTATATAAACAACTCAGAATGATAACATCTAAAGGAAAGAAAGTATTATTTTATGAAAGAGGGAAACATTACTTTTAATTGTAGTCTTAGACTACTATATTAACAATAAGAAGGGAGACTGGCATTGTAGAGTGCTTGATGAGAGTGCTGACTTGACTCCTGGCTACTCTGTTTCACATCCAATCTCTGCATATTAGGCATCCTGGGAGGCAGCAGATTATAGCTCAAGTCCTTGGGTCATTGCTACACATATGGGAGACCCAAATGAAGTTACCAGACTCCTGACTTCATCCTGGTCTAGCTGTTGCAGGCATTTGGGCACTGAACCAGAGGATAGAAGATACCTCTCTCTCTGCCCCCCATCCTCCCATACTTCTCTTCTCACTCTCTCTCAGTTTTCCAATAAATAAACATTAAAAAAAGAATCCAAAGGACTGAGCATTATATTTTTTGTTTAGTCATATGACTTTGGACACATTTCTTGAGTTTGGGAGACAGTAGTCTTTTTTTTTTTAAAGAAATTTTAAAGACTCATTTCAATTTTTAAAAATTAACCTGCCAGGTGGAGGCCCCCACCCCTCCTGCTTCCTGCCTGACAATCTTCCACAATCTCCCAGGTGCAGCCCAGTATCTGCATCTCAAACACCCTGCTACCTTCCTCCTGCCCATAAAGTCCTTTGTTTCAGACCTTGCACAGGAAGAAGCTTCTTAACATTTACATCCATTAAGTCTTTCTTTCCAGGAGGAAGCATCAGTTTGCAAATAATTTCTCCCATTCTGTCATTTGCCTCTTCATTTTCCTAGTGTTTCTTTTGCACTATAGAAACTTCTCAATTTGATGTAATCCCATTTGTTAATTTTGGCTTTGATTGCCCGTGCCCCTGGGGTATTTTCCAAGAACTTTTTGCCTAGCTAATGTCTTGCAGGGTTTCCCCAATGTTCTCTAATAATTTGATGGTATCAGGTCATAGATTCAGGTCTTAGATCCATTTTGAGTGGATTTTTGTGTAAGGTGTTAAGGTAGGGGTCCTGATTCATACTTCTGCATGTGGAAATCCAGTTTTCCCAGCACCATTTATTGAAGAGGCTGTCCTTCAAGGAGGGAGTTGAGGTTAGGGAGTAGCAGAGATAAGTGGTGGTGTTTGAAGTATGTAGGTTCTAACATTCACTGAGTACTTAATATATGCCAGGACTTTATATATATCTTATTTCAAGTGATCCTTGCAGTATCTTTAGGGAAATAACCAGAGTCCAGAGCAGTTAGGGTTTTTACCCAGGGTCGCATGGTTGGTGAATGGAAAACCCCATTATCTGTTTCATGTTACAACTTGATATTTCTTATACAGCACACTGCTTCACCTAAAGTCTCTTCAAGCATTCAGGTTCTTTCCCTTGAAGCTCTACTGTTTGGCTTCTTTACATATCACATGCCAGCATTTTCCTTTTTAGCTGCAAAATTTCTAGAGTGAAATAATTCGAAGGCAACAAGATAAATTCCTACCTTCTGATTTCTTTTTGCACTGCTGTTTTAACAAGATCATGCATGTGAAGTAGCTTTACAACCATGAGGTATTGTTATTATTAGATGAGCACAGTTACTCACTGTGGGCTCTTCAGTCTGTGATTAGAATTGTCTCATTTCAGATACCCACAAAAATCTTCATTCTTTTTCTTCCTTGTTGGATTCCACAGAAATTATGTAGCCATTTCCAAGATCTCTGAAAAGTACACTGGCAGGCACTGGGACAGTCCAAAGAGACCCGTAAGGCGAGACTGCAAAGTCTGTTATAGAAGATATTGTGCATACTGCCTTCTCTTGCTGCACTCAAGTAGTCAGTGTATAATATAGGCAAGAATGAATGGCAGTCACACACTGCTACAGATGACAGTTCTCTAAGGGAGGGAGGTGCAACTCCAACACAAGAAAGGTAAAAATAGATGATCCCTTTCTTTAAAAACATTTCCTTTTTCAGTTTAGTGCTTCAGTATAGAATTCACAAGGGGACTCTGGACAAAAGGTGCTTGCACAGGTGACTATTTGGAGCAGCAGTTAACACACTACTCAGGACACTTGCATCTCACATCACAGTGCCTGAGTTCAAGTTCTGGCTCCACTTTTTTTTTTTTTTTATTTTTGACAGGCAGAGTGGACAGTGAGAGAGAGAGACAGAGAGAAAGGTCTTCCTTTTGCCGTTGGTTCACCCTCCAATGGCCGCCGCGGTAGCGTGCAGCGGCCAGCGCACCGCGCTGATCCGATGGCAGGAACCAGGTGTTTATCCTGGTCTCCCATGGGGTGCAGGGCCCAAGGGCTTGGCCATCCTCCACTGCACTCCCTGGCCACAGCAGAGAGCCGGCCTGGAAGAGGGGCAACCGGGACAGGATCGGTGCCCCGACCGGGACTAGAACCCGGTGTGCCGGCGCCGCTAGGCGGAGGATTAGCCTATTGAGCCGCGGCGCCGGCCCTGGCTCCACTTCTAATCTCCACTTTCTTCTAATGCACACCCTAGGAGGCAGCAGGTGATGGTTCTGATACTTGGTTCCCTGCCACCCACATGAAATCTCTGATTGAGTTCCAGGCCTGTGGCTTCGGCCTGGCCTGGCCCAGTTGGTTTGGCTTTTGGAAAGTGAACCACCTTGCTTGCTCTCCTCTTTCAAATAAAATAAAAATAATTTTTAAAAATTATTTAAATATTCAGTTCTATAGATATATATCTAATTTTTCTTGCAATGAAATTTTGGGGGGATTTGTTTTATGTTTTCCTTTTGGCTTCTTCTACACAGAAAGAGAAAATCCAACTGAAAGTGGAAGGAACTTCCAGAAATTCCTGAACCCCTCAGAAGACAAATCATTAGATGAAATGAAAATGACATCACAGTGACATAGGAAGCTTTCCAGAGCAAAGTACCATCCCTTCGCTGAGGGTTAGCCATGGAGGTTGACAGGCTTTATAAACTTCTGAGATTTTTGTAGGAGTGGAAGGCAGCTGCAGGGAAGGGAAGAAATTGCCCCTAAACAAAAAGTTAGGAAAGGTTTCTATGTGGATACTTTATTTTTCTTATTCTTGATAACCAAATAGTGATAAAGGTGTGTTACATAACTTTCACCTAGTTGTAAAAAATGGCCATGTTTATGGCCATATCTTCCACCATGATGTTAAGAAGGACATCACTCACACCATTACAGAAAGTGAACATCACAAAACATGAGCTGAGAATTCCAACAAAATCTCCATATACACACACATACAAATCTCCAGGTTCAGGGTTCCTGAACTCTGGCAATGTATCAGACTTACATGCACTACCATCTACACCCAAATTAACGCATCAGGGAATAGCACCAAAATGTCTGCCATTTATCAAAGTTCCACTAGTGACTTTATCCAGCCAATCTGAGAACCACTTTCTTATGTTGTAAACAGTGTTCCTTAACTAAAATGAAGTGTATGAGCAGAAATAGAATGAGATACAGTCTTTGCCTTAGCAAAGAATATTTATGAAAAAAGTCTCTAAGTTTAAAATATGTTTAAGAAATCTTTGATAATAATGCTGAGGTCATGGGGACAGGAATGCATAAGCTCTTTCTTGTCACCCACAAACAAGTCATTATTCAATTGCTAGCTATATTCAAAAAATATCTGCCCTGCACCTAGCACTCGGCCAGGCTCTATAAGAGATACAAGACATTTTGAAATGCTACTTACAGACAACTTGGGAAAACATGATACAGACAGTAATTAGAGCTTATGTCTTTAAAGCAATATAGACACAAGTAGATATTACATGTAATATAGTATATGTTGCAGGCAAATATTTAATTTAGGCATTAAGGCCATTAACTTTTTATTTTAATTGTATATGAAAGATGGGAATACAAGAGACAGAGAAACAGACAGAGAGAAAGCTTTTATCTGCTGATTCAATCCTCAATTGCCCAAAACAACCTGGGCTGGTCCAGGTAAAGCCAGGAATCCAGAACTCCATCTGGGTCCCTGACATGGGTACCAGGGAGCCAAGTACTTGAGCCATCACCTGCTGCCTCCCAGGGCACAAATTAGCAGGAAGCTGGATCAGAAGCAGAGTAGCAGACTAACCCAGCACTGTGATATGGGAGAAAGGAGTCCCAAGCAGCAACCATTGCTGCCATAGCAAACTCCTATCTCAAGAATGATTTTGAGGCAACATTAGAAATTGCTGAGGATTATTCTACACCAAATTTAAGGATACCAAAAAGTGCTTTGTAACATAGTTTTTGGCTTTTTTTTTTTAAAAAAAAGGATTTATTTATTTACTGGAGAGTCAGAGTTACACAGAGAAAGAGAGCCAGAGAGAGGTTTCCTATCCACTGTTTTCACTCCCTAAATGGCCACAATGGCAGGAGCTGCACTGATCCGAAGCCAGGACCTTCTTCTGGGTCTCCCACGCATGCCAGGACTTGGGTCATCTTGTACTGCTTTCCCAGGCCACAGCAGAGCGCTCAAAGCCAAGAGCGTCTTCTGGGTCTCCCATGCAGGTGCAGGGGTCCAAGGACTTGGGCCATCTTTTACTGCTTTCCCAGGCCACAGTAGAGAGAGCTGGATCAGAAGCAGAGCAGCCGGGATTCAAACTGGCGTTCATATGGGATGCTGGCATTGCAGGCGGCGGCTTTACCCACTATGCCACAGCACCAGCCCTGTTTTTTGGCTCTTTAAAACTCAACTCTATTCCAGTGACTTAGAAACTCAGGTGATATCTCTAAAACTTAATTTTCTTATTGTCTAGTAACAGAGTTTGGACTAGGTATCCAGGGGGTG
Source organism: Lepus europaeus (assembly GCF_033115175.1). Lineage (NCBI taxonomy): Eukaryota > Metazoa > Chordata > Mammalia > Lagomorpha > Leporidae > Lepus > Lepus europaeus. The sequence goes on along the minus strand of NC_084828.1, from coordinate 74,396,088 downwards.
GCTGGGATGGAATAAATGAGTCATTCTGCAGATTTTTCTTTATCATGGATTGGGGGAGGTGCCTGTGCTGATGGCATCTATGGGAAGGGATCAAGGACATCCTATGCAAAGGAAAGCCCCACACAGCAAAACTGTACCTGGTTTCAAATGTCAATGGTGCTGAAGGACCTCTGTCCTTAACGATTTGTACTATGAGAATTAACTGCAAAACTTGTTTTCAAACAGTACTTTATACTTTGTGTGTGTTGGTGTGGGTGCAAATTGTGGAAATCTTTACTTAGTATAGAGTTGGTCTTCTGTATATAACGTTAGTTAAAAACAAATTTTAATGAAGAATGGGATGGGAGAGGGAGTGGTGGTGGGAGAGCAGGTATGGGTGGAAGAACCTCTATATTCCTAAACCTGTACCTATGAAATTTGTATTCATTAAATAAAAGCTTTCTTTAAAAAAATAGTGAACTTGAAGAAACTGGAATAGATGTGCTTAAAAATTTCACACAGCATTTAACATTTTGTGGTTCTTAGGTATTGTTTCTCAGTCATTAACAGGCCTAAGAGTCACTAGAGATGTTCATAAAATGCAGATTGCTAGACCCCAACAACTACATCTACCAGGTCTGCTGTGTGATTAAACAGTCTGGAATTCCAGCATGTCCATGAAGTGATTCCCTTGCACCTGAGTCCTACCTTAACTGCATTCTGGGAAACTTTACTAAGATAAACAGCAGCATTGAAGAAATCTAGGTTGATTGTTGAGAAATAACAGAGCTAGACATTATTTATGAGTACCTCATAATTCATAATCCGAAAGCCCACTGAGAGATACAAGGTCTTGCAGCTTGTTAGAGACAAGGTAGGACTTGCACCTGCCTAGTTTTAGCTTTAAAAGCCATGCTCTAGCTGCTCCGCAAATGGCCTCCTGACAGCCTTACAGTTTGGGTAAGACAGATAAGCAGTGAATGAAGCAACTGCAAATGTCCAGCAGAATACTGGGCAATGTGGAAGAGAGATTCTCCGCTAGAGACAGAGAAAGTGAATTGTTGCAGAGGAAATGAGACCCTTCAAAGGACCTTGACGTGAAAAATGAAGATTGAATTCAGTCTCATAAAGCCAGGGTTTCTCAGCCCTTGCTAAAAGCTACGGATGCCAAGGCCCCACTCCAGAACTTGAGATCTAATTGGTTTAGGGTGGGGGTCATGCCTCAGGAGGCCTTAAAGGTCCTCAGGTGGTTCTCCTCGGTACCAAGAAGACCACAGGTGCTGCTGAAGCTAGGAGAGGCGAGAGTCTGCAAAACTACCAAAAAGGATTAACCTGGTGGTAATGATGAGACTCGATCAGGGCAGAAAATGGGGGAAAGGGCTCAGTTTCGAGATTATTGTAGAAATGTAGGGGTGTGGAGATGAGGACCCACACAAGGGAATGGGTCAGAAAGCACTGGAATCAGAGGCTCTCCCTCAGCTCTGCTGATGTTGACACTGGCTTGTGATATGCCCTAGGAACAGTCACTTAATGTTCCTGTCTCCACTTCTCATATACCACAGAAGTGCCAAGAGATTTGAGTTAAATAATAAACCATAAAGCAAAAAGTACACTATAACGCACGATGCATGCTTACTATATAATGAAAATGGTAGACAAGTTCCCACTGTGAAACTGACCAGGAAAAGATACTTCAAAGGTATTCACTGGTGGAACTAGGAGAGCCTTCTAGAAGTAGTAAGAATGGTGGGAAAGGGAACTACTTCGTGAAAGGAAATGGCAGTAGTGGTACATCAGAAGTTGTCCATCGGGGCAGTTTTGCCCTGCAGGGGACACTTGGAGATGCCTGGAGACATTTTTTGTTGGCATAACCACCATCATTTAACGTATAGAGCCTAGGGTTGCTGCAAAACGCCGGCACAGAGTTTTATCTGAGGCAGTGTGTAAACAGCGCCATGACGGAGACACCTGGTGTAGATATCACAGGTTTGGAAGGCACCATGAGCATGTAATTCAATTCCTACCACTGATCAATTAGCCGAAGTTCAGAGATGTCATGACTTGATATCCCCAGCCAGTGGAAGCCACGATGACAGAACAGAAATCCAACATTTCCGGCTCCCAGTCAGTGGTCTCTGGAGCAGACCTGTGTGACCCAACCCCCAACTAGACAGGCTCCCAGAGATCAAATGAGAGGGGCCTGGACCCAGCTGGGAGGTAGGAGCTGCGTGAGACAGGTTTCCTCGTGAGGTAACCAGAACAGGTGCGGCTTATTCCAAAGAACTCAAATGTGGGGAGGGGAAGCAGGGGCACAGGGAGGTATAAATGAGGAAGAGCAGAGGGCCCAGACGACTCTCCGAGGGAAGCGCAGAGACGCCGTGAGTACCCTCTTGATCCTGCCACTGAGAACAAGTAAAAAGGAACAGCGAACACCACGCAATCAGCACGAAAGCCAGGCAGGCCTCGGCTCCGAACTGGCCATTGGAATTTTGAGGTGGAGGTCACCGCGACATTTGCAGAGCGTTTCCCTTGAGTTGTTGGGGAAAGACTGGGGATTTCAGAGAGAGGAGCGGCGGGACAACGATGACGCGTGAGCACCAAGTTCCAAGCGCGCTTCCTCGTGAAAAGGAGAACACTGGGGAGACAAGGTCGAGCCAAGGACTTGAGGAGGCAGAAGCTTCACCTGTGTGCGCAGAGAGCAAAGGGGACTTGGTGGCATTGGACGGACCGCGCACAGCCGCCTGCGAACGCAGGGCCGCGGCGCTTCCCGCCTGCGCGCACTAGATGGCAGTAGCGGGGCCCTTTCGGCTCGCTTCCCGCTCCTATAAGGCGCTGCTTGTTTAAGTACAGTCTCATTTAGTTGGAGCTGCAGGGGAGTGAGGGAGAGGAGGGTAGAAGGCGGAGAGCGGGAGCGCTTGAGGGAGAAGGGGGCTCGCGGTGTTTGCAGCAGGCACAGGCGCCGAGCGTCCACCCCGGGCCGGGCTCGCGCGCTCCCAGTCACAGCGAGGCTGTTCTGGGTCCGGCCGTTGCGCGGCAGGAGCCTCGTCAGTCAGGGCTGCCGGCGCCGGGGGAGCCCAGAGGGGACCCCAGGGACTCGAGCGGCGCTGTTGGAGCGGAGAGCGCGAGCGAAGAGGCGAGAGCCGGAGCGCGCCCGAGAACCTCCAGCGCGGCGGAGACATGAGGACCTACTGGCTGCACAGCGTCTGGGTGCTGGGCTTCTTCCTGTCCCTCTTCTCGTTGCAAGGTAGGGTGCGGACTCCCTGAGCCCCCTCGCAGCCCGCGCTCCCGCCGCCGGGCCCCGGGTGGTCGGGGCAGTGAGGAGCGCTCGCCTTTGGGCCGGAGCGGGGGCGCCTTTCCAAGTCCTGCGGTGCGCGCTTCCGTGTCCTTCCTGCTCTTCGCCCCGGCGGAGTGCTGAGGCGTGCGGAAGGCTGCGGGCGGCAGACTCGCTGCGACGCCTGCGTGGGCGGCGGTGGTGCGGAGAGTGGGACCCGGTGTGTGTGTGTGTGTGTGTGTGTAGGGGTGGGGGGTGGCGACGGAACTGGGGCTGCTCCTCTGTAAACTCCAAGCGCCCCCGCGGTGTTCGCTGTCCCCGCGTCCCCGGTGCTGATAGCACTGCATTCCTCCTCTTTCGGGAGGGAATTGGCACTTAAGTTTAGAAGGAGACTGGGTATCCGCTCGGGCACCTGCTACTGGCATCTGCGTGCAAAATAACCCTTACGGACTCTCCTGCCGCGAGTGGGGAGGAAGGTTGGGGGGTTCTGAGTGAAGAGAGAAACTGAATTCATGGGTTAGCATAATAGCTGTGCTGGCTGGGAATGGTCAGTGTGTTTCGTGCTCAGAGGACTAAACGGCTAGGGCTGGTGTTTACTTTGAAGAGGTTTTTGGGTCTGAGCTCTGACGAGATGATGAGATGAATTGATGAAGGTTAAAATTGAAAACGTACACAGTAAGTGCATTTCACTTATAAGCCGGCATCCTCAGCCTTTCTATGTGTCCAACGTCCCTCTAATACACAAAGTCATTCAAACATAATGCATCCTCCTTCTAATCTCCCCAGCTCACACCTCTACCCGTGACAGGAGCCTTGCACAATTAGCCACAGAGCCCGAGCTGTATTACTCTGCTCTTACGGGTCTACTACAGCTTCATGGTCGGGCATTCTGCCATCATTGGGACCTGTACTTGGCCCCATTCATCATGCTACTGAACATGCAAGTCTCTCCATTTATACACACATGCACTCAGACACACACAGACCCTCGCGTGAACACTCAGCATGCAATGACCAGACTGGCAAACCTCCTCTTGATTTTCTTCTGACAGCTGGTTGCTAATGTTACGTTTGTGGGTTTCATTTTTCATTGCTGGGGGATATTTTGTGTAGCTGTAGAGCCCTCTTGCCAAATGAAGGGAGAATAGACTCCCTGGCTGTTGACTAGTTGAAGCATTGCAAGTGAATAAATTTATTTACAACATTGAAGTTACATTTTGATATATGCTTAGGGGAGCAGCTGGAATTCACCCATAACACAATTGCAAGTTACAGGTTCTAAAAACTTCCTCATCTCAGAACTCACTGACCCATTTCTTCTCTATCTAAATTGCAAGGTCTTGTAATACACAATTCTTCTAAGCGTGCATGCATGGAAAATAGAATCCCAAGCCCGACTTGGCTTTTCATATTTTATTCCTTCACATTTTTTTCCTCCAAAGCTCCCAGGACTTCCTCTGATTTCAGATACTGCTGCAATTCAGTTTTTCCATACTGAGACATTAGCATCGTGACTGTACTATGCTAGCAGCAGAGGTTAATCCCTTTCGTTCCTATTCCGTTTAACTCGAGGAACTTAGCTCTTGAGATAAAATGCCAAGAATGAAGTCACTCGTACGTGTTTCTGTTAAGTTTGAAGAAAGCTGTGGAATATTCATTACACTGCCAAGGGGTCGCGTGAGTGAAGGGCACGTCAGAGTGCTGAGCTGAGGTTAGATGGCACTTTTAAAGGATTGGGACAGTCCAACGGAGAACCGAACCAGGTAATTGTATTCCAGGAGATCCTCCATTTAAAAAAAAAAAAAAAAATGAAGGCTCGCATTATTCTTCAATCATACCAAAGTGAACTATGGTGACAGTTCCTCGAAATAGAAAATCTGGTATTATTTGGCTAAAGGAGATAGCTTTTCCTCCTAGAGAGTATTGTTCTTTCCAAAATGAGTTCTTATGGATTGTGAAAGCAATTCAGTGAATTGCACCCCAGTTCTCATGCTTTGGGATCCCATGATGTCTGGTACAGACCAGGTACCATAGTAATTTGAAGTTTTAGGGTGGGAGGGAAAAGTGGTGTTGTCAGATGAGAAATGTAAGGCAGGTAAGAAATGTAAAGGCCACTCAAATAGTTCATAGACTTCCTTCCTGCCTTGATCATGGCAAGGGTGGGATGCTCTCCTTCTCCTTGCACAGGTTCCTGTGTGGGCTACACACACACACACACACACACTTAGTGATGTCAGAGTATGTGCCCCTTCGAATAGGCCACATCCCTTGTTTACTGCCTCCCTTCTCCAACAGTTACTTCGGTTTCTCATGATTGTGCTCATGAATTCATAGCTGAATGCTGTTCTTAGTGTTCCTTTTTACTTAGATTCGATTTGTTAAATATTCAGTACTTTTAGGGATACGTGGTACTGAGGTGGAGAGATGTCTACTGAATAATTTGGGTTGACCCCATAAGAGTCTGTGTGGTTGAAATCATTACTTTGTGGTCATGGTCCTGGGCAAGTCAGACTGGTGATATTTCAGTAGAAATTGTGTTCTGCTTCTGAGTGATGTAAAAATGGTTACTTGGAAAAAGGTCCTATGAGATACATTGGTCAAGATATGTTTGCATATGAATAAATTACATGTGAATTTTCTTATTTCTACAACTGTCCTAGAGTACTTTGGTATAGTTGATGTCTGTACGACATCCTTGTGATAGTCAATGGGACAGTTAGTAACTTCTGAGCAATGATGACTTGGTGAGATGACATGGTTAGTAGCTCATTTGAGTTTTAATCCTTGATACTGTGGTGCCTGTAGTTGATATTAATGACAGCGCTGTTGATAAAGTGTCTAGTTCTCAGGGGAATGTTCTCTAGACATTTATGATTGTGCTCTTATCATTGCACTTACTCCTAACCTTGAGCAAGCAAATTGGGATTTTTATAAAGGGGAAACAAGCAAACTCAGAAGCAAAAACACCTAATCGGAACTCTCCATTTTGTGCTTGGTTTAGTTTGAAGCTTCTGTTTCACTGGCTCAGATCTGGCTGTGTTTCCTTGTCTGGCATCTGTCCCTTCTTTCTCATGCTCCAGATCCTTTGCCAGAGAGCAGCCACTGCTTTGCTCTGAGGTTGGCTCTGGTCTCTCCCTTTGGCATCTGGGACAGCGGTAGTTGTGTGTCCTTTGGGGATGGCAGAAGACATGAACTGCACTTGGCTGCCCATCCCCCATCTCTGGTTCATCTGGGCATGAAGGTCCCCTTGGCTTCTGCTTACAGCCAGATTTGGGCTGCTTACTGACCAGGAGCAGAAAAGACAGTAGCCATACTGCATCAGAGGCAGCATGACCAACCCCCTAACAGGGAGCCCTGGGGCAACTGCTCAGGGAGGAACCAACAGAAATGCCTGGGATGGGAGCCTGTTCCAGCCACTGATTCTGCCTTTCAAGAACATCTTGCAGTAGCTTTGCCTAACCTGCTCACGAGGGTGCTCTCCATCCCTCTGCCCATTCTGTCACACAAATGGGTCAAGTCTTTCCAGAGGCTTCTTACAGCTCTCTGATGTGGATTAACATGAGACCCTTTAAGAACTGTCTTTTTTGAGTCTACACTATATACTGTTTTAATATCAAGTATAGTGGCAAGTGAATAAAATTTTTTCTTAACAATTCTGATTTTACTGGGGGTAACTTAAAAGGAGTTAAGCACTGTGTGAGGTCTGGTTTTCTGCTAGGTAGGGACATCGGTCTTCTCTTCATTGTCATCTCTATGATGGGAAACCTAGAACAGGTTCTTGAGTACTGAGTGCACTGCAGTGAGGTCCCACTGCTTCAATGTAGACGAAACATGGGTTTCCCCCCCTCTTTTTCTTAAGATATTTGTCTTCTGAAGAAATTTGACAATGCTTCCTTAAAAATAATATATTGACATATTGAGAAATCTAGGCTTTTCCTTTTGTTGGTGGTTGGGCATATCTTATCCCAAGCTTTCAAAGATGTTTATTAGTACAGCCCCCTAGCTCGGATTACTGCTGTGACTTCGATCGTCTTGTCTGTCTGCTGTTATTTTCTGGTGGGAGTTATTTCCAAGTAGTTAGTTAATCTGAAGAGGCACTGTGCAGCCTGGAAGCAAAGAAGTTGACCAGAAGAGTCTTAAGGTTTCTTTGCTTTCCTTTGATAACTGTCAATTCTGGAAGACTGTGGTTCATTTAACACATCCTGAAGCCACCATATCTTCTATCATAGTGTCATGCTATGAACATCATCATTTCTCTTGAGATATGCCTCAATAGTACATTTTCTTCATTGTGTATTTCTATCCTGGCTAGCATACTTGAAGTGAGATATAAAGAAATATTTTTGTTTAAACTATCCCTCATTATATACCTGCCATGATCCATGATTTCCCTGTATGCTCCACCATAATTCATAATCTTAAAGCATCTGCTGTCAACAAACAATGCTAGTCTGGACACTAAGAAGGGAAGATATTCAAGTGGAGAAATCCCTGGGGTACACATTAGAAAACTTAGCTACTAGTTTTGAATTCATTGATCATTTCCTGATGATAAAACCTAGTATTTCACGTGAGCCTCACTTTCTACTATTACTGAATTGGAATATGCATGGCTATAGCATGGCATTATGCATGCATTGCATGTTATAAAGCTTTGAGTGAATGTATTATTTGCTTCTACCAGAGAAGATAGAGTTAAATTAAAAGGAATTATCTGGCTGCTTGCCACTGACTGAACAGAATTCACCAGTGTTCATAGCTATCTGCTTCTCTCTTCGTCCATGCTTGCTTTCTGTCTCTGGACTTGGGTGAGAGCCATATTGAGCTCCCAGTGCTAATTTAATGCTGAAGGGAGATACCAGTATTGATATGGGGTTACATAAGCTGCCTCTGCGTTCTCAATTTGCTGAAAGGGCTTAAGCCAGAAAACAACAAATTGAAAGAAAACACGTGTCCACTTGTAATTCCACGCTAACCACCACCCTTTGTTTGTTTCCCTTTTCTCCTAAGCCAACGACAATCTCACTTAATATGTTAGCTTGCAATACTGAGGAATTGCTGAAGGAAGGAAGAAATGTTAGGGGATCTAGATTCCAATTAACTTTGCCACTGTGGCTGTGCAACTCTGTGTGAATCACTGTTTAGTAAATGAGAGTGGGAATCTCCAAGATTAATGAATCTTGCTGAGGGTGCCAGTGGACCAGAACTCTGCTCCCATCCCCATCCCCTCTTTTTCTATGCCCCCCATTTTTCACTTTGGTAGGAAAAGAGAAAAAAAATCGGTATTTGTATACAAAGAGGTGCTGACATGTTTGACACGCAAAATTCACATTTATCATCTTTTGAAATATCGGTGATATTAAGGGGTTCCTTTTAGGAAATATTTATGGGGCCATTTCAGGGATAGGATTGGGTACATTTTAATGAACAGAGCAACTTAGTTTTTAGAACTTTACAACAACAACACAACTTAAGTGTCTGGAGGAAATGAGTAATTTATGTAAGTGTTGTTATCCCTGCCCTGCGTTTTTCTCTCCTGCAGAATGCAATTTGCGCCTAGGGGTGAGCAGGAAGACCAGTTAACCTCTCCCCCTTCTCTGCTTCTTTCGACCTGGCAGCCTCAGAAGCTGTCTCCTACCTGCAGGAGGAGAGATTTGCATTCTATCTGCTAGCAGAGAGCAGCAGGCCGCTAGGAGGAAACCCAGATTAGTGGTCCCTAAACAATTCTTGTGGACATGATGGCTGGGTCAGCCTGATCCAGGCAGTCGGTGACCAGGCCAGCCTTCTACTGGGGACCTGTGGTCTGCAGGGGAATAGGGAGGAACTGCCTGGGGATTGCTGCCTCATGCAGCAGAGATAAGACTAATCCCACTGACCTGCCCCAGACCTGTGCTGGCATATCAGATGCAGGCTTGAAACTGGTCCTAGTAACAGCTATGGTTTTGTTACTGAAATTTTAATTTCCTATCTTTCCCATTAGGCAATGATGTGGTTTGTACTGAGGAGGAAAAAGAAGAGCAGGCATTCTGTGGATTGAGAGCTATTTCTGTGTGCGGTATGAAGCATGAGCAGTATTGTCAGCTAGTGTGGGTATATGCAAGGTCCAGGGTATAGGAAATGGGTGATCATGCAAGGATAACAACTAATATCCTCCTCTTCCTTCCTTCCTTACTGTTTTCCTTACTCCTTCCATAAATACTTATCAAGCCTCAAGGGTACACTCTCATAAACTTCATAGCAAGGAAGCCAGATACTTAAAAGATAATAAATTAATTACTATTTTGATAAAATACGAAGGAGAGTTGAGGATACCATGAGAATATATTTTAGATTGCTTCTCGGCCTTTAAGATCAAGTGTGGAGCATATGTTTCAGGGAGACTAAGCTTAGTTTGAGTTAATAAAAGCTTTCCTGAAGAAACTGACATGTAATTGGAGTTCGAATGATGGTAGAAGTTAGTCAAGTGGAGGGGGTGGTGGAGGCAGCGATGGCATCAGACCTGCTGTGGCTTTGAGGAACATGGGAAATGGGCATCTTCGGCAAGTGAGGGAGTGAGGATGTGAAGACCAAGGAGGATGCAACAGCAGCTAGCATGTGGGGCTTGAGGTGCATTCCAAGAGTGGGAGAGGGAGAGGGATAATGGTCATGTGGACTGAGGTTGTGGCATCGGAGGCAGAGTGAAGTCACTGAGGAGTTTCAGGGACCAAATCCTCAGGACTTCATTGAGCGAGAATCTCTGGCATGGAGACGGGCTATCAGCCAATGTAGGTGTTGTATAGGATCCAAGGCTTACAAGAGAGCCATGCACAGATTTTACCTGTCCCTTAATACTGGCCTATTACCAACAACCTTGTGGGATCTTAAGCTATTTATACCATACAGCTGAGCAAAGAGGCCCGAAGCTAGTAAAAACGGGGATTGGCGTTGAAGCTTAGGCTGCCTCCAAATCGAGGTTTTTTCCCTTGCACTGCACTGCCTACTC